>NC_134145.1:65451370-65755000 GCF_033958435.1 Carettochelys insculpta | reverse complement strand
CCTAACCTACCCTAACCCCTCACCCTCACCCCTAACCTTAACCCTAACACCCAAGACCCTAACCCAACCCCTGACCCTAACGCCACCCGCCAACCCCTCACCCCAGCCCCCTAGTCCAAGCCCTTACCCCTAACCTTAACCCCCCAACCCTACCTGCACACCCCCCACCCCTGACCCCACCCCCCACCAGCCCCCTGTCTGGACCGCCAGGCAATCACAATAAGGCATAGCTGAATTTGAAATGTTTTATTACAGAGAGCCTTTTCATTCATCTACTTTACAAGTGATTTATGGGTTATACAGTGCTGGGCTGCACTTGTTCCACACACTTGACATCTCAGAGGCAACCAAACCACTTCTTCACCTTCTCATGCTGTAAAATACATCTCTACCCCTTCTGACATCCATAATCTGCACTCAGCCTTATGTCACCTACTACCTGGATAGCAATCCCATCGACACCTTCATTTGGTGGATAAAATTTAAAGTCAAAGACTGTCCGGGACAGTTCCAATCCTAGTGCAGCACAGTAAAACAGCCCAAAGGCTGATGGTTTTATCCTACTGTCCCTCTTTTTGGCTGTTTTGCTATGCTGCACGAGGGTTTATGAATCACTGCAGTGGTTTTTGCCTGCTCCTTACTCACAGACCTAAAATCTGTCCTCTGAGTGCAACCCAAACGACTGGTTACAGTGCTACAAATACAGTAGTTACAATGATATGGACAGCAGAATGACAGTGTACAAAAAAAAAAAAATAGACAATACAACTCATTACCCCATGTCCTCTTTTAACTTTGATAGCTAGAGTTTTCCACTGCCCATACTATTGAAGTGACACTTTGGTCATTTCCTATATTTCTTTAGTAACCTGATTTCCAAACCCCACTTCATATAAATCAATCTGCTGCTTGACATGGTAGATACAGTAATACCCTTGCCGATAATTCCAGTACCTCCCCGTGATAGAATCGAGTAGGGCAGTGGCATTTCTAGCCCTCAAAATTGAGAGGGCATTACATCACAAAGCACAAGCAATACACCAACTCCATGGTGTTCCAAACAAGTAAGATGCGTTACAGTTTTCTCTAGCAGCGGCAGTGTTCAGATCACATTGTTGTCTTCCCTAGCAATACAGCCCTTATCCTAGACAGAGTTAACTTCCTAGAAAAATGGCAATGTCACAAAATTAATGCCCCTCCAACACATGAAAGAAAAAAAGAAAAGGCCTTCTGACATGCACAGAACACATATACAAGAAGTTCCCAGTGACATGCAGTGAAATCCATTTCCCATCATTTGCATGTGATAAAACACAATCTTGTGATCAGTAACTGTACTTAACTCATGCCTGTCAGCGACTCCAGATCTTCCAAATACATAAGATCCATATCAATCTTCTCCACTGGACAGAGACCTTCACAAAACACAGATACAAATCATTTCCTATAAATAGAGCAAACTAGTTTTACACACTTTATGCCCATTCGAACACATGAATAAGACGGACACTTTCCTACACGTAAAAAAAAACAAACCAACCAACCATGTACATGAAGTTCCCAGTGATGTGCACCCAGTGAAGTCAATACCCACCCCCACCCCCCATCTTTACCATGCAAAATTACCAAATCGCCCAATCCATAACTACACTTAACTGGCATGCCTCACTGCAACTCCGGCTCTTCCAAACACTTAAGATGCATGGCAGTCTTGTGCATCAAGGAGATGGAGATCATAGACAGCAATTGCTCCCTTGAGGAAAGGAAAGCCAGATTCACACAATTAATGCCCTTCCAATACATGAGAAAGATGACAACAACATCTTCCAATGCACACATAACAATGTACCTGAAGTTCCCAGTGACATGCACCCAGCGCAATCCATACCACATCTTTAGTGTGCAAAAAAAAAATCAAACCTCCTGTGCAATAGCTACACTTAACTGACATGCCTGACAGTAACTCTCAGTCTTCCAAACACACAAAAAGCATGGCAGTCTTCTCCAGCAACAGAGACCTTCGGACCACAGATATGAATCAATTCCATGGATTAATTAATACCAATACAAGACATGAAAAGAGAGAACACATTCCAACACACACATATGTGAAGTTCCCAGTGATGTGCACCCAGTGGAATCCATTTCCCATGCAAAAACAGAGATCTCCAGCTCCATAACTATACTTAACTTATTGTCGAAGAGATAGCCACATTGGGCTGTTTCTTTGAGAACAGCAAGTAGTCATTGACTACATGGGATGACCTTCCCATGACTCGCTCCCTCACCTCTGAGCTCAGATCCACCTGTGGCACAAAAAAAAAAACACAAACACACACACACAAACAATTACATTATTCTCCCACCTCCTGTGCTAAAATAATCTATTCTGACATCCTGAAAGAGCCCAAACACATTTGTGCCCATACTGAAGGGTATTTCTTAAACATAGCCCTCCCACTCACCCATCCCCGTGGAGGGGCTTCATTAACCAGGATGCTCACATCCTCTTCAGAAAACCACAACCAAACAGAAGACAAGAGACAAACCCATACAGTGTAAGTGGACAGCTGAGAATGGAGCATCTCTAGCTATGGGCACACCACTGTCTTAGCAATTAACTTTTCTCCAGCTGATGTACATGTGCTCTCTGCACAATAACCTCCCACCCACCTCTCATGCTCCTGTACTCTATGTGCAATCTTTTAGAGGATTCCTGCTCAGAACAGATTTACTGACAAAAATGCCTCTGATCATCCAACCTTTTGGTACTTAACTTGGATGGGCCTTCCAGGTCTTGTTTTCCTTTGTATGATGATGATGATGATGCAAGCTCTCCAGGGAAAGAGGCACCATACCACCTGCATGCTCATCTGCAAATAGGCAAAACTTGAGTGCAAACCTCAGTTGCTAAGACTGCTGGCATAGCTCCCCACACCACAATAGAGGAGATTCTCTCAACTACTTCCTCAAAAGCAGGAGCACCTATACATTACTCTCCCCCCTTGGGCCATCTTCCACCCACCTCAAACACCCTCACCCACAAATCAAATAACCCTAATGGTACATGCTGTCAATGCTCCCCCATGCCTATTGCCAAAGGGGCCCATGGCTAGCTAGGATGCACACATCCTCCTCAGAAAACCACAAATAAATAGAGTACAGAAAGAGAAAGTAGTGGTGACTGGTCATGCAAAGCCAGTGCAGTGTAGGAAGTGACAGCAGAGAATGCAGCATCTTTAGCTATGCTCATGTCCCTCTCCTGGCCATCAAGTTTTCCCTCACAAGAAAATGCAAACTCCCACCCACCTCTCACCCTCCTGTGGTGAACTTTTCCCCCAATTGAAAATAGCAGCTTTTAGACAACCTCCATTCAAAAACAAGGCGCCACAAAAACCACACACACTGCTGACCATCCAACCCCTTGGAAAACACTTAACTTAGACAGCTGCTCCTGCTTGTGAGGTGGTTCTCCTGTGTCAACACACCTTTGCTCCCATAGGTCAATGTCACTTGGTTGGTGATGCTGTGACGGCCAAACGCAGAACTAGCCATGACTCTCTGTGGAACGAGGGACCAGTTGGCAACGTGGATGCATCTGTGAATACAAACATGGCTCGATCATACGCTGGTGTCCTAAATTCTGGTCAACAAGCTCCCATCTCAATGACACCAAAAAGTGACCTTGCCTACCACTTCCTTAAAAAGGAGAAACACTTACTGCACATTACAGACACCTCCGCTTTCTCACCCACCACACCCTCCATACTTCTACTGCAATTCCCCCAGCACACCTAAATGCTCTCAGCCATGCAGACTGGGTATGCTTCTACATGCTACTGGTGGTCCTCCTCCCTACAAGCCCATGACTAACTAGGATGCTCATGTACCCTGCAGAAAACCAAAACCCAGGACAGAATAAAGGAGGAAGCAACAGTGATCCGTCATGCAAAACTAGTAGGGTGTACGAGAGGGAACCAGAGAACAGAGCATCACTAGTTATATAGATGTCACTCTCCTGCCAATGAGTTTTCCTCCAGAGGAAGTGCATACACCTCAGGTACAGCGTACTTCCCTTGCCCCCCCGCAAACTTCATACAGCCAAGGGAATGAGACAAATTTTAGAGAACTTATTTTTGTTGACAAGGAGCCTCAACACCAGGAATGCTTCAGACCATATAATCTCACAGCTAATACTTAACTTTAGAAGTTAGACAGATGCCCTCCTTGAGCTTGTTTTCTCCTAGGTAGTCATCAAGTCTTCATTCCAACAGACTGAATTCGCTTGGACATATACCATTACTATAAAAAACAAAAGATTGTCATGACTGATTGCATTGCAAGACAGATCAATACCAAATCTGGATACAGCTGCACATGCAAAAAAGTTTAACTGCAAAGCTGGTTCACACACACTATTCACAGGGCTATATGCAAGTGAAGATGGAAGGGGGGGGTGGGTGGGGAAGGGAAGGAATATATAGCTGGGTTACCAGCAGTAACTCCTATTAAGCATTATAGTACTTTCACACCAACTCCCACACAGTCAGCTACTAGGCTTCAACATCACCCTCATGTTGTGAATACACAAACAATACAGAATAACCACCCTCACAATGATAAGACACAAACCAAACACACTATGAATAATGTGAAATTAAGGAAAAGCATGTGACACAAAAACAAGAATGATATATTAACCATAAATAGATCCTATTGCTACCTATTATCAATACTCACCACAGCTACAAACACCTCCACAATGCTCAACCCACACCTCTCAGGAGTCACACAACACTGAATGCTTGCCTTAGCCTGCAGACCCAGTTTAAATACTGCGCTAAGCTCCACCCCCGCCCCCTCAATTTCCCAGCATGATTTGCAGGCCACAGGAAGCTATAAGAACAGCTTCCTGGAATGCAAAGCCTTTCAGTTAAGGCCTGTTAGCAGCAGCGAGTGCTGTTCCTCTTCATGTCTGTCTTTCGCTAATAATCTTCAGAGGCCTCAAATTCTGTGACTGGGTGAGAATACAGTTACCATATTTTGGGATCATAACAGGAAAATCTTGTTCACTGGGGGCATGGGGGTGTATTACAATGAGTGCAGCTGTGTGGGTGCTGAATGAAATAATTCACAAGTGCTACCATTGTCTATACTGCCTGGGAATATTTGCTAAATGCTGGAAAGCTGGGGCCAAAGCAGATACCTTCAGACTCACACTCAAGATAGAGGACAGTGTCACACCCTATTGCAGTGCAGGTGCAGTTGGCATGGGCCACAGATGCGGACCATCCCCAGGGCTAGCTTTAGGGAAAAGGGCTACCTGTTGAAAAACTTATGCCTCAACCCCCAAACATCACTGGCTCCCACTTTAATTCCAGAGTCCCTACTCCCATCATCTCTCCCCCACCCCCACTATCTACCCCCCAGTACAGGCAGCAGTCTCAGAGCTCAGTTCTACCACAGATTACGCACTGCCTAATCAACATCCCCCCACCCCAGCGGCATTAACGTAAGGGGTGCATCAGTCATGCCAGAAAGTGGCCAATTGCCTGGGGGTCCAGGCAAATAAATATGACCCATAGGTCTGAGCCACAGCCACCTGCTCAAAAGGACTAAGGCAGGTTTACTGCCCCCCCCCCCACCTCCTTCCATGCTGCTCAAAGCCCCACCTAGGAAATTGCTGACAGGAGAGAGGTAATCACATAATTAAGCACATTTCAACCAGTGCTTAGCTGTGCTAAGATTGTGTATAGCCACACTGTTACTGCTACTATTGAGTCATAATTAAGGAAATCCATTTGTAGTGGAGTGCCGACCCATTGCCTAAAATAAACAAGGTTTTGTTTTCCCTTTTATTAACATGAGAAATTTATTTCTGTAATTGTTTACAAATCACAATCATGTATGTCAGGGCTGAGCAAACCTTTAGGTCACCTGCTTCACTCTTTCTGTTCTGCAATTAGCTACCCTGCCCCAACCTGTGGGAGAACCATGGGAAGAGATGCAGGTGGGGGGGCACTCAGAAAGGGGGTGGAAAACTCAGGAAGAGGATGCCAGCAGACTCCAGGGGAGGGTGCCCCAAAGGGGTAAGGCTATTTGGAGGGAGGACACCTGAAGGTAGCAGGGATGGAGCCCAGGAGAGTACCTTATCAAGCCAGGAACTTGCCAATTGCCCACTCCACTTGTCTCAGGGCCTCTGTGCATTCTGATAGGCCCAGCAGCAGGGGGTAGGGCACTCAGAGGGCAACTGAGCCAAGAAATACTGCAGGGAGGCAAAAGAGGGTCCCCACAGGGTGAGGAGGGTAATGGGAAATGAAGCCAGCTCTCTACCAGGAGGGACCAGGTGGCGAGTGCTGCATAGGGCAGATGACTGGAGAAAGTCTGCGAGAGACAGTAAAGGAGAGCTGCTGGCTGTGCCCCCTCCTTTTGAAATGTCACCCAGGACAGGGGACACCCCCCAGTTTGCACACTCCTGATGTATATGATGCTGTAACATTTGACTCTATTGTGACTTCAAATATCATAGAGGGAAACTAATTTATTTCCAATACATACATAGGTAAGGTCTGAGTGAACGCTTCACTGACAGCTATCAGGACTTATCCTATCAGGGTTTCCATTTACCTAAGCATTGGTAATAATATACAAGACTGTTATAGCCTTGTGAACATAAAAGGATGAGGCAGAGTTTCCAGGCAATAGACGATGGAGCCTGAACCAGTTTATGTTAATTGAAATAGCAGCTGTGATTTTTCTACCCTTTCCTAAGAGATACAAGCACAGGGACCTGAAATCATTTGAGATGGCATACTGTTTCTGCCCAGCCTGTACAAATATGAAGAGTAACAAACTGATAAGCAGCAATCACAGCCAAAAGGTGGAAGACAGCACATGGTGCCCTATGGCCAGCAGTGTGGAAGTACAGAACAAGTGCATGCTGAGCAGCCTTCAGGGTGACTGACGTACCTCTTTCTCTCTCCTCACCCAAGACAAGAAGTAAAATGTTCAGATGCACTCATCAATTTGAAGTCTACAAAGGCAGCAACTATGAGTGGAACATTTAAGTCTATGAAGCCACTGGACATTCTCCCAGCATCAACTGACTTCCCAGCTGTTATTAAAAGTTTGTTTTCTAGACTCAGACTCTTCACTTGTGAGGAAGCCTTGCCTCTCAGATGTGCAGGGTAGTGGGTACCTTTCCCAGGTTACAGTGGTGGGGCTTCAGCATGTTGTGTTGTACTGATGGAAAGAAACCCCCTGAATACTAAACCTAGCCCAAGCAGCTCCTGCCTCCACCCAGAAGAGGTTATCATTGTAGCGTGAAAATTCCTGAGGCAGGCCATGGTTTGTGCTAAAGACCCGCCATTCAGTTCCTAAAGTCTGGGGCAGACCCAGTGAGAATGAGCAGAGATACTCCTTGCTGCCCCCCATGTCACTCAAGACCCAGGGAAGGTTGTCCCATCTTG
Source organism: Carettochelys insculpta (assembly GCF_033958435.1). NCBI lineage: Eukaryota > Metazoa > Chordata > Testudines > Carettochelyidae > Carettochelys > Carettochelys insculpta. The sequence goes on along the minus strand of NC_134145.1, from coordinate 65,747,531 downwards.
GACAGGCCCTTGGAGGCTGAAGGGAGGGATAGTTGCCTAAGTAATCACATTCCACAGCAAGGCCCTGCAACCGAGAACCTAGTTATGGTGTTTTCTCCTCTACTGTCCCACATGTGTACTTAAAACAAATATGTTATTGCTTTATGCTGTTAATGTGTTTTGTGTCAACTGTCTAGATAAACATCTGTGAATATGCCAGTATGGAGGAGCCATTGTTACCCTTCTAGAAGCATCATCCATCCTATCCAACAGGAATGTTATTGGCTGTTTTGTTCTACTAACTTGTTAGGAAAAACACCTGCATTAGAGATATGTTCTATAAACGATGCGGAGGTGATGTAGAAATTCAGACAGGATCACTAGTTGGTTAACAGAAGCACTTTATTTAACAGGGCCACAGGAAAAAAGGCAAGGGGTGACCAGTTCCCAACTAAAACTAAGTAAAGACTTCCTTATATACACTAGACATTTGTTCTGTTATAGGTTACACAGATATGGAAACCTGAATCTTCTGGCTCAAACCAGTCCTGCAGCTACATTCTCATGCTGAGCTAAGCTCATCTTTTTCCAGGATGCTTCCTTCCAAGGCTGCCTCACTTGGTTTTCACTACCTCCCTTTCCCAAGCTCTTGCTCACCCCTCCCCCTTTCCCTGCCCTGGCACTCACCTTGCACTATTTTTCCCCATCACAGGGATATTCTACCATTTTTCAGATTGGCTTAGTATGGTCATTTCATCTTCTTGCTAGGACCTAGCCAGGTTTGGGCAACACCTATGTCCCAGTCCTTCCCCCCCCCCCCCAAATAATTAATTGTAAGGCAGTGCTTTGCTGAGTCCTGATAGACAAAGTGGCACTTCACCAGCACCGCATATAATAAAGCCTTCCACTTGCTTCATACAGGATGTCCAGACTTTGTTCCAACATCAAGCAATCAGAAAATAGTAAACAGTGCTGCGAAAATGATTAAAACTCATATTTACAGTCTCGCAGCACACAATTGACTGCATAAGTTTTATTATATTGCAGTTCAACATTGGTTATCAGACATGTTGAGAATGCTTAACAATGTGGTTCATCAGCATGCATGCACCCCCTCTGTGTGCTGCCCTGTCTCGGCACAGCTAGCCAGCACAACAGACTCCTGCAAAACTCCCACTGACCACAGTATCTAATAATGTGTGAAGCCGCCGGGCCAAATTTGTCACTGACGCACGCTGCTCCCGGTTCAAAACGCCACGTAAAAAGCAGGTGTTCGCTGAGCGTCACAAAAAAGCCTTCCCGCAACTGCCTCCGCCAAACCCAGCCGCGCGTTCCGTGTGAGTCACAAAACCACTTCCCCAAGCTATTACGTTCCGCTCCTCACCCGTCAGTGTGCATCACCAAAATCCTCCCCCCAACGACAGAATGTGCATCACTTAAGTCCCTCCCCAATGGAAAGGGAAATGTGCATCACCCAACTCCTTCCCCCGACGGCTGAGCGTGCGTCTCCGCGTTCCATCCCCAACGGAAGCGGGGAAATATGCATCACCCAAATCCTGCCCCTGACGGCAGAGTGTGCACCAGCCGAATCTCTCCCCAACAAAAAGGAAGTGTACATTCTCCAAATCCTTCCCTCAACGACCGAGTGTGCATCAGCCGATTCCTTCCCCCAACGGAAGTGGGGGAAGGCATTACCCAAATCCTTCCCTCGGGGAGGGGGAAAATGTGCATCACCCTGCTCCTTTCCCCCGTGGCCTAGTGTGCATAACTTCTTCCCCCCATGGCGACGGGTGCCTCAGCATAAGCTTTATGCCCCTGGTGGAGTGTATATTATACAAACCTTTCCACCAACAGCTGAATAAGTATTACTCAAATCCTTTTTCCAACAGTGATTATGCACCACCCAAGTCTTTCCCCTCTGACTGTGTCCCTCAGCCACATGCTTCCACCACTAGGGGAACAATCGCCAGCCCTTTGTTTCACCAAATCTTTTGAGTGCATAAGACAAATCTTTCACCCACGGCACTGTGTGCAGCAGCCTAATACATCCTGCAATAGTTGTGTGATTTATGTAGTGATGGGGGGGGAGGGTGCATGAAAGTCTTCATTCAATTAAATACAGCATGCTGACAGGGTGCATCACCAAAGCCATTCCACCCCAAAACTGTGGGTACCTCATGCCAGTCCCATGCTCCGTCTGCATCATTCCAAGTTTTCCCACCACCTAGTTAGTGTTTCACTGCAGCACTTGTGCCAGAGAAGTGACTTGTCTGTGAAAAGTGACCTTGCCTCCCTTGTAGCCACTGCGGCTAGTCAGAACCTCTGCTTATAAACCAACAGACCTAGCTAAGGGGCCATCCCTACCCTGGAGTAGCACAGGCCATGCACAGAGCCTTAGCCAAAAACACACTTGCCAGTGACCATGGTGTCTGATCTGCTCCCATTTGCACAATTCTTCCCTGGCATCAATGGTGCTCCCAGGCTTGCTGCTGTCCCTCTTGCCATGGAAAGAGGAAAGCAGACCAATGATTTGCCTCCCTTGTACTGAATTATGTTCCAGGTAGCGAGCTGTAAACACAAAAAGCAAGCATCTGATTTGGCATCATCAGGCAGCTTCTCACATCTGCCTTACCGCCCATCACCACTGTAGGACTACAAATAGAAAGAAGTCTGTTGTGCACCTACATCCAAAAATAGTCATGCTGTGTAATACATTTTGTCCCTTCCCAGCCTTATTCACACAGGGTCCCACGCAGCGAAGAAGCTCACAGCCTGTGAAGAAACCTACACCAAGTGCAGACGAGAAATTCCAAGAACTGACCGCTTACTCTGACAGTTCTGCGGGAGACACAAAGCTGAGTACTGTTCATGTCTCCTTAGAAGGACATCCAGGCTGTCCAAGTCCACTTTGGCCAACATCTCCTCTGGCCAGCGCTCCTGGAGTACTCCTCTGCAAGTGCAGCAGAAAAAGCTAAGTGTGAGCCACCATTACATTAAGCTCTACTGGTATGTAAAGTCTTTACTTCAGCCCTGCCTCCCTCTCCTATCTACATCAGCATCACTCCATGATGAGAGAGACTGAGTCTACACCAGTCAAACTCCATTCCTGTGGCCATTGCTCACACAGTTTACATCTCCTACCTCCCCATAGCTTCAGAGACCTAGTCTGTGGAGAGGCAAAGGTAGCATGCCTGCCTGGGTCCTGATGCAGAAGAGAGCACGAGGACAGACAAGAACAAAAAGTGTGTTGGCCAACACACTAGAAGAGAGGGACAGAGAGAGGAGGGAAAACACATGGGAACAAGGCAAGCCACTCAGCCTTCTGGATCAAACCATATGCAGAGGACAACACTATGCTCCTGCTCAGAGAAATAAGCAGTCCCACATAATGGGGAGCTGGTCTCCCTTATAAACCACTGTTGCTAGTCAGAAACCTCTGCTTACAAACCCAGGCCTTGCTAATGAGATCTCCATCTGGAGCCAGGTAGGCTATGAGCAGAGCTCTACTCAAAGGGATCCTTATCTCAGTGATTGCAGCAGATGACCCACTCTCAACCTGCACAGCTCCTCCCTGGCATCAGTGCTCACAGACCTTCTGCTCTCACCTCATTCCATTGCCGGGGAGTGGAGTAGATGGTTTATTCCTCTTCTCTTGGTACTAAACAAGCAAGAGGGAGAAAAGACTGTCAGTTGGCACTGTCAAGTGAGCTGCTCTTCTTGCACATCCCAAACTTGAGCTCCACCTACCTCAGCCTTCTTGCAAGGATGTCTGGACTGCTCCACTTCTGCCAGCTTCTCCTCTGGATGGGGCTCCTGGATGACAGCTCTGCAAACACAGCAGAATAGCTCAACATGAGCTATCACTGCACTTGAAATTGTGCTTCCCTCCCAGCCTCCTCCTCCCATCCATATTGGACTGACTCACTGAACAGAGAACAAGTAAACAACAGAGCTCTCTCCTCCCCTATCTCCCATGATTTACATTCCTTCCTATGTTCCCAGGGCTCTTGAAACCTTCCCTGTGGGGATGCACACCTAGAATGCCTGCCTGTGTTCTGTAGAAGGAGATGGCACAAAACAGTGGCAAAGAGTGACAGAAATTGTGTTGTCCAACACATGACAGAGTGGGGGGGGGACCAACATAGGAAGGCAAGCAAGTCACCACCTGGAAGAATCCCCCTACTTCCATTCATCTCCTCAGAAGGACCCTCCACCAGTGCCCAGAGAAATAAGCAGTCAATGAAAAAGGTGACCTTGAGGGTTTTGGGCTGATGTACACTCAACATGGTTCTGTTGCTCTGCTATTGAGCTAGGGCCAGTAGAAATTACACAAATTGGGTTTAAACAAACAAAACCCAAGACTGAAACTTGCCTTTTAGTGCTTGTTTATAAAGGACAGCAAACAAAAACCATGACATTTGCCAAGCACACAAATCAAACACTAAACAAACAAACTAAACAAACCAAACAAAAAACATGCATATTATGTTTACAATCTTGAAGAGACTGGGTCAGAATCAGAGAGGTAGCCACATTAATCTGTATCTTCAACACCTTACAGTCCAACAGATATTTTGGAGTTAAAGCTTTCGTGGGCAAAAGACCTGCTTTGTCAGAATCTGACAAAACAAAGTATTTGCCCACAAAAGATTATACTCCAAAATGTCTGTTGGATTGTAAAGTGCCACAGGACTTCTTGTTGTTCTGGGTTAAAGCAGTAATTTCCCACCTTGCATGTTGTTTTTAGGCAAGCCGCTTATTTTCTGTAGTTTAGAATACTTGTTTCTCTTCATATCCAAGAAGAGTGTCTTGGAATCACCCAAAGACCTGACCAGGGTAAAAGGGCAAGGGCAAAGTCTCCACTAGTAGTGGATTAATGCTATCTATTCTCCTGTTGTCAATTTAGTGGGTCTAGCAAAGAGCCCCTAAATTGACTGCTGCACGCTCATCAACCCTGGTAAACCACCAGAACAAAGGGTGAGGTAAATTAAGTGGGACTCTACAGTCCTTCCCCAGTACTTAAGTTGTCATTTGGTCTTACACTGCATATCACCGCCTGACTTCCATCCCTAGTGATGGTCTCAGGGCAGCTGCTCCTATTTTGGGAGCCGGCACAGCTCAGCCATTATATTAGTCAGAATTCTTCCTTCAGAGGACAAGAGTACTGGATAGTGCTTCATATGCAGGCTCAACAGGATCTCCAGTGACGCAAAGGGAAGGACTATGAACTACAGCACATCTCTATACATGCAAAGTGACCAGCATGAAATTATGGGGAGGAAAAGAATCCCAGACAAGGACCCACCCCATGATCGCAATGAGGCACTTTCACAGAGATCATTTATTAGCAGCTCATACTCTTTCAGAGCACTCCTCAATTCCACTTTCAAGCAGAAAGTCTACTCTGGTTGGGGCTCCTGGACACTTCCTCTGCGAGTGTTGAAAAAGTTCACCCTGACACGTCACTACACTAAGCTCCATGAGGTGTAGGATATCATGACTTCATCTCACATTCCCTCTCCCATTTATAATTGGCCTCACACAATGAGCAGAGGCTGAGTCAAAGATGAGAGCTACACTATCACATCCTATCTGCCACAAAATATGTTCCTTCCTACTTCCCTCCTGGATCCTGAGACTTTGCCTGCGGAGACACACCTAGAATGTCTCCCGTATGCCCTAGAAGCAGGGATACAAAGTAGACAAGGACAAAGAAAGAAGAGCATGTTGGCCAACACAATGAAGGAGAGAAGGAGGACAGAGAAACATGGAAGCACGGCAGGCAACTCACTATCTGGATTCATCCTCCTGGATTCAACTAACATTTCACTTCTGCCCAAAAGAAATAAGCTGCCACTGAAAAGGGGAACCTTGTCTTCTCAAAGCTATTGCTCCTACATTTACAAAATCTCCCTAGCTATGGATGCATTGTTACATGGAGCTAGGTGGGCTGTGAAGAGAGCCTGAGCCCAAGAAACACTTTTCTCAGGTGACAGTGACAGCATCCCCACTCCCAGTTGGGCAGCTCTTGCAGAACATTGATATGTGCAGGGCTGCTGAGCTCACTTTCTTCCTGTCACATGGCTGCAGTAGACTGATGGTTGACTTCTTTCCCATTGGAACTCCACCCAGAACAAGGGGAAGGAAATAACTTAGCATCTCGGTCAGCAGTATCACCTAACTTCTTGTTCCTAACATTGCAGGACTATGCCACCCCCTCCCACTACCACTGTAGTGGTACCATTAGAAAGATGCCCATTGCACAGACATCCAAATTGGTCACTCTGTAGAGAAGATTTTAGTTCCTTCCCCAAGCTTAATATCACAGGGCCCTTTCCCCACTCAACATGCTCATGTACTGTCCCAAACACTTATATTCGGGTACAGATAAGGATTTCAGAAAATGATGCCTTACTCACAAGAAGATATGCAGAAGACAGAAAGCTAAAGGACTGTTCAACATCTCCTTAGAAGGATGTCTAACTGCTCAGGTGCATTTTTCCACCTTGACCCTTCAAGGCTCCTGGGTGATTCTCCTGCAAGGGGACTGGGGGAGGGAGGGAGGACAAACACCTATGAACCATCACTACCCTAAGCTTCAATGGTGTCTGAAATCTTGCTTTCATTTCTCACTCCTTCTCCCAGCTAAAAAGTCAGATCTGTTCCATGAACAGAGAATCCAGAATTGTGCGCTCTCGCTCTCTCACACACACACACGCGCGCGCCATTGTTACACTAAGCGCTATTGTTATGTCAGTTTGTTTTCAACTCTCCCCTCACTCATCTATTCAGTCCTACTCAATGCACAGAGACAATCAAAAATTTGAGTGCTGTTCTTTCATCCTCCACCCCATGCTACTGAGTCCCTTCCTACTTCCAAGATCTGAGACCTTGTTCGTGGTGGTCCACACTTACAATACTTGCATGTGGCCTGGGGGCGGATGGACGGACAGACAGACAGACACACACAACCCCAACCCTTGCCTCTATGGGCTATGTACATGTCCCTGCCCTTCCCCAGACTAGGGCAGGCAGGGTACAGACCCAGCAGCACAGTGAGGGTGTGCAATGCACAGCCCTCCTCAGCCCCAGGGGCACAGGTTGAGCTTTTGGGGTGAGTGGGGGAAGCCCAAGCAGCTTCAGGACATGAGAGCTGGTCTGAATGGTGCAAGGTTTCTCAGCAGGAAGTCACCAAACACTCAAGTGCAGTTTCCTTCTGTAGAGTACACCCAAAACAGTAATGTCCAAGGTGACAGAAGTCTCTACACTGCAAGATGATAAATTTGCACACTACTTCCATGTGGAAGATACTTTGCTTCTCCCCTGCTAGTAGAAATTATACAAACTGGGTTGAACAAAACAAGATCAAGACCTACCTTTTAGAGCTGTGTTTATGAAGGACAGTAAACAGGAGTTTATGAAGCACAAAAAATAAATCAAATACTAAGCCAACAAGACAAAAATACACATATTATGGTCGCAATCTTGACAAGACTGGGCCAAAAGTAGAAACTTCTTGCCCTACATGTTGTTTTAAGGGAAGACATGTATTTTCTGTAGCTTACAGTACTTATTTCTCTTCATATCCTCAAATAGTGTTCTGGAATCACCCAAAGACCTGACTGAGGTAAAAGGCAAGGGCAAAATCTCCACTACTGGTGGATCAAACACTGCAGCTATTAATTCTCCTGGTTTCAGTTTAGTGGGTCTAGCAAAGAGCCCCTAAATTGCCTGCTGAACACAGTCTCCTCAACCCTGGTACTCCACCAGAAAAAAGAGTTTGAGGTGAGTTGATGGGAATATTTACAGTCCTCCCCGTGCAACACTTAAGTTTCCATTTGGTCTTACACTGCATGTCACTACTCAGCTTCCATCCCTAGTGATGGGCTCACTGCAGCTGCTCCTATTTTGGAGATTGAAACAGCTCCGGCCATTATACTAGTCAGAATTCTTCCTTCAGAGGACCAGAGTAATGGATTGTGCTTTACATCCAGGCTCAACATGATCTCCAGTGACGATAAGGGAAGAACCATCTCTATACCTGCAGGGTGACCAGCATGAAAATTATGGGGAGGAAAACAATCCTAGACAAGGACCCATCCCATATTCAAGGCACCTTATCACAGACATAATGGATAGAGATTGGTGAAACTTTGACCTGGTGTGAAACAAAGCACTCAGTTCCACGGTCAAGCAGAATGTCTGCTCTGGCTGGGGTTCCTGGAGGATTCCTCTGCAAGCTCAGAAAAATTTCAGCCTGATGCATCACTATACTAAGCTCCTCGAGATGTATATCTTGACTTCATCTCCGATTCCCTCTTCCATTTATAGTCAGCCTAACATGATGATCAGAGGCTGAGTCACAGACAGAGTTTGGCTCCCCTACCTGCCACAATTTAGGTTTCTTCCTCGATCCAGATACAGTGGACATTTAAGGTCTGCATCCCCACGGACAAGGTATTCCCTAGAAGCAGGCATACAATAGGCAAGGACAAAGAGGGAGGGGGCGAAGTGTGTTCACCAACACATTAAGGAGAGAGCAGCATGAGAGCACAGCAAGCAACTCACTACCTGAAGTCATCCTCCTGGAGTCAGCTATCTGCCTAAAGAAATAGTTGCCACTGAAAACAGGAACCTTGTCTCCCTCAAAACTACAGTTCCCAACAATAAGCCCACATTTACAGAATCTCTCTAGCTGCTCAGGCAGCCTTATGTGCAAGGCAGCCTTATGCCATGAGGAGAGTCTGTGCCAAAACAGACACATCTCCATGACAATGGCAGCTGCCCCACTCTCAGCTGGGCAGCTCTGACTTACCATTGATAATATGCGCAGGGTCGCTGAGCTCACTTGCTTCCCCTCACGTGACAGGAGGGGACAGATTGTTAACTTCTTTTCCCCTGGAACTCCACACAGAATGAAGGGGAAAGAAAAAACCTAAACAAAAGCCACACACAAACCACAGGACTATGTCACCCCCATCCCATTACCACTGTAGCAGTACAATTATGAAGCAGCCCATTGCACTGACATCCACATTAGTCAGTCTGCACAGAAGATTTTAGTTGCTTCCCCAAGCTCAACTTCATAGGCTTTTTCCCCATTGAGCATGCTCAGATACTGTGACCAAAAAAACTTACATTAGAGTACAGATGAGGAATTTGGAAAGTGACTGTTACTCACAGGAAGGTATGCAGAAGTCAGAAAGCTGAGAACTGTTTAGCATCTCCTCAGAATGATGTTTAGGAGCTTGGGTGCACTTCTTCCACCTCTACCTCTTTCCAGAGTTCCTGGACGATTCTCTTGCAAAGGGACCACCCCAGAAGGGTGGTGGGGATCCCACTAGCTATGAGCCACCACTACCCTAAGCTTCAACGGTGTCTGAAATCTTGCTTTCATCCTGACTCCCTCTCCCATCTAAAAATCAGATTTGTTCCATGAACAAAGATGCCAAGATGGTTAAAAAAAATTATAAAGAGAGAGGGGAATGGAAGCACCACACTACCTGGAATCCTCCTGGATGTAGCCATTTGCTGAGGAGGACAGTCCACTTCTGTCCAGAGAATTAAGCAGCACTAGGAAACGGGGATCTTTGTCCCCCTCATAACTACTCCTGATAGCTGGGAAGCTCCACTTAAATACCCAACTTGAGCTAACTGGGTATTCCAGCCTGAGATAGGTGAGCCGTGAGGAAAGCCCTTTCCAAACTAGACACTTCAGCAATTCTGGTGGCTGCCCCATTCCCAGCTGAATGGCTTTCCTCACATCAATAACACTCACATGTTCCCTCTCATTTTCTTTCCATTGCATGATGAGATTTAACAGTTGACTTCTTGTCCCTTCCTATTAAATCCACAAGATGTTGGGGGAGGGGAAAATGACAAGTTGCATCAGAGTCAGCAACGTCCCATAACCTTGTCTTCTCACATCTAACACACTGGGGGCCATGCCCCTCCCATTGCTGCTACTAAAAAGGGGCCTGTTGCACCTCCCTCTGGAACAGTCACTCTCTGCACTGCAGCCAATTGTCCCTCCTCCAGCCTCAATACCATAAGGCCTCATACCCCTTTAGGAAACTGACAGCCTTGAAGTAAACCGCAGTGACTAGAGATGGGGAATTCTAAAAAGCGGACCACTTATTCACCCCCAGTTATGCAGAAGGCAAAAATCTCCCTGCTCCTATAAGATTTGTGCCCTCCCACTTTGAGGGCTCCTGAGACCTTGCCTGTAGGGATGCCACTCACATGCTATAGAAGGAAATGGCACAAGTAGAGGCCAGGATAAAAGGGAGAGAGATGATTGTGTTGGCCAAACACATGAGGATGGCAAGCAACTCACCACCTAAACTTGTGCTCCTAGATCCATCTAGCTGCTGAAGACACAACTCTTACCAAAAGTAGTGAGCCACTCCTATGGATAGTGACCTTGTAATTTAACTAACTAATGGGCTATCCCTCCCTTGAGCCAAGTGGACCACAAGGAGAGCCCTCTGCAAACCAGACACTTATCCCAGCTCCCAGATGGACAGCTCTAGTTTCAGATCAACAACACTCACAAACTTGCTGCTCTTGCTCTTCCCACCATGGGCTGGTTGTAGACTCACAGTAACTTTTTTCATTGCTACCAAACCCATCAGAAAAAAGTGGGAAAAGCCAAACTAGTTTTCATCCCAATCAGCAATCTCTTCTGGCATTTAACATACCTTGGGGTTCCACCCATCCCTCCTGTTACTGCTATTAGACTACAACTAGCAAAGAGCTTGTTGCACCTCCATCCAAAGTAATTGCTTTGCATTGCAGACTATGGCCCCTTCCCTACACAGCATCCCTGGCACTGCCATCCAGACAGGAAGCTGACAGCCTGCTAAGAAATAGGCAGCAAATACAGATGAATTCAAAAACCAATTGCTTACACTAAGCCACTTTTGTGAAAGGCAAAAAGCTAAGGATTGTTTACACCCCTTTTGAAGGTGCTGTTCGACTGCACTGGGGTTTACAAATCACTGCAGTGATTTTGTGCACTGACCACAACACGAACAACACAGTACATTGCTACAAATGCAGTGTGATGATATGGACAAACACCAAATTGCTCAAAAAAGTTACATGAGTACAACCCATTCGTGTTCTCTAAATTTGATAGAATACTGTAGCTAGTAGAGTGTCATTTAGTAGTTCATGGTTTAAACCCTATTCTAAACATTAATTTACTTGGTTGGTTATGTGAAGTAAATGACATATATATTACTTAATATCCAGAAAGGGTATTATTGATGTTCCCACCATGTCAGTTCTGATGTCTCCCACGCTATAAATGCCAATACCATAATATATTCTAGCCATCAATATGAGAGGACACTTTACATCAAACCAAGCAATACATAAGTGCCACATATTCAAAAAAAAATGCACTGCAGACTTTTCCAGCAGTAGAAACATTCAAATCACACTGATGGCTTCTCAAGCAGCACAGACCTTCAGATCACAGGCAAAAGTAACTTGCTATAAAAAATGGGGAACAAGTCACAAAAGTAACCTCCACAGAACACAAGGAGAACATGGCAGCTCCCAGCACACACATACCTGAAGTTCCCAGTGATAGGCACCTGATGAAATCCATTTCCCATCTTCAGCATGCAGCAAATAACCCAATGTCCTGATTGATAACACTTAACTGGCCTGCATGACAGCAACTCCACCACTTCCAAACAATTAAGATGCATTCAACTCTTCTACAGCAATGCAGACCAGAGTCACTTCCTCTATAAAGGGGGAAAACTAGTGCCACATATTTAACCCCTATAGAACACAAGGAAAACATGGCAGCTCCCAACACACATGTATACATGATGTTTCCAGTGACAGGGACTCAGTGAAATTCATTTCCCATCTTCAGCATGCAACACACATCCACATCTCCTGGTCAATAACTATACTTAACTGGCATGCATGATAGCAACTCCACAGCTTTCAAAACACATAAGATGCATTCAAGTCTTCTCCAGCAACACAGACCTTCATAACTTGCTATAAAAATGGAAGACAAGAGTCACATTTAACCCCCACAGAACAAAAGAGAAAAATTCCATGGCAACTCCCAACACAAGGTTCCCAGGGACAGTCACCCAGTGAAATCCATTTCGCATCTGCAGCATGCAGCAAATAACCCAATGTCCTGATCAACAACTATACTTAACTGGCATACATGACAGCAACTCCACAGCTTCCAAACAATTAAGATGCATTCAACTCTTCTACGGCAATACAGACCTTCAGATCACAGGCCAGAGTGACCTCAAATAAAAGAGGGGAAACAAAAGTCACATATTTAAGCCCTGTAGAACACAAGGAAAAAACATAGCAGCTTCCAACACACATATACCTGAAGTTCCCAGTGATGACATGCACCCAGTTAAATTAATTTCTCATCTTCAGCATGGAATACATATCCACATCTCCTGATCAATAACTATACTTAACTGGCATGCCTGACAGCATCTCCACATTTTCCAAACACTTAAGATGCATTCAATTCCTCTCTAGAATTACAAACCTTCAGATCACAGACCAGAATAACTTCCTATTAAAAAAAGGAAACAAGAGTCACAAAAATTAACCCCCTAGATAAGGCATAATAGGGGAGACAAAAAACCATGCAGCTTCCAAAGACATATACCCAAAGTTCCCAGTGACATGCACCCAGTGGAATCCACTTCCCCCACAACAAAGCTCCAGATTGATAACTATACCTAACTTGTGAGCCTCACAGCAAATCCACTTGTGTGAAAACAATTTCCCACCACCATACATCACTTCTTGGACAAATTGGGGCATAGCAGCACAAAGCCTGCAATGACAAATTTTAACATCAGACATTTAAAAAACACGCAGAAATCAATACCCTGAATACTATCACAAACACTAACAGTGAGGACATTGGCTACTTTTCATAATGCACACAGCACTTCACTCACATAACAAGCCTAAAAAGTCAAGTACCCACTCACACTACCACCAAAATTTAATGGACCAACACTAATTCCCAGTGGATACTCCAATAATACAGATAGCACTCCCCACATGCAGCAAACATGCTAAGCCAACCCTATTCCTAGTTCCCCAAGTGGCCACCTGGGTGGCCTCTTTTTCCATGACTACATGAGCTCACAGTGACTCCATGAAGAAAACTGAAATTGAAATGGGCATGTTAAAAAGGCAGTGAGAGAGAAAAGGGCAGCTTTTAAAAAGTGGAAGTCAAATCCTAGTGAGGAAAATAGAAGGGAACACAAACACTCCCAAATTAAGTGTCATAATGTAGTAAGAAAAGCCAAAAAAGATTTTGAGGAACAGCTAGCCAAAAATCAAAAAAATGATAGTAAAATGTTTTTTAAATACATTAGCAGCAGGAAGCCCACTAAAAAAGCAGTGGGGCCCTTGGACAATAAAGATATAAAAAGAGCGATCAAAGAAGACAGTGCCATTGCGGAGTGATTACATGATTTCTTTGCTTCAGTCTTCACGGCTGAGGATGTTACAGAGGTTCCTAAATCTGAGCCTTTTTAGGTGACAAATCTGAGGAACTCTCCCAGATTGAAGTGACATTGGAGGGGGTTTTGGAGTTAATTGATAAGCTGAATAGTAACAAGTCTCCAGGACCAGATGGTATTCACCCAAGGGTTCTGAAAGAACTCATGTGAAATTGCGGAGTTATTAACAGTGGTTTGTAACTTATCCTTTAAATCCGCTTCGGTACCCAATGACTGGAAGACGGCCAATATAACGCCAATATTTAAAAAAGGCTCTAGAGGAGACCCTGGCAATTATAGACCGATAAGTCTAACATCAGTACCAGGCAAATTAGTAGAAACAATAGTAAAGAATAAAATTGCAAGGCACGTAGAAGAGCACAAATTGTTGGGCAACAGTCAGCATGGTTTCTGCAGAGGAAAGTCGTGTCTAACTAATCTATTAGAATTCTTTGAAGGAGTTAATAAACATGCGGACAAGGGGGACCCAGTGGACATAATATACCTAGATTTCCAGAAAGTCTTTGACACGGTCCCACACCAAAGGCTTTTATGTAAATTAGGCGGTCATGGGATAGGAGGAAAGATCCTTTCATGGATCGGGAATTGGTTAAAAGACAGAAAACAAAGGGTTGGAATAAATGGTAAATTTCACAATGGAGAGGGGTAACTAGTGGTGTTCCCCAGGGGTCAGTCCTGGGACCGATCCTGTTCAACTTGTTCATCAATGATCTAGAAAATGAGGTAAGCAGTGTGGTGGCAAAGTTTGCAGATGACACCAAGTTGTTCAGGACAGTCAAAACCAAAAGGGATTGTGAAGAACTACAAAAAGATCTCAGCAAACTGAGTGATTGGGCAGCAAAATTGCAAATGAAATTTAATGTGGGAAAGTGTAAGGTAATGCACGTTGGAAAAAATAACCCAAATTACACGTACAACATGATGGGGTCAAATATAGCTACGACAGATCAGGAAAGGGATCTTGGAGTTATAGTGGATACTTCTCTGAAGACATCCACACAGTGTGCAGCAGCAGTTAGTAAAGCAAATAGGATGTTAGGAATTACTAAAAAAGGGATAGATAATAAGACAAAAGAGATCATACTTCCCCTATATAAAACTATGGTACGCCCACATCTTGAGTACTGCATGCAGATGTGGTCTCCTCACCTCAAAAAAGATATATTGGCATTAGAAAAGCTTCAGAAAAGGGCGATTAAGATGGTTAGGGGTTTGGAACGGGTCTCATATGGGGAGAGGCTAGAGAGACTGGGACTTTTCAGTCTGGAAAAGAGGCGATTGAGGGGCGATATGATAGAGGTATATAAAATCATGAATGGTGTGGAGAAAGTGAACATAGAAAAATTATTTACCTTTTCCCATAATACAAGAACTAGGGGACACCAAACGAAATTGATGGGTAGTAGGTTCAAAACTAATAAAAGGAAATTTTTCTTCACACAGCGCACAGTCAACCTGTGGAACTCCTTGCAGGAGGAGGCTGTGAAGGCCAGGACTCTATTAGGGTTTAAAAAAGAGCTCAATAAATTTTTGCAGGTTAGGTCCATAAATGGCTATTAGCCAGGGGTAAAGTATGGTGCCCTAGCCTTCAGTACAAGGGCAGGAGATGGATGGCAGGAGATAAATCACTTGATCATTGTCTTCTGTTCTCCTTCTCTGGGGCACCTGGCATTGGCCACTGTCAGCAGATGGGATACTGGGCTGGATGGACCTTTGGTCTGACCCAGTATGGCCATTCTTATGTTCTTATGTTCCCGCAAGAAGCCAGCTAAAGTCACTGTTATGCCATCAGGAAATCACTATGGAGACTGTCCACATTTTCCCAAGTAGCTACGTGCTGTCAGTGTTTTTTCATTGACAGTTTGTTCATGCACAATCCATAGTGGCCAGCCATATCAATTTTGCTGCATGCTATTGATACTAAGGAAAGTACCTACCTGGCACATCTCTTGCCGCATTAGGCTTTGTTCATGCATTACTGTAACTAGCCACTTGAGGGCACTAGACCTGTGACCAAAATGCTCTGCACATTACCCCAACTGACAATGTGGGTCATTGCCAATGAAAGCTTATGCTCCAAAATATTGGTTAGTCTATAAGGTGGCACAGGCAGTCCTGTTGCTTTTGTATGTGAGAAAAATGCTAGGGGCATTATCCCACAGGCCCATCAAGTGGGACTGTGCCTGCATTACAAAAAGTACTGCTCTGTGATATAAGCAACGTGCAACATTACATAATGTAGCCAGACAGAGTCTCCCCCTTACAAGCCAGCTTGCTCGTTGCCCCCCCTCCACTGAGGAGCACACAGGGCACGGAAATGGCTGCTGACAGCACAGTCTTTGATGCCCTCATTGAGGTCCAGATATGCTGGCTTATCGTGACCCTGAGAAGCAGAAAGTACAGCTAGAAGGCTAACAGGCCAGACTGTCAACATGAGAGGGGGGGTGAACTCTCAAGAAATCACCCCAGCTGGCATTGATCAATATGATGCACACACAATCACCCAGAAGGGGACGTGCCCCGCCCGCACAAAAGAATGTCCTGTACTCCTAAATTGTTTATCTCTTGTCTTACAAGTGCAAACTAAGTAGAAATGCCCTTGTAACAAACTGGAGTCACAAAGACAGACCAGTATGATCTGGCACCATAGATAAGAAAGAGAATACATAACCCAAAAGGGGTATAAAAGATGGGTCCAGCAGAACTCTAACTGAGTGCATTCAACCAACTACCTGCTGGTCGGGTCAGGTGATTGCCTCCCGAGGTCCACAACTGGGGACGCCCAACCTCGTATTCGTCTTTCCGCGGAATTGAGTGACCGATCCAGCTTGGCTACGCTGGTATCGAGAGACGCAGAGAGGGTAAGATACACCCATGCTAGGTCTCTGACTTTTTTTTGTGCACAGCTAAAGAATTAGAGCTCTGTAACTAGATGTCATTGTGCCAAGATATCATTGTGTTAGATGATAACAGATATCTTTGTATTGGATTGTAACGTAACTTGTTAACACCTGTACTTTGCTAGCATATAAGAAGTAAACAATAGCCTTTTGTAACCGCACGTAGCTTAAATAAACTTGTAACTAGTTAAACTCTGAGCCTAACTATTTTGTTAACCCTTTTGTCACTGCAACACAGCCGGCACAACAAAAGAACTTTAACCGTTTGGTTACTACAGCCTGGCCGTGGATGAGTGTGCTAGGAGCTGCCTGCTCTAACAGTAAAAAACTGGGTTGTTTAGGACCCAGGGGAGTACCTCACCGCACATTACCTGGCCACCGGCTAACAGAATTGGCGCAGCGAGCAGGGTTGTGACACAGGCTGTACCACAGTGACAAAAATGAAACCAGTCATGATAAACAACATGGATTTCCCCAACATAGAGAAGGGATTCACCCGGGAAGGATGGGGTGACCCTAAGCGGGACGAGGAAATGTTGGAAAAGAACTGGGGACAATCAGAGGAATCACGGTTGCTCACTTTTTCTGCTCCTGCCTTCACCAGTCTAGTCAGGCAGCGTGGAGACCAAACAACACCTGAACAAAGTGTACAGTGTATATCACCCAAAACAGCTCCTCTCAGGGCCCGTACACTGTCACCCCCTCTCACCTCATGGTCACCAACACCCCCATGATCAATGTGTGTGGCACTCAATCCCTTCCTTCAAGCTATGGTTGTAGCCCTCCCTACCACACACATTCACCTTACATATCACCCAACAACATGGGCACCACATTAGCTCTCTGTCTCCATGGGAACTATGTGTTTCACTCAAAGCCTTCCCTTAACTAGTTGTATGGCACCACACTGTTGTGGATCAAGATGCATATGATACAGAGTGTGGGAGTCACCAATCCCTGCACTCCATCTACAATCAAATGCAACTCTCAAACAGCAGATAGAGCATAATATTTATTAGGTGGACAAGGACACCACATGGAACAGACTTGTCAGCACAGAAACTATAAGCAATACAGTCCATGATGAGAAGAGGGGGCCCAGAGAAGGGTCCCCAAGCCAGAGCCCTGCCTTCCTTCTTCCCTCTCCAGTCAGTCCAGACTACCCTCCTATCCTATCCGCACAGTTAAAATTCCAATGGGCCAGGCCCCTCCCACTGCCTTTCCCCATTTCCCAGGAAAAAGTGTGACCTAGGCAAGCAGATGACACAGGGTCATGCAGGGCCCATGCCTATGTGTGAGAAGTAGGCACACCCAAACACCCATCTCTGACTGTCCGTTGATGCTATGCCTAGGGAACTGGAGGCACCCACATGTAGTTACTACAGAACAGTAGGAAACAGGTAAAACAAGGGGAACAAAATCCCCAAAAAACTTCACTTGGTCCCATCACATCTCTAAAATGCTCCCATGCGCTAGCTTTGCGACACAGCATTCACCCTGCATTATCCCATCCCTTGCATCTATTGACTATGCACGTGTCCCCAGCCATCCCCACACTGGGGCAGATAGTGCACAACGCCAGCCCTCCTCAGCCCCAGGAACACTGTTCCAGCTTTTTTACTTTCTTCTCCTCCTCGGAAGGGGGTAGGGAGCCTGAAGCACAGGCAACCTCAGGACACTGGGAGGGCTGGTCTGAATGGCAGAGCGTGGGGGAGGGGAGGTTTCTGAGCAGGTAGACTCAGCTAGGAACTCATCAAGCACAGTTTTCTTCGGTAAAGTACACCCAAAAATAACGTCCAAGAGCACAGTGAAATCTCTGCAATACAAGATAATAAATTTGCACACTCCACTCATCCCTCACTATATGAGCACAATTGGTTTCTAACTTTTTGCTCATAGGCAAAAACTCGTAAGAGGGACACTAAATCCCTACTAAAATACTTGTGAAAGTTTGTTTGGTTCCAAGTGCTTAGAGTGGCAGCAGATGGTGCTGCTTTTGAAGAGTAAGTGAGCCTAGGGTTGTGGGGGGGTTAAAGGCTGGGGGCAGTTTGAGGACATGAGTGGGAGGGAAGGTTAAAACGTGGTGGGTTGGGTCTGTGGGGGGCGAGTGGAAGGGGTTCAGGCTGCTGCAGATTGGATCTATGGGGGGGCAGGTTGGGGGGGCTAGGGCGCATGGGATCAGCAGAGGGTTTAACTTTCGGCAGTTCGGGGGGGCAGCAGGGGGTTTAAATTTCGGCAGTTCCGGTGTGCAGGGCCGACAGGGGGGTTAAGTTTCCATGGTTCAGGTGTTGGGGGGTAGCAGGGGGTTTAGGTTTCAGTGGTTTGGTATCTGCAGGGCAGGTGGGGGGGGTCAGGCTGCAGTGGGTTAGAGACACAGGGAGGGAGTAGGTCTCATATTAACAGGGGGAGTTCACTCGTTGAGTGAACTAGGGGAGGTATGTGTGTCCTTTGTTTAAGCAAGTACTTCTAAATAAATAAAGTACTCATTTAAGGAGGGATGAGCATACTTCCATATGGAAAAGGGTATATACAACTTCTCCTCCCCCTCCCCCTCCCCTTAGAAAGTACAGAGATTAGGTTTAATAAACAAAGACAAGTTATTAAAACCTACCTTTTGTAGTTAAATATTTACAAAGGACAGCAAACAGGACAGTTTAAGTGTAAAAAGCAAAACCAATACTAAGCAAAACAAATATTATGTTTGCAATCTTCAAAAGACTGGATTGCAGTAGTAATTTCTCACCCTACATGTCTTTAGGCAAGCTGCTTATTTCCTGTAGCTTAGAGTACTTGGTGTTTCTCATCATATCCCAGAATAAGGTCCTGGCTTCATCCAAAAGGACCTCACCCAGATAAAAAGCAAGGGCAAAATACTACTGGTGGCTCATCTCTGCTGCTATTGATTCTCCAGGTGTCAATTTAGTGGATCTGTCAAAGAGCCGCTAAATTTACTGCTGCACACACTCTCATCAAGCCTGGTACGCCATCAAAACAAAGGAGGTTGAAGTAAGTCGATGGGAGTCTTTACAGTCCTCCCCCGTACTTAAGTTTCCATTTGGTCTTAGTCTGCATATCACTACCCAGCCTCTATCCCTAGTGATAGGCTCAGGGCAGCTGCCCCTATTTTGGTTGTTGGTACAGCTCAGCCATTATACTAGTACAGGCTTCTGCATCTCGCCACACCCTTTGTATACAAGTCCCATGCCCTAGTCAGAATTCTTTCTTCAGAGGACCAGAGTAATGGCTGTTCCTCATGTCCAGGCTCAACATGGTCTCCAGTGACTTAAAAAACAGTAGCAGCAACGAAGGGTCCTGTGGCACCTTATAGACTAACAGAAAAGTTTAGAGCATGAGCTTTCATGAGTTAACTCACTTCTTCACGAAAGCTCATGCTCTAAACTTTTCTGTTAGTCTATAAGGTGCTACAGGACCCTTCGTTGCTGCTACAGATCCAGACTAACACGGCTACCCCTCTGATACTTAAAAAACAGTGACATTAAGGGAGAGACTACGAACTACAGAGTATCGCTACATGTGCGGGATGACTGGCATGAAATTATGGAAGAGACAGTCCCAGACAAGGACCCATCCCGTGCTTTCTGTTCACAAGGAAGGACCTTATCATAGAGATAATGGACAGAGATAATTTTACAGCATCTCACACACTTTCACGAAAGCACTCCTCAGTTCCACTGTAAAGCAGAATGTCTACTCTGATTCAGGGCTCCTGGATGATCCCTCTGCAAGCATAGAAAAAGTTCAGCCTGACACACGACTACACTAAGATCCACAGGGCATATGATATACTGACTTCATCTCCGATTTCCTTTCCCATCTATAATTGGCCCCACATGATGAACAGAGGCTGAGTCAATGACTAAAGAGTTCCGCTCTTGTCTGCCCTATCTGCCACAATTTATATTCCTTCCTACTTCTTCCTAGAACCCAAGACTTTGTCCGTGGGGACGTACACCTAAAATGTCCACTGTATCCCCTAGAAGCAGGCATACAAAGTAGGCAAGGACAAAGAAAAAGAGCGTGTTGGCCAACACAATGAAGGAGAGAGAATAAGAGGAGAGGAGGACACAAAAACATGAGAGCACAGCAAGCAACTCACTACCTGGAGTCATCCTCCTGGACTCAACTATCTGCTGAGGATAATACTGTGCAATCTGCACAAAGAAATAAGCTGCCACTGAAAACAGGAACCTTGTCTCCCACAAAACCACTGCTCCTAACAGGGAACCTACATTTACAAAATCTCCCTAGCTGCGGAGGCAGCCGTAGGTGCAACTAGGTGGGCCATGAGGTGAGCCCGTGCCAAACCAGACACTTCTCAGTGACAATGGCAGCTGCCCCACTCCCAGATGGGCAGCTCTGGCTTAGCATTGATAAGGAGTAGATTGATGGTTGACTTCTTTTCCCTTGGCACTCCACCTAGAACAAGAGGAAGAAAACAACAAGTTAGCATCTCAGTCTGCAGTGTCACATAACAACTTCTTGTTCCTAGCACTGCAGGACTATACCAACCCTTCCCATTACCACTGTAGCGATACAATTAGAAAGACACCCACTGCACATAAATCCAAAATAATCACTACGCACCGAGGATTATTTCCTTCCCCAGGCTCAACTTCACAGGGCCTTGTGCCCAGTCAGGACGCTCATATAGTATGACAGAACTTACATTAGAATACAGATCAGGAATTTAGAAAATGACAGCTTACTCACAAGAAGGTATGCAGAAGGCACAAAGCTAAGAACTGTTCAAAATCTCCTTAGAATGATGTCTAGGTGCTCAGATGCACTTTTTCCACCTTTACCCCTTCCCAGGGCTCCTGGCTGATTCTCCTGCTAGGAGATTCCACCCCCCCGCCCCGACCCCACACCAGTGCAGAGAGGAGCATCTGTCCCAAGTGCTAACAAGAAATCACACAATCAATTCCCTCTGACATGTTGGTTCCCCAAATGCCTCTTCCCCATTATCCTCCCCTGCACCGCGCCCAGCAGCTGCAAGAACCAACCTCATCCGACAAGCAGGTTCTTCCACTCCCCAGGAATGGGCCACACTCCCAGGTCAATACACATATCACAGGTCCTACCCAGAAATCAAGCTGCTGCCCCTTCCTTTAGAATCTTATATCTGAAGCGCCATGAGAAAAGAGAGAAAAGAGAAAAGAAAAAGACAGTATGGGGATGGATGGTTTAAACAGGGTTTGCAGAGAACGAAAAAAAGAAAGACGAGACTTATCATCGTTTAAGGAATCAAATTACATACAATAATTGCAAAGTTATTGATACAGGCTCCAAACAGAGGTGCAACAATGTGGCCCCTCGACTACCCAGTTCGGGATGGAAAAGCCCAGTGCTGTGCTGGGTCACCCCTCAGGCCTTTGCTCATCACCTCCACCAGGAAACGCAGACACCAGCCCAGGAGCCTGGCTCAGGCAAAGGAGTGAAGAGGTTGGGGAGGAGGGTGCTGCAGTGGGAAAACAAGTCTGGTTTGTGCGCACAGCATAAGGGTAGAGGTAGGTTTTGCTGTACGTTACCAAAGTGAGATTCAGGCACTTGACATCTGCAGTGAGTCCCTCCTGGTGCTGTCCCTGTCTCTACTGGCACCATGAGTCACAGAGTGTGGGGGGGTCAACCTGGCCCTGCACCCCACCCACAGTCAGATGTGACTTTCACTCAGCAGGGAGAACAGAAGGGTTAACAGTCGACAGGGACACCATGCAGAACAGACTTGGTAGCACTGAAACCAGAGGAAGTCGGTACAATCCATCTTGGAGAGAGGGGCCTGGAGGGGGTCCCTGAGCCGTGACCCTGGCCCTCCTTGCTCCCCCTCAAGTCTGCTGAGATTGCTCCCTCACCCAACTGCCCAGTTCCAATTCAAAGCAGCCAGGCCCTTTCTCCTGTTTCCCAGGGAAAAAGAGTGTTCCGTTTGTCTGGGTTTCAGATGGCGTGGAAGCTTATTGTGTACATGGGAGAAGTCATCACACCAAAACTCCCATCACCAACTATGCACGCATGCTGTGCCTAGGTGACAGCGGATGGGTGCTCTAACTAAAAATCAGCATGCTACCCTTTTTAGTCATTCTCTATAGCTCTCCTAATAAACAAACGTTATTTGGTTATTACCATCACCAGATTTCCACTCCCTTAACTGAAATACTTTCTACAGCCTCATTGGCTATTTAACAGTAATACCTTTATAAGATACATTTTGGTAACCAGCCCTGCCAGGTCACCTCCTTTCCAAACAACCATGTTTTGTCTAAGATAGAATTGCAAAAAGTCGGGGGCAGGCCCCCTTGGGGGCACATGAAATTTCCTAAGGGAGGGCACAGTGTGATCAGCTGCTGGGTCTCAGACTCACCCACCTCATTTAAAATGTTGAAATGTGCTGCCATTGTTATGTCTGTGTATTCACAAGTATGTATCAATTAATAAGGTTTTTACGTTCTACAACTTATTTTCTTACACATCCTGAAAGGCTCTTTTTCACATGAGCATAACTGAAACTTCCATTTGTTTGGATTACATGAGACAGGTTGTGGGGGCCCTGATAATTGCTGGGATGAAAAGTTTGCTTACCCCAATATAACTCACTAATATCAGATCACGCCTTGTTTGTAAGGAACCAGTTATTTGACAGACACACCTGTACCTGCTCAATCGAGACTCCCCAACTATATCCACAGGGCACAAGTCTTTACGGGCCATGGAGTGAGCAGGGGTGGCAGCAGAGGGACTGAGCCTTGCGGTGACCCTTGGCAGGGGCAATGGAGTCACATTTTCACTGGTGGGGCTCCCTTCTGCCCCTACCCCCGCCCATGGGGGGTAGAAGCTCCCACTAGGGGGAAGGGACTGGGGGCCCCACCCCCTGCTTTGAGGGGCTGGCTAGAGCCCTAGGCAGCCCCCTCCAGCGCTGCTCCAGAGGTAGGCACATCCCAGCTCAACCTCCCACTTTGTCTGCAGTACAGAGGCCTCACCTGGTCACCCTCAGCAGGAACCCCCACACCCTCTGCGAGCCACACACACGTATCCCCCATGACATCACATCTGCTCAGACCCACTTCTGCCAGTTTCTCATTTGGTGTGGCTCCTGGATGATTCCCCTGCAAGCACAGCAGAAACAGCTCAGGATGAACCATCATTACATTAAGCTCTTTTGCTGTGCAAAATCTTGCTTTTACCCCCAACCTCCCTCTCCCATCCATATCAGCCCCATTCATTGACCACAAACTGAGTCAATAACATCAGAGCTTTGCTCTCATGTCTCCTGCCACACACAATATATGTTCCTTTCTAATTTCTCCCAGCTCCCTAGACCTTGCCTGTGGGGAAGCTCAATTAGAATGCTGGTCCATGTTCCATGGACAGCATGAACAAAGGTAACAAAAATGAAAGAGAAAGATTGTGTTGGCCAGCACACTAAAGACAGAGGTAAAGAAACACACCAATGGGAGGAAGCAAGGCAAGTAAGCAATTCTCTACCTCAAGTCATCCTCTTATACCCACCTGCTGAGGAGGACACCCCGACTTCTGCTCAGAGAAATGAGCAGGACCTGAAAATGGTGATCTGGTCTCCCCTGTTCCTACTAGTCAGGAAGCAATGCTCACAAACCCAGTCCAATCTGCTTTTTTGTGTGAATGCACTCTTTTGAAAGGAGAATATGTGTATGAGATATCAGATATATAAATCAGGGCCTCATTTGCATTTTTATTGTCTTCATTTGCATACCTCTGTCAAAGAAGAAATGCAAATATAGACACAGCTCCATTTGGTTTTTGGGAATAAGGGGCTTTTGAAGTCTGGTCCTTTCAAAAGGCCCTTGTCTTCACTAGCAGTGTGCAGTTCAAAAGTAGCACTTTCCAAACATGCATGGATGCCATTATGCTAATGAGGTGCTGCATATTCATGGCAACACCTTATTAGCATCTCCCAAAGTGGCTCATTAGCATGTCCCTTCTGAAAGGCAGGGGCTAATATAGCCAAGGCCAAGCAGAAGAATATCCTGTAATCTTGGTTTTGGAGTCAATGAATGTGCTGCTGCTTTGAGGGGATGTATTTAATACTTGGGATATTACTGCAAAGATAAAATCAAACATTGTTAGACAATTTTAAGGATAATTTATATTTTGTAAAAATCTTATTTACTGTAAGAAATCTATAGTGACAGCAGTGTTACTAGGGCTACAAAATACTTCTAAATAAAGCAAGAAATCAGAATTAGACCATATGTGACATATTGGACATATTTTGTTTCAGTGTTGGGAAAGATTTAATTTCACTTATGAGTAGGTTTGTTCAGGGCTGACTGTTTTGATTTATTGGTTTGTGTTTGGTTTAGCTTTTTTTTTTTTAAACCTGATGGAAAAGTTTTTAATTGAGGTTTCCTGGATTGGAGTGTCTCATGCAATACCAGTTTTGACATATTTATAGGGTGAACTGGTTGCCAAGTGGTTGGTATGGGAGACTTGGTTGCTGGGGGGGGCAATAAGGAGATGTAGATTTTGGGGTGATTACTAGGGAGACAGTGGCAGGGGAGGTTCCTAGGAAGAAAGGGTTGCTGGTCTGATCATTATGGAGATATTACTAAGGTGACCTGGTTGCCATGGTGCTTGGTTGGGAGACTTTGTTGCCAGTGTGGATGGCAGGGAGATGTGATTTCAGGAGTGGTTAGTAATGAGACTTGCTCATTGGGATTGTTGCTTGGGAGACACTGTTGCTATGGACACATGATTGTGGGTTGGTTGCTAAGTAAATTCATGTTAGGGTGGTTGCTAGTGAGAAGAGGTTGATGGTGTGATTACTATGGACATGTGGTTGCTAGGCAGATGTACTTGGCAGGTGGTTGCTACAGAGAAGTGGCTGCTTCTGTGGTTGCTGGCTGTCATTGTTGCTGTTATGGTTAACTGCCTCCAGGCAGTGGGGCATCAGGGTAGATGTGCCAAAAGCTTATCTTGCCTCAGTGGTCCTGCTGCAGTGAGCTGAATAAATGGTGAGGGGCTATGTGAGGAATTTGCATTGTGTTGCCAGCATGCAAGTCTGAGGCAAATGACCCCTGAAATTCAGTCTGCGGGGCTACTGCTTTACATTTTCATAGGATAGCACAAAGAGTTAGTAAGAAGAGGGCTTTCCCAGCAAGAGCCTGACATCACTGCTACAGACCATAGCCATACCAGAACAGACTCAATGTTTAAGGCATAGAGAACCAAAAATAGTAATCAAGGCTGCCTTAAATATTGAGTCTGTTCTGGTATGGCTGTGATCTGACAAAGTGGGTCTGTCCCACGAAAGCTCATCACCTAATAAATTATTTTGTTAGTCTTTAAAGTGCTACTTGACTGCTTTTTTGTTTTGATAGCATATAGACTAGCATGGCTTTCTCTCTGTTACCAATCTCTGCTACAGTGTGGGATTTAATAAGGGGAAACCTTAGGGTACAGGTGCTGGAACTAGAGGTGCAGGAAGCACTGCAGCACCCTCAGGCTTGAAGTGGTTTTCATTATATACAGAATTTCCAGTTTGGCTCAAAAGCTCTCAGCACTCCCACTAACTTGTTCCACCACTTGGGTCTTAGGGGGTACACAAACTATTGCCCAGCCTTCACATCTGGCCACGTGCTCTCATGCCACTGACACACTGGCCCTAGTGCACAGGTTTGAGGTTGGGGGACATCAATGAACACCAAAGCCCCTCAGCTTCTCATTCCCTAAGGTCATCTGAGTTCTGTCTGTTCTGCAGCAGCAACTGCTCTGTGTAGTGTGACTGGGGGAGGGTCTGGCTCAGGCCCAGGGCAGAGAGAGCCTTTATATATGACTGGAGAGGGGAAAGCTGCATCACAGAGACAGCTGGAGCCTTCTTGTTCTGCCTTCTCCCAGGAGCTGCTGGAAGCTGAGGAAATAACTGCTAGACAAAATGTGCAAAGGATTAGCTGCCTTGCCCCACACATGTCTGGAGAGGTGAGAACAACTGCTGGTTATGCAGAAAACAAAATGGTAGTTGATGCTTCAATGTCATAAATTGTTTAAATTTAAGAAATTAAATTTAAATTGTGTTTACATATGCAAATACTTAGCCTGGAACTGTGTTGCAGGGGAAGGTGAGAGACAAGGTCAGATGAAGGACCATTACAAAAAGTTATAAAAAGCAGTTTTCAGTATTGATTCAAAGAGCTGCTGGATGGTGTCTTTTCTGGCTGTATGCTAATTTACTGTAATGCACTAGCCAACAGCACATGTATTTAGAATGCTGAAGTATTACTGTGCTAAGGACCTAGGTGGAATCTTGCTTAAGCGCAGGCTGTGTTGGGACTATGACTGGTGTGTCAGTGCTCAGAAGAAGGCGGCACCGTTTGACAGAAAGATTTTGTAGCTGGACTGTGCCATCATGTTGAGATTCTTTCTATTGCCTGGGCTGGACCAGCACTAGCCCCACTCTTTCTGGTTTGGAAAGTACATCAGTGGGCAGTGGCTTTGGCTCTGGGCTGTAACTGCCATGGGGCTGGTTCCTGAGTTGACACCCATATTGAGTGATGGAGGGCAGGGGTGGCAGGTTTGTATAATTTTTGCTGTTGCCCAGAATTGTTTCAAGTCCCCCCTCACACACACGCATGCAACCTGCCTAAGGCTCTGGGAGTTTAGGTGCAGGAGGGGGTGCAGCCTCTGTGAGGGTGTTTAGGTGGTGGGTGTAAGCTTGGGACTGGGGCAGAGGGTTAGTGAATAGGAGGCAGAGATGACACGTGGTGGGGTACATATGGGGCCATATGCACCCCCCCAAGGCAGGAGAAGCTGGCCAGAAGGCCAGTGCCAGCAGCAGGAGTCCACCTTGTGTCCCAGCCCCCTCCCCACACTGCTCTCACAACAGTGGTGGAGAAAGTGCGGCAAGGCAGCTCCAGCTCTCTCAGTGATGCCTTTTGTCCATGTCACTACAGAGGAGGGAAAGGACTGCCCCAGCACTCCCTGGAAGAAAGCAGTGCTGTGCAGCTAGACAGCAGAGCAGCATGAGCTGGAGCCACCTTGCTGCTCTTCACTCCAACCCTTCTGCTGCTGCGGAGTACGGGGTGATGGGGGGCATGGATTCACAAAGGGACTAGGGGTCCACAAGGCCACATCAGCAGCAGGAGGAGCAGGTGGGTGGCATGGACTCCCCCCAGCAGCAGTGAGCTCCATGGAAAGAGGTCCCTTCTTTTCCCACTCCCACCACAACCCTCCCCCAACCCCTCCTCTCCTCCACCAGTATATGCAGAGTATGCCTCTTTTCATATTGCACAGCCACAGCCACCCTAAGCCAACACACCTTCTGATCCAGAGGTTGCCAGAACTAAAAGCAGAAATTGATAAAATTGAGCCACAGCTCCTAGCTGGGAGAGCAGAACAACTCGTATCTTCTGCAGATTGGCACCAAGGGAGATCAGTAACACAACTGACTTATCAGCAGGCTCACATTCACACTTTACATCAAAATCATATGCACAGTTACGTCTGTGTCCCCTTGGCCACAACACTAATTAACGCTTGTGCTATTTTTCAAGTGGTCTTTCCCACAGTGGTTACATGATAAAATAACTGTGCAGTGATTTTAGTAGCTGTTCTGTGTAAGAAAAGCCCTTTAGATTGCCTATGATGATTAAATTAATGATACTGTATGTCAGTATTATGGCTTTCCTGTCTCATGCATATAACCATGCCAATTATATATTGATTCTGTACTATTCTGTCGGCCTGGTGAATGGATGTTTAAATCGCATTCCAATGGCTGTGTTTGAATAATCTATTATGGCTAGACATAGTAAACTATCTGTAAATAATATTTATTTAGATGTGCCTTTGCTTTATAAGACAGTTTAGTAGGGAGAGATAGCTCAGTAGTTTGAGCATTGGCCTGCTAAACCCATAGTTGTGAGTTTAATCCTTGAGAAGGTCATTTGGGGGCCTGGGGCAAATAGATTTAAAACAAAAAAAATCTGTCAGGGATGGTGCTTAGTCCTGCCAAGAGTGCAGGGGACTGGACTTGATGACCTCCCAAGGTCCCTTCCAGCTCTATGAGATGTATATCTCCATATATTATTAGTATAGACAAGTTTTATTAAAGCTAGTATTTTGAACAACATTCACAAGATTCAAGTTAAAAAGGAAGACACTGCACAGCTGGACAGAGCTGGCCCAGTGAGACCTGGCTGGTGAGCAGGGCACAAGGCAGCATGATGACAGTGGGGTCTGGCCAGCAGGCACTGAATGGTATCATTGACTGGAGCACAGGCCCCTGAAGGGGTAGGGCCAAAAGCAACCCTGGCTCACCTTGCCCTAAGCCTGGGACTACATGTGGAGTCAAGTCTGGGTTATGGGCAGTTACAGTAACAGTTTAAACAAGGAGAAGTCCTGTGGCACCGTACAGACTAACAAATTTATTGGAACATATGCTTGCGTGGGCAAAGACCTGCTTTGTCAGATACACATAGATCACATGCATCCTGACGTTGCGGGAGGTAAGCAAAGCAGCGGATCAGGTTGGGGAAGAGCTCCAGCTCCAAATATTGGTGGAGCCAGGCCCCCAGCGTATTGGAGTACCGGGGGAGTGGGCAGGCATAGCCTGCCCATGGCTAAAAGGCCCCTCTCACGATGAGAGGGGGCCCACTAAAAACAGCCCGGTTCCAAATGAATACGGGGGACAACGAAAGAAAAACAGGGACGGGAGTGAGGGTCAAAGGTTTAAAATAAGGGAGCCGGAGGGGGACACCGAGCAGAGGACCCCGGACAGCGCCCACCGTTCCTCGAAGGCATCCAGGGAGTTGGTGGACGCCGCCCGGAGGAGCCAGGCCCCCAGCCTAGGAATGTTTATACAGCCTGGACACCATGGGCCCATATAACTTGCTGGCCGGATCAGGCCTACTGATGATGGGGGAGGGTGGGAGGGAGAAGGAAAGGGAGGTGGGGCCTGCAGAAGCTGTCAGTTCCCCTGCCCCTGATGGAGGGTGATTTCAGTGAGGGCACATCTTCAGTTCAGGGTCGATTTATCACACCACCACAGATGCAATAAATTGATCTGAATGCACTCATCAATGCCAGCACTCCAGTAAAATGAGAAGAGTAGCTGGGGTCAATGTTATCACAAGGAAAACTCCACTTTGGGTACACCAATTTCAGCTACATGATTGCCATCATACTTAGACTCCGTCAACCGCCTAGACAAGGCCTGTGAGATGACACAAGTAATGCTGAAGCTTCAAGCAATAGCCTTCTGAGAGGTTGTCTACACTTAAAATGAGCTGCTATATCACTTCAATGATGCCACTATCTATGCAGACAAGAGGGCTTCTCCCAACAGCAGATTTACAGGTCCCTGGCTGAAGAATGCCTGTCTTAGCTGTGTCAGCTGGGAATTTCATAAACTCAAAGGACGAAGATGTGTAAGTCACAGGTACCCCTGGACCAAGAGTCACTTTGCGTTTGGAAAATCCCACCTCTCCTCACTAGTTTTTCTAAGACCTCACAGGGTACAGCTGTTGTGAATGACTAATTTCCTGTATTTCCTTCTAATATGTTTGTGATTAATTAAAAACTGTGCTCACAGTGTATTCCATACAAATAAGGGCCGACCCTGCGCTCATCTTGCTCTGGAAAATACTTTAAAACTAACAGGTAATAGATTCTTTTAAGAACTCTCCCACTTTATCAAGTAATTAATAGAAATCTTATGTACATCTGATGTCCATTTTGTTTTTACTAGGCAGTTCTGGTAAATATTTAGCTGCAGTTTAAATCTATCCAGGCCCCTTTATACAAGTAGAAATGACAATATTGGTTACATTCATACTACACAAGAACTCAGTTTAAGCTGCACATCTCCATCTATGTGAACAACATAGCTGGAGCTGACATACCTTAAGTTGAGTTACCACAGGGCCTACACCATCAACTTCCCTTACTCGTCTCATATGCGGTAAAATAACAGGATCGACGGGAGAATGATCTGTGGTCCATTTGTCAGGTCTTCACTAGGCCTGCTAAATCGACTGTCAGTAGACTGACCTGATCCAGGCTTCAGTGTAGATGTAACCACAGAGCCGAATTCTCATATACAAACAGGTTCCTAGACCGCCTTTCTGTAGCCAGAGGAGGACAAAGAGGTCTCGATATAAATGAGAACTGGGAGTATGTTGTGTAAGTCAGAGGGGAATTGGGACCTTGGCCTCTGCCTGATAAGGATGTTTTGGGGACAATAGAAGAGAACATGATTTTACTGTTTTTGAGTGCAAACAGAATATGACCAGTGCTTATGACTTCTTTTTGAGCAGTGTGACAATCAGCCCATCTAAAGACCAGCAGGTCAGAGATGGCATAGAGACAGCACTCACTGAGCTGCAGTACCTACTTTGAGCCAAAGGAAACACTTGATCTACCTGAGCTGCAAACCTCTGAAAACTGTATAATGAGCATGCACAGTGTGTTCCCAAGAGCATTTTCAAAGTGCCTACATGATTTAGGAGCCACTGTCACATTTTCAACGGTGACTCTTACACATAAAGGTTTCAGTCCAACTGACTTGAAATATTCACCTTTATCTCTGTACTTGCAAGAAGAGACCAAAGGCAGAGGCTTGCCTACTTGGGGACCAAGTTACCTTTGAAAGCTAATTAGTCAAACACCATTAAATCCCTGTGTGGGAGTTCTCATTCAGAAGCAAAGTAGCCTGAAGCATCCTGAATCCTGTCAGCAGTGCCAGGTTAGTCTGGAGATTCAAAGGTGGTATTGTCATGCAGGAGGAATCCCTGAGGCTCCTGGGGGCCTTGTCCTGTCAAAGGGGCTGCACGGTATGCTGGGGTTTGGAAAGTGACTGGTTGCAGTTTTGGAGCTGCTCAGAAGTTATGAAATTAGGAATAGAAGGGTGCAGCAATTATTATTAGGTCTCTAAACAGAAAAAATAATCCAGTCTCCAAAACTCCTCCCACGAAGCAACCCCTACCCATTTGAGGCATATACCTCGATATGGGAGAACATTTGTTTTCTCTTATGCTTGGGCAAAGCTGGAGCACCAGTGCTCTGAGATTCACAGTGGGTTTGGCATGTTCTTGTGGATCCCCACGCAAATAAAGGTGTAGCTCACACAGCCCAGTGATCCTGTCACATATCCACACTATGCCCAAACTTTTAAACCAGTGGTCACCAACTCATTGATTGGGATCTACTGGTAGATATTGGAACCTCTGACCCAAGATCCTGACTGGTTTGGCCAAGAGGCTATCAAGGAAGTGCCACCACTTCAGTTGCCTCTCCAACCGCTGCTGTGCTGCTCCTGCCTTCCACATTGGAGCTGCCCTCACACCCTAACAGCCCTTTGCTTGCTGTGAAGGGTAGAAAAGACAGAAGAAGGGGTTTCTGACAGAGTGTCACCCTTCCCCACCTCTGTACCCGACCCCCCACAGACAAGGGGGACCTAGCAGGGCTCAGGCTAGAGGGAGCTTGCTGACAGCTGCTCCTATGGCTGACTGTGTTCAGCATACTTAAAGGGGCAATGTGAATCTCTGTCACTCCCACACAAACACACTATCTTTCACAGTCATCTCCCAACACAACACAGGCAGAAAAGTCACATGGTATAAACTTGAGGAAATACCACACCTAGGCCATGTCTACACTAGCCCCAAACTTCAAAATGGCCATGTAAATGGCCATTTTGAAGTTTACTAATGAAGCACTGAAATACATATTCTGCGCCTTATTAGCATGTGGGCGGCCACGTCACTTCGAAATTGACGCAGCTCGCCGCCACGTGGCTCATCCAGACAGGGCTTCTTTTCAGAAGGACCCCGCCTACTTCGAAGTCCCCTTATTCCTATGAGCAGATGGGAATAAGGGGACTTCAAAGCAGAGGGGGTCCTTTCGAAAAGTAGCCCCATCGGGACGAGCCACATCAATTTCGAAGTGCCGTGGCCACCCACATGCTAATGAGGTGCTGAATATGTATTTCAGCGTTTCATTAGTAAACTTCAAAATGGCCATTTATATGGCCATTTTGAAGTTTTGGGCTTGTGTAGACACGGCCCTAGAGTTCATAACCAACCCTCAAATAACTGTTCCAGCTCAAATGGATTGACAGTGTTCTTTGCCTCTCAGACTCACCAGTCCAATACTGTAAGGGTCCCATTCACACACCCAAACTGTCTCCTTACTCTGCCTTCAAATGCCCCACTTACAACTCTGTCCAGTCTGTGCGGCCTCTGACCCATCACCCTGGTGCATTCCCTCATTGACCTTGAGGAAATGCCACCTTTGTGCTAGTCTGGCATTCCGCTTGTTGCTGCCAGCTGCCCCACCAGCTACCCACTGGTCTCTCCTGCCTGCTGGCCACCCACTGCTTCTCCTACCAGCCACCCACCAGTCACTCCTGCCACCTGCTGCTTCTTTTGCTGTCCACCCACCATTGTTTGCCTGCTGTATTTTGGGGTTTGCTGTAGGCAGAACCCTGTGATTCCAGCTCTTTCTGGCTTCAGCTCTCAGGCTGTGTCTACACTAGCCAAAAACTTCGAAATGGCCATGCAAATGGCCATTTCGAAGTTTACTAATGAAGCACTGAAATACATATTCAGCGCCTCATTAGCATGTGGGTGGCCGCGGCACTTCAAAATTGATGCAGCTCGCTGCCACGCGGCTCGTCCAGATGAGGCTCCTTTTCGAAAGGACCCCAGCTACTTCAAAGTCCCCTTATTCCTATGAGCAGATGGGAATAAGGGGACTTCAAAGTAGGTGGGATCCTTTCCAAAAGGAGCCCCGTCTGGACGAGCCGCATCAATTTTGAAGTGCCGCAGCTGCCCATGTGCTATTGAGGCACTGAATATGTATTTCAGTGCTTCATTAGTAAACTTCAAAATGGCCATTTGCATGGCTATTTTGAAATTTTTGGCTAGTGTAGACACAGCCTCAGTGATTTCAGCTCATAGTGGCTTCAGCTCTGGGCATAGCCACAGCATCTCAGTATTCACCAAGGTTCATGGTTACCAAATAACCCTAGACCCAGCTTTAGATCTATCTTTGAACAGTGCTGGCGAGGACTAGTCAAATAGCTGTATAGCCAAAAGACTCCCAGCCAGCTAGTTCAACTACTCTCCTTCCCCCGTCCCCGACTTCAACCTCACAAGGCTTAGATGTGATTCATGTCTTACACAGCAGTGATGACTGCCCTGTGCCCCCACAATAACTTCAAGCATTGGTCAGACTCCACAATTCTTACACTGGGTGACAGCATAAGTTGGGACTTTACAACCATATGCTGTTTACAGTAGACAAAAAGTCATTTCTTCACCTGCTACCCATAAGGCTTTGTTTACAAGCATTACATATGCACACCTGTGCATTTTCATGCAAATGAGCTCTAAAGGGGACAGTCCCCGAATTCTTCAGCAGTATTGAGCTCCTACTGGCACATTCCTTACATAATATATTTGGGGTTTTGGTTTCTATTGGTGGTACGTATCTTCTCTTTACCTTGATATTGGTACACAACAAATTAATTTCCTTTAATTTTTTTCCAATCCATGTATGGAACACTGGCCAGGAGGCTCCTGAAATTGAGCTTCATCTCCTGGAGGCTCCTGCAGCAAAACCAGGAGATTAACCTTTAAGACTTGGCAGCACAGAGGGCTAAGGCAGATTTTCCCTTACTCAGTGCCACTCCTGGAAGCTGTGGGTATGTTCTTATGGCCTCTGGGGGAGGCAGGGTAGGAGTCCTCCACACACTGGTCTTCCCTACAAGTATAACCCTCCACAGCTCCCATTGGCCAGAAATGGAGAACCACAACCAATGGGAGACATGGGTACAGTGCCTGAAGATGGTGGGGCAGCATGTGGAGCCACCTATCCTGCCCACACACAAGCTGCCTCCCTTAGTTCTACTGCACCACTGCCCCAGAGGTTCCTGAGGTAAATAGTGCCAAAAACCAAGCCCTCATTTGAAACCCATCCCAGCTCTGAAACTCCTCCGGCACCCCTACCTCTTGCTGCAGCCCTTAGACCCTGCTGCACCCTGACCCCCATCCTGCACCTCAACTCACTACCCGAGGCTCAGCCCAGAGCCTCTCTCTCACTCTGAACCCCTCAACCCAAGACCAGACCCTGAACTCCACAGCACTCCAAACCCCTGCCTCAGCTTGATGAAGGTGTGAGGCTGGGAAAGAAAGAATGGATTGAGCATAATGAGGCCTTGGTGAAGGAGTTGGCCAGGAAAGGGGCCTCAGGAGGGTGGGGAAGGAGGCAGAGCAAAGGTACGTGGGTTTGGGTAGATTGTGGATTGCACATGAAGTCAAAAGTGACCTTGTACTTTAAAAGTTTGCAGACCTCTGTTTTAAAAAACAGTTCCATGCACTGTTCTAACTTTTTCCATCCATGAGCAGAATGAATTCTGTTATGTGCACCAATGCATTCGCAGATGCACACCACCAATAGAAACACATGCTGCTGGCTGTGGACAAAAGGTGGGTGCTCTGCTAATCAGCTGCATGGCACTGGAATTTCTCATGGGTAGCTGCCCAAGCACTCAGCTTACAAGGAACACTGGTCTCTTGTGCCAGACTGCCAAAGGATCCCCTTCTTCCTTAAGGAGAAGCCACAGCCTCACTGCCTGAGGCTGAGCCTCTGGGTTTCCACACTCTTACTTCCCCCAAAGTGTCCAGCTGAGAGACTTCGGGAGTGACTTGTCCACTCCTGGGTATCAGTGCACCTCAGCAAGTACTTGCAGTGATGGTAGGCAGCATTTTAAAAACAGGGACTAGATGGAGATGGCTCTGAGTGACTACAGAGAATTTTTTTCAAAGGAATCTGCCTGGTGGGTCTTGCCCATATGCTCAGGGTCTAACTGATCACTCTTTTTGGGATCAGGAAGGAATTTTCTCCTGGGTGAGACTGGCAGAGACCCTGGGAGCTTTTGCCTGCCACTGCAGCATGGGGCCTCGGTCACTTGCAAGTTTGAACTTGTGTAAATGATGAAGTCTTTGTATCTGGAAGTCCTTAAACCATGGGTGGGCAAGATGCAGCCCATGTGATCAGACAAAATGATCACAATTGCCCCTTCTGATTTTAGTAAGAGTAACTGAGTAAGAATAGACATTACAATTTAAAACCTAACCAGTGTCCCTTAAGTGACTTGCCACAAGATGTCAGAACATTTTAGTATTAGAGCTGAATGGGTTTAATATTTATTTAATATTGCTTCTTAATACAAGAATGACAAAGTGCTCCTTTCAGATAATTTCTAAGCTATTATCTGCACAAAAAAAACAAAACCCCAGATTTCAGTTGCCTAAGTAGTTCATGAAATCTCAGTTAAAGTTGCCACAAGGGTTGTTAAAGGTTAACCAGTAAACATCACCCTAAATGGACAAGGCTTACTGGTTACGGTTAACTGGTGGGGTCTGGAGTAGCCCTCTGCCAACAGCAGGCACGGGGCTAATCCAGCCCTATGGGACTCGCCATGGGTGGGTCGTGCTCTAGCCCAGCTGGAGCAGCCCAGATCTCAAGAACGCCCTGGGCGCCCTGTGGGTCGGGGGTGTGCTTCAACCCAGCTGAAGCAGCCCTGGGCTACAGAAGCCTTGGAAACCCTGCAGGCACAGGTGTTCCAGCCCAGCTGGAGCAGCCCCTCCAGCCTTGCCCCCCCAGTGTAATCAGTTACACTTAATGTTTAACCAATTGACTAATTAAAACAGAATTTTACATCCCTCATTGGGATGAGAAATACTTCAAATGGCCCCAGGTCAAAAAATAGTCCCCTTGTCTTAGAATCATAGAACAATAGAGCTGGAAGAGACCTAAAAAAGCCGGAGTCCAGCCCCCTGCTCTAAGCAGGACCAAACCCACCAGATCATCCCTGCCAGGGCTTTGTCGAGGCAAGACAAACACCTACAGGGCTGACAAGTATCGGAGGGGTAGCCATGTTAGTCTGGATCTGTAACAGCAACGAAGGGTCCTGTGGCACCTTATAGACTAACAGAAAAGTTTTGAGCATGAGCTTTCGTGAGCACAGACTCACTTCATCAGATGCTCACGAAAGCTCGTGCTCAAAACTTTTCTGTTAGTCTATAAGGTGCCACAGGACCCTTCATTGCTGCTGCAGGGATGGAGACTCCACTACTTCCCTGGGTAGACCATTCCAATGCTTCACCACCCTCCTCACGAAAAAGTTTTTCCTGATGTTCAACCTGAACCTTTCCAACCGAAACTTGAGACCATTGTTCCGTGTTCTGCCATCCACGACCACTGTAAACAGCCTCTCTCCAGCCTCTTTGCAGCCTCCCTTCAGTAAGTTGAAGGCTGTTGTCAAGCCCCCCCTCAGTCTTCTCTTCTGCAGACCAAACAGTCCCAATTCCCTCAACCTTTCTTCATAAGTCATATGCTCCAGCCCCCTAATTATTTTGGTCACCCTCGGCTGGACCCTCTCCAGTGTACCCACATCCTTCCTATAAATGGGGGCCCAGAACTGGACCCAGTACTCCAGATGCGGCCTCACCAAAGCTGTATAAAGAGGAATAATCACTTCTCTGGATCTACTGGCAACGCTCCTCTTGATGCAGCCTAATATGCCATTAGCTTTCTTGGCTACAATGGCACACTGTTGACTTATGTCCAGCTTCTCGTCCACTACACCGCTCAGATCCTTTTCTGCAAAACTACTACCGAGCCAGTCAGACTCCAGTCTGTAACAATGCTTGGGATTCTTCCGGCCCAACTGCAGGACTCTGCACTTGCCCTTATTGAACCTCATCCGATTTCTTGCAGCCCAGTCTTCCAATTTGCCTAAGGCAGTCTGGACCCTGTCCCTACCCTCCAGAGTATCTACCTCTCCCCCTAGCTTAGTGTCATCTGCAAACTTGGGTGAGAGGTTGGATTGCACCCTCAGCACGTCATTGATAAATATGTTGAGCAGAACAGGACCCAGAACCAAACCTTGGGGCACTTCACTAGAAACAGACAGCCATCCCGACATCGAGCCGTTGATCACTACCCTCTGGGCCTGACCTTCTAGCCAGCTTTCAGTTCATCTTAACATCCATTTATCCAATCCACATTCCTGTAACTTGCCGACAAGAATATTGTGGGAGACCATATCAAAAGCTTTGCTAAAGTCCAGATAAATCACATCCATTGATTTTCCCCTATCCACAGAGCCATCTTCATTTGCCCCAGCCTGACTGACTGTGTCTAATAAAGAACATTCACAATCCTGGCTCTATTCTCTTCAGCTAATGTGCTGAAAAAAACAAAAAACAAACACACACACACACTTTGAAGCTGTTTAGGCCTTACTACTTGCCTTCATCCAAGGCCTGCCTTTCTTTGCTTACCAGATGGACAGAAGGACGGTTTGACCTCCTTTCTTTAAAAGAAATTGATCTTTGTCTTAGAGATGATCAGGTTTGGAGGAGACCTCAGGAGGTCATCTAGTCTAACCCCTTCCCAAACAAGGAACAATGCCAATTTATCATCCCAGCCAGGGTTTTGTCAAGCCCAGCCTTAAAAACTTCTGAGGGTGGAGATTCTACCACCTCCCGAGGTAACTCATTCCAGTGCTTCCACCATCTCAGTGAAATAGCTTCTCACTGAGATTTTTAACATAGGTCTCCCTAATGCAACTTGGGAGACCACCACTTCTAGTTCTGTCATCTGCCACCACTGAACAGCCTGGCTCCCTTCTCTTTGAAAGCTCCCTTCAGGTAGACGAAGGCTGCTTTCAAAACTTTCCTTACTTGTCTCTTCTGCAGACTAAATAAGCCCAGTTCCCTAAGCTTCTCCTCATAGTGTCATATGGTCCAGCCCCCTAATCATTTTCATTGCACCCCACTGGACCCTTCTCAATTTGTCCACATTCTTTCTGTAGTGGGAGACCCAACAGAGGATACAATGCTCCAGATGTGGCTTCATCAATGCAGAATAAAAAGAAATAATCACTTTAATGACTGTTAAACCAATTAAATTAACTGCTATGGTTTCAGCACAGCAAGGAACTGAGATCTGTCCCTGCCATGCGACTCTGAGCAATAAAATGCCATTAAACCAATTAAATTAGGTCCTATTGTTTCAGCCAGGCAGGCAAAGAGAGGCAGGTGGCAGCAGTGTGAGCCACAAACGGCTTTTTAAAAAGCCACATGTGGCTCGGAGCCACCCAGCTGCCTTTTAAAAAGGGGAGTGCTGCCAGCAGTGTGGGCTGGATAAAAATGCTCTCTGGGTTGGATTCTGGCCTGCAGGCCATGGGTTGGACCCCCGCTCCAGTCTAATCATTAATACTTCTCAGTTAGAATGACCAGATAGCAAGTATGAAAATTTGGGACCCTTGATTTTTTTGGGGGGTGGGTATAAGAGTGTGTGTGTGTGTATATATAAAGACAAAACTCCTTATATTGGCATGTCTGGTCATGTTACTCTCAGATTAACAGTTCAAAGCAACAGAAGGAAGCCATGGGGGAGCCTGTAACTCAGGAGTCTATTACTCAAATTGCCTCAATTTTGGAATTCTAGTGCCCTAATAAAACATGCCAAATTTCAAAGCAATGTGCCCATTGCTACCCATTCAGATTTTAAAGCACTTACAAGAGTTGATCTTTAAAGCATATAAAATAGTGGAAACGGAAACACTTTAGCTCTTCTCCTATAATGGTGCACGTGCAGTGTAAAAATGTACTTTTCCCCTCAATACCTGGTCTGCGATTGGGTCCTCACTGAGGAAGGTTAATGGGAGAGTGTCTCCCACTGACCTCCCTTACTCATCGCGATAGTGAGGAGTACTGGGGGTCGACTGCCAACCCCGATAGGTCAATTTTGTGCATTCCTACCAGGGAGCAGATCAATCTTCCAGGTAATGGAGACCTGGCCTCAGGAACAGGGCATCTGGCACAGCCAAATCTCCCTGTTGGCTTGTCTCTACTACTGTCACTTCAGCTATGGGAGGGGTGTGCAAAGTAGGGGGCGGGCCCCCTTGAGGAGGGTATGAAATTTTTTAAGGGGGTGCAGCACAATTGGCAGTTGGGTGTCATGCTCATCCATCCCATTGAAAATGTTGAAAAACACTACTATTTGTATGTGTGTGTATTCATACTCAAATACTGATTGATAAAGATTTTACATACTTAGTTTCTTACATGTGCCAAAAGCGTTTTTTTCATATGAACATAACTGACATTTCCATCAGTTTGGATTACATTAGACAGGTTGGGGGGCCCCTGCTAAATGCAGGGATGAAAAGTGGGGCTGAATGTAAAAAGTTTGTTAACCCCTGATTTATGGCACTGCAGCCAGACAGCAAGTATGAAAAATCAGTGACCAGAGAGCAAGTGAGAAAAAAAATCATTCTTGGGAGTGGGGAGAGTAATGCAGTGTGCATGGTAATAGGATCCTAGGTAAAACAAAGCCCTTAATAGCTGAGATGGTCCCAGTAAAATTAGGATATCTGGCCACCTGGTAGTGCTAGAGTGTAGATCTTACAAGAAGAATGGAAGTGCTTTCCTACTGCTGTAGAAATCTACCTCTTGAGATGCCACCACTAGGACTGACCTACATTTTAGGTCTACGCCAAGCAAGTGTTAATGGCTGGACAAAAGTGAAGTCTACAGCCTCTTTCAGGCACACACACAAGCATCCTTACACCCACTGTTGCTCCATGCAGCTTCAGACAGGCCAAGATTCTTGAAATTGGGTCACTGGCGTACACCACCAGATGCAGTCAGAGTTCAAGAACAGAAAAGACAACCAAATCATCTAGACTGACCAGCTGTACCTGACAGAGCAACTGCAACCCCCATACCTGCACATGAAACTCAATAACTCAAGTAAAACCAGATTCTAGACTATTAGGTATCATAGGCAGAGACTAGAATGGGTCAAAGTGCCCCAGTGCCTGAGAACACTACAATCAAAGGGAAATGATGATGTGAGATAGACCCAGACAATCCTGGCAAGCATCCCACACTCACACACAGAACAGGAAAGAGAAAAAAATCCACAGAATTGCTATTTTTCAAAACCTGATTACCATCTAAATAGCCATTTGTGAATACTGGTGGTATATTTCAGTAGCAGCTACCACATGACTGGATTTTCCCAGTAAGAGTATTAGTTAATGATCAACTTCTTGGGGTAAAGATGGGGAAAACCCTCATGAATGCACACACCTTCCATACCCTGTAGATGGTTCAGGCCATCAACACCATAATCTAACAGAGGGTCATCTGTCTGGGAGACCTGGATGCGGCCATTGGCAGCTTTACAGCACTTGGGTTCCCAGACTGGTTGGGACCCATATTTCAATCCATGCCCCGGAACACAGCAGAAGCCAGTATATAAACAAAAGGGGGTACCTCCAGCAGGCCCCCCCCCATACTGTCCCCTCCCTGTCACTACTCCTGCACACGCCCCCTCCCTATCACCTCCTGAGCACATGGCACATTGTTGTTTGACAACATAATTTTGTCTTAATAACCATGTATAAATATAAACAACTGGGAATAGAACTATACACAGTGCAGAAGGGGGGCAAACTATTTAAAGCGGGGCAGGGCACATGGCAGCATCTCAACTGGGGGAGGGGGGTTTACTGTAAGGCAGGGGTGGAAGGCCTTGAGTGCCTTTGGCCATGGGATCCCCTCCCACCCCAGGTTTGGGTCCCCGGCGGTGCTGGGATGTGGCAGGGAGGGCCGGGAGGTAGGGCCATGGCAGTGCAACTTGATAGCAGCCTTCAGCTTCCTGAAAGGGGACTCTAAAGAGGATGGGGAGAGACAGTTTTCAGTGGTGACAGATGGCAGAACAAGGATCAACGGTCTGACATTACAGAGGGAGAGGTGTAGGTTAGATATTAGGAAAAACTATTTCACCAGGAGGGTGGTGAAGCACTAGAATGCATTCCCGAAAGAGGTGGTGGAATCTCCATTCCTAGAGGTTTTTAAGTCCCAGCTTGACATATTCATGGCTGGGATGATTTAATTAAGGTTGATCCTGCTTTAGGCAGGGGCCTCGACCAGATGACCCCCGAGGTGTCTTCCAGCCCTAGAATTCTATGAAAGTGTAATTAAAAATTTACTTACAGTTAAAATGCAGTTTATGAGAGCTCTGGATGATAGAATATCAGCTAGAAAGAGTTTATTGTAAATACTATACAGCCCCCATATAAATGACTCTCTCTCATTGCACTGATCATACCTTCTTCCCAGGCAAATACACTCAGTAGAAACATGATATCGGGAGTCCCTTAGAGACCTTTTCCATTCAGCTTATGCAGAACATCATGTCCTGTTTCATCCAGTTCTGACATCCAAAACACTCAGTTCAATTCTAGATTTCATGACTTATGGTTCTTTATTTGGGATACAGGAAAGCTACACTGAGTTGATCAGATACAAGCTCAGGGTGTGCGTATAGAGCACACATACCACACATCCAAAATTGCACAGATAACTTCTCCTTTACAGACAACTTACCCTTTACATTGCACTTGCTACACATTCATTACATATTTTTGGCTTGGCTTGGATACTGAGCAAGAAACAACCCCCCGTACAGCATGCACTGTTTGTGTGCAATCTGACCTTTACAATCCAGG
This sequence comes from Carettochelys insculpta, assembly GCF_033958435.1. Taxonomy (NCBI): domain Eukaryota; kingdom Metazoa; phylum Chordata; order Testudines; family Carettochelyidae; genus Carettochelys; species Carettochelys insculpta. Next base: position 65,705,526 of record NC_134145.1, on the reverse strand, counting down.
TTTCTCTTATCCAGAGTTCTTAGCCTAAAGATGTGCTGTTTATCTTAACTAGTACAGAGATCCTGACTCCAGGATACTGTTTGTCAAGCTTCTATTTACAACTTAACCTTTCATTCACATTCCCTGTTATTCCCACTATAAAATGAGGCAAATTACCTATTTCAAGCCAGGACTACACAATCACAGTAATCATTGCCAAAGGACACTTGCATGTACTCTGAAGATTCTCTTGCCACTTTCTCTTCACACTTCCTTTCTGTCCCTCTGCAGAGCAAAGGAGATCAAAACCAAATTGGGTACACTCCTTCAGAAGCCTGACTCCACTATTGACCTGATCATCCCCTACCTGGAGAAGCCAGCCAAGGGCCAAAAGTGAGTATTTCACCATTTATCATTGTTAGTTGTGTCAGATACTGGCGATATGAGTCATTAACCATGTTCCCTCAAATCTTTTCCATCCATGTGTGTAATAATTTTTGTGTGGACTGAGGCACGTGCAAATCTGCACCACCAGTAAAACTGGGGAGGAAGGGGGAAAAACCTAGCTGTGGACACTGCTAACCAGCTGGACATCACTGGAACCTCTCCTGAGTACTCTCACAAGAGCACTACAAGGAGCACTAGTCATTAGAACTGAGTGGAACAACCCATCATCTTGATTGACTCAAGAAGCATTTAGCATTTTTTTGGGACAGAGGGTTGGAGGGAGGCAAACTTCTCGCTTGATACTTTTCTCTTAATTTTTCAAATCAGTTGTCTAATCTAAGCACAATGTCCTGGCCAGTTCCCTGAGGGGTAATTTCATGTTCCTCACCATGTCTACTGCAGTTCCAGCTGGATGTGGTGTTCTCCTCAACTTCCTTTCTTAAACAGCAACTGGGTTTCAGCAAATAGCTCTAGCCTCAGTCTAGCTGTTGTTCACACTGGGCAAAGGGCTGTGCTGCTTGTAAAATCAAAGGGGTCGCGGTTGTAATTGTCTGTCACAGCTAATAAATAATGCACAAAAAAGACATCTGGAGAAAGCTACTGTTAGGGATGAATTTTTCCATTCTCTTTTCCCCTTCTTTGTCGCTCAAGATTTCTGCAATACTTTTGGATTTGGACAAAACTTTATCAAAATATTTGATTTTTAGACTAGGGTAGCCCTCAAAAGCCCCAGTCTGGGGAAGAGAACTTTGGGCTGCTGCCTCAAAAGCTCTAAAAAAAGGTTGCAGTTCCATGGGAAAGTCATGAGGCACAGGAAAAAAGTTATTGTTGTGTTGATATTTAAAAAGGCTAAGTGATTAACTAGAGGCCCATCAGCTGGACGTCAACAGGAAAAATATGGCAACTGATGTGGGACACAGTAGAAAGAAGTAATGGTTGGCAGCATAACTAATGCCGATCAATTAGGTTTTTACAAAAAAAACATGATTTTATTTTATTTTAAAAGAGGATTTCAAATTTGATTGATACAGGTAAGTATGTTGAAAAAGTTGAAAAGTAATTTGTTGTCCAATTAAACAACATACCAGGTAAAAATAGCAGCACTAAAAGAATCAATGTAGCAGATATTAACTAGTTTAAAAACTTGCTGACAGAACTCAAAAAGTGACTGTAAAGTAATGAATCAGACAAAGTGAGTATTTCTCTAAAGGTCCTGTAGGAATCTGTTCTCAAGCCAACATGAACCAATATTTTAGCAATGATCTGGATGAAAAGGTGAGATCTTCGCTGTTCAAATTTTCAGAGGACACAAAAAAAATTGGTGGAGTGATAAGTAATGATGGGAACAGGTGAGTTCTACAGACAAACCTGGATCTCTTGAAAAGGTGCGGGTCATTGGAACATCATGGCTGCATCTACACAGAACTGTGCTGCCAGCAGCATGATGCAAACGAGTGGTCTTGAAATGCAAATGGGGGCTCATTGGCATACTAATGTAGCTAATTTGCATAGTTGCATGGGATCACTCTGCCGGTGGAGGCTGCTGCTGGCAGAAAACAAGCTACATAGACTTGGTTCCGCTGGCGAAAACCCCCTTTGTCGGCAGCCCCTTACGATTGATTTTGCAGGCATTTACAAGCCTCCGAAAGCAGTGACTGTGAAAAGGCCACAGGACTTCACAATGGAAACCAAGTGAGTGCCTAATGGAACATTGTGGCTCAAGAAAAATCAAACTGATTTTCGGATGTATGAAAAACGGTCTACTGAGTAAAAGCAAGGAGGTAGTATTACTTCTGGGTATAGTATTGGCAAGACCATTACTGAATATCATATCCAGTTCAGGTGCCCACATTTAAAACAAATGTGGAAAACTGGAAAGAACTACAAGAACAAGTTGAGGTCTTGAAAACCTGCCTCTCTGCGAAAGGCTGAACTACCTTAGCGAAGAGAAGATTAAGAGATGCTAACTTGATAAATACCATTCTAGCAGGGAATGATGGAGCATGTTCAAAGGCCTATAGTACAGTCAAGGCAAACAGATTTTCTCCCAGACGTTGAAAGACAATCTACTCCTTCAGTATTCTAATATTGCCAAATTTCATATTCTGACAAACTCCAGAACACATGGTATTTACAAAAAATCAAGGCTGTGTTTTTTTTAAAAAAATAATAGGGATTTTCCCTAGCACTTTCCTAATTTTGTACAAGAACTTAAAATTTTTAGCCCAAAATATTAATATTTAAGATAAAATATCAATGACTAAAAACAGAAGCTTAAAGTAGAAACACTCAGGGCTCCTTCACCATGGCTGTCCCTGCAGTACTGCTTTAAAAATGGTCTGCAAAGTCTTCTGGGACCCTTTGTGTGCGCGCGCATGATGTAATTGTAATTCATTGTTATTGTTATGCATTGTTAATACCTATTCATAATATAGGTTGAACCTCTTTAATCCGGAACTCTCTCGTCCAGCAACAGCTGTAGTCCAGCAGGATTTTAGTTAGGTGGACGACCACTTATCATGGGTGTGGTGGTGTCTGGCAGTCCCATAAAGTTGTTTCCAGCCACCAGGCCTGGCTCTCAGTGTTATGTGCTGTTATTTAGCTGTAATTTATCCCTAAAAGTCTAAGAGCCCAGTAAAAAGTGGAAGTGTTGGTAATGTGCTAGACAATATTGGCCTCCTGTGGTCCAGCAAATTTTCTTGTTCAGCACTGGCCAGGTCCTGAGGGTGCCCGATGAGAGAAGTTCAACCAGTAGTTTCAGAGAAAGCAAGTAAAAGGATTCAAGCTATTGTCTTACACTGCCTTACTCACTGTCTCCAGGCCAAGGCACTTTCAATTTGACTTTTATATCCTCAAAAATCTAAGATATAATCAGTATTCATCTTGAACGTAATTGATACCTCCTCAAACCACTAGCTGTTCCTGAATTCAGACCATGGGGAGCTTGGGCAAGAATACTTTTATGCTGAGGAGTGGTAGATGAACTAGAATGGGTCTCGAGGTGATCATGAAGCACAAGAGTTCATCAACAACATTAATAAAGGTGTATAGCTAGGAGCGGGGTGTGTAGGAATAGATATGGATATGGCCCCTTTTCATCTTGAGAGAGGGTGGTTAGCAGTGGCAGTGAGGATCTATGGGCAGCATCTGAGTCTGCAGCTTCTCTCATGGTTTATGCATCCAATGTTGGATTTGCAAGGTTGATTGCAATAACCACGTCAGCTTGTCTATTTCCAAATTCTTGAGTCAGTCAGAGTTTTTCCTTCTAAGATGAAGTTATTTTGTGTTACTTGCACATACACTATTGAAGGACGATGTGCCTGTTATGGCAATTGTCACCAGGTATTTCGAGATGATGATGTAGATTCCCAAAAGTTTGGATTGGTGTTGAATTTCTTAATGGCATTTTTGCATATATCCTTAAATCTTAGCTTTGGTCCTCCTCTTGTTCTTGACTAACATGACAGTTCACCAAAGCAGATTTCTTTGGGAAGACATTTGTCAGCCATTCTCCTCATATGACCAAGCCATTGTAGTCTTCTGCTGTTGAGGACTGCTATAAGGCTGGATATGCCAGATTTTGACAGGACATCTGCATTTGAAACTTTATCGTGCAAGTTGATAGTCATAATACTGTGGAGGCCGTGAAGATATAATCTGTTCAATTTTTTCTCCTGGTTCGAGTAGGTGGTCTATGTCTCAGATCCCTATAGCAGGATGCTCAATACACGTCTGGTAAATTAGTATCTTTGTTGTCACTATCAGTTTAGGATTGTTCCATGCTCATTTCACAAGTCTGCCAAAAATTGTAGCTGCCTTCCCAGTTTGCATGTTTGGTTCTTTGTCCATGGATAGGTTTGTGGTGACAGCAGATCCAAGGTAACAGATTTGTTGTTGTGCAGGAATAAAAGCAAAAAGATAAACCCTATGGGACCCACAAAGGACTAGATGGGAAACCAGAAAAACAGGTAACTATTAATACATCATTTTGTCTTTCATTTACCTTTAAAAACAAAAAAGCAGTCCAGTAGCACTTTAAAGACTAACAAAATAACTTATTAGGTGATTAGCTTTTGTGGGACAGACCCACTTCTTCAGATCATAGCCATACCAGAACAGACTCAATATTTAAAGGCACAGAGAACCAAAAATATTATCAAGGTGAGCAAATCAGATAGCAGAGGGGCAGAAGGTAGAGGTGGAGTCAAGAATTAGATTAAGCCAAGTATGCACAAGAGCCCCTATAATTACCTAAAAAATTCCCATCCCAGTTCAAACCATGTGTTAATGTGTCAAACTTGAATATAAAATAGAGTTCAGCAGCCTCTCTTTCCAATCTGTTGTGAAAATTCCTCTTCAGCAAGGCACAAACCTTCAGGTCATTAACAGAATGGCCCACTCCATTCAAATGCTAGCTGACCAGATCAGGAGTGTTTTTATGTCTGTTTTGTGCCCATTAATTCTTTGTCTAAAAGACTTTATTACCTTTGTTCCTGGTGTGAGCTCTGGTAGATGCCAGTGCCTGCAGATCAACGATATGAATCAACACCTCCCTTATCTCTGAAGAACACAGACTGACATCTATACCAGAGGCACATCAGCTTCAGTAACTGGAACACAACAAACCCATTAGTATCTGATTCTCTTAGGAAAACCAATGGCCTCCTTCAGGGGCAGATGAATCCCTCTTGGCTGAATCAATCCAATTAATTTAAAACCTGGCAGACTCTGCAGATGTGCCTTCCCAGATTTAATCTGGGTCATGATGTTCTGTGGTTATTGACTATTAGCCTCATTTTAACAGGCTGTTAGGAATATATTGGGCACTGTGGTTCTGGAGTGCCTGGGGTTTTTAATATCAGCATCCATACTTAGGCATTGTCACATGAGGATAAAGAGAAAAAGACAGGATAGCCACAAAAATGGTTCTGTGCTTGACAGACCTATCTGGAGTCCCTGTTCTGTGCATGGAGATAATTGTTTCATTTTCCACCTCAGCATTTACTCCTGCCTGCTACTGGGGTAATATTTACTGTTATATGGGGCTTGACCTCATGATAGTGAAAGTGCCCCTTACACTGTTGTGAGAGACCTTGGGGTCTGACCAGATTGTAACTGGGAGATAATTACATTGTATTGCCAGGTATGTGCATTGGAATGGACATGATTTTGACACTGACAGATCAGGTGCCCCTAAATCACAACTGAACACTAACGAACACATAGCTGGAACCAGTCTGGCTCATCTGTGTTTGAGCATTGTTGAACTAGGTAGTAGTGTTGTAAAAATATGCTTAGTGTTTAGATTGTACAGAATGCTTGTAGATACTGTATGCATTAATTTCACTCATAACATCTGTATTACATCCCATAAGGTAATATTTGCTGATATTAAGCATAAATTAGACATGAGTGAGGAGTTAACAAATGTGAAACACTACTTTGACAAAGGAGATGGCATCTTTTACCCAACAAAAGAAGGGCCACTAACACCAGATGAAGCATTGTGGAGCATCAGATTTCAAAAGACTGTTGATTGCTCTCCAACATTGCCCCATGGAAAAGAGGCATACAACTGAATTGTTCCTAACAGCTCAACTTGCAACTCAAACCAGAAGAGGAAAAGGAATAAAAAGCCTTCTCCAGAAAAAAAAAAAAAAAAAAATCATCATATTTTATGTTGCTTGGCCTCCACGGGGCAAAGATTATGGAAGCTTGGTCTATGCTACAAAGTTAGGTTGGACGCTTGGCAAGGCTGCTTACATCAGCATAGTGGGGGGGTGTGCACATGCTACCACCATAACTGCCCTATTAAACCGATGTTAGGACCACCTTCCGAGCCTAAAAGTCACCAAAGAGCCACAGCCGAAGTACTTAGATTGATGCAGCATTAAGTGTAGCAATTACATTACTTATGCCAACAGTCCTCCAGCTGCAGTTCCACAGTGCTACATTGTGACTGGATATACCACTGCATTCACATGACACACACTATCATTTTGTACAAGCCATGTCTTTTCAGGCAACATCTGAAAACCCATAATTTGCTGGTCCATATTGTCCTGAAAAATGTGTGCCAACACTACCATTAAAGTCTAAGATTTCCCTGTATTGTATGGTTAATATGTTCCAATCCATACAGCCCTGCCCAAACTGAGATTGGTAAATGGGTCTGTCCTAAACAAAGCAACATGTGCTTTGCTTAACTGTTTATTGCTTAAATGCAAATTATCAAGCAGGAAGGGAACCAGAGAAAGCTCTGGCAGGCAAGAAAAAGCAAGCAGGGAACACCCTTCTAGAAAGGCACTGTCTCCTAAATGTTTTTCAAAAAAGGGGTCTGAAACTATAAAAAGGAGAGCCAAATGTCCCAAGACACCCACCCTCCTTGCCCATTGCATTCACCGCACCTGAAGTAACAAAGGAAGCTTTCATTGGTCTATGGGAGAGGAGGCATTCTGTTACCAGATTTGCCTGTTACTCTGAGGGTGTGCTCATTTACTTAGACTTACGAAGGGGGCAGGGGGAGAAGTGACTAATTCTATTCCTGTGCTGCTTGTGATACTAGTGTTCCTAACGAGATTTACTTCTCCCCTCTGCTAATTCCCTCCCAACAGAGCTATTTTTCCTGATTCTGGGTCCACAGGATTAAGTTCCTTCCACCCTAGACTCAGGTGAGCGTGCACCACACACACACACACACAGCCAGAGTTTGTCTGAGAGGACCAGTTAATCACCACCTACAAGCTGACATCTTATATATCCCTGTACTCAGTGGGCTGGTTGCACAGCACTGCCAAACTGAGGCCCTTATGTGCCTTTGGATTCCGTGGCTGGGTTGCACCCTGATCCTGTACCCTGGTCACATGGTATCATAGAATACTAGGACTGGAAGGGACCTTGAGAGGTCATCGAGTCCAGCCCCATAACCTCATGGCAGGACCAAATACTGTCTAGACCATCCCTGATAGACGTTTATCTAACCTGTTCTTAAGTATCTCCAGAGATGGAGATTCCACAACCTCCCTAGGCAATTTATTCCAGTGTTTGACCACCCTGACAGTTAAGAACTTTTTGCTAATGTCCAACCTAAACCTTCCTTGCTGCAGTTTAAGCCCATTGCTTCTTTTTCTATCCTCAGAGGTCAAGGAGAACAAGTCTCTCTCTGCCTTACGATAGCCTTTTAGATACCTGAAAACCACTATCATGTCTCCACCCCCCAATCCTCGTTTTTCCCCAAACCAAACAAGCCCAGTTCTTTCAGCCTTTCTTTATAGGTCATGTTCTCTAGACTTTTGATCATTCTTGTTGCTCTTTTCTGGACCCTCTCCAATTTCTCCACATCTTTCTTGAAATGTGGCACCCAGAACTGGACACAATACTCCAACTGAGGCCTAACCAGCACAGAGTAGAGCAGAATGACTCGTGTCTTGTTCATAACACACCTGTTAATGCACCCCAGAATCATGTTTACTTTTTTTTTTTTTTTTTTTTTTTTTTTTTTTGCAACAGCATCACACTGTTGACTCATAGTACTTGTTGAGTAGTTGCTGCAGAATGGGGAAACTGATGCACAAACCTCAGGAAGTTGTTTTTTTTTTTTAAATTTTTTTAGCCCTTTAGTGAGCTCCTTTTATTGTTCCCATAGAATATTTGGTAAAGTTCTGAACTGTGCTGGGAATTATTGTTGACCTGTGAAACTAGGAATTAATGTTGTAAAAGTTAGTAATTGTGCTTTGAATAATTGTAGGACTGTGCAATAGGAAGGTAAATATTGTGCCTTGAAAGTAAATATTTTCAAGCTGTATTGTTAGTGCAGGCAAAGATCACTAGTGAAATAAGTGGATTAGGGATGTCTGAGAAAATACCTTTGGTTGCTTGCTTATAGCTACGTCTACACGTGAACCCTACATCAAAGTAGCTTATTTCGATGTAGCGACATCGAAATAGGCTATTTCGACGAATAACGTCTACACGTCCTCCAGGGCTGGCAACGTCGACGTTCAACATCGATGTTGCGCAGCACCACATCGAAATAGGCGCTGAGAGGGAATGTCTACACGCCAAAGTAGCACACATCAAAATAAGGGTGCCAGGCACAGCTGCAGACAGGGTCACAGGGCGGACTCAACAGCAAGCTGCTCCCTTAAAGGGCCCCTCCCAGACACAGTTGCACTAAACAACACAAGATCCACAGAGCCGACAGCTGGTTGCAGACCCTGTGCATGCAGCATGGATCCCCAGCTGCAGCAGCAGCAGCCAGAAGCCCTGGGCTAAGGGCTGCTGCACACGGTGACCATAGAGCCCTGCAGGGGCTGGAGAAAGAGCGTCTCTCAACCCCTCAGCTGATAGCCACCATGGCGGACCCCACTATTTCGATGTTGCGGGACGCGGATCGTCTACACGGTCCCTACTTCGACGTTGAACGTCAAAGTAGGGCGCTATTCCTATTCCCTCATGGGGTTAGCGGCTTCGACATCTTGCCGCCTAACGTCGATGTTAACATCGAAATAGCGCCCAACACGTGTAGCCGTGACGGGCGCTATTTCAAAGTTAGCGCCGCTACTTCGAAGTAGCGTGCACGTATAGACACGGCTTATGACAGGAGAAAGCCAACAGGCTAGAGAGATGGGTAATGAAAGGGAATGCCCCTGGGAAAAGGGCCAGGGATAGCTTTAAAGGTGAGGAGCCCCTGCTTGAAGCAAGTTTGAGCTTTGAACAATATTGCACTACCACTAAACCACGAGGTCATGCAAAAGATGCAGAGGCTGCATGGGCATTGTTTTATGCATGTCTGGACATGCTTGAAATGGTAAAGGGCAGGCAGGAACTGGACCTGGAGAAAAAACAGAACAGCATTGTATGGATTTATAGCAGAATAACTTAAAATGGCAACTTTACCTAGAAATAGGCAAGAGAAAAGGGATCAAGCCAACAAGGATGCAGAACAGTACAGAAGACTTGTCCCACACTAAAAGGTTGTTAGAGGAAGCACGGGCAGCAACTCACTTCCTAGCAGAGGAAAATAAGGAAGCTAAGGCAGCAGCAAGCCATCAGAAGTGTGCGGCAGAGGTTAGTAAATTACATGCCCAATTTAGTGCTCATAGAATCATAGGAAAAGACCATCCCAGAGCCAGTACAGGCCATTACATTCACAAACAATGATTCCCACTCTGCTAGTCGCCCTCCCAATTATGTTCCCCTGGCTCCCATAGCCCTGGGCAGTTCAGACTCAAGGAGAGCCTTAGAAATATGATATGGATGGAGCTGGTAAAGTTAGAGGAAGTATGAAGAAATATGATCACCAGTCCCTCAGCATTCTAACTAAATGCTTTGTCTCAGGTTATTCGGAGAACTGAGTTAATGTAGGGAACTCCACCCCATCCCCACTGCCCCAGTGAGGCCTGAGTCCACAACACTACACAGGTTCAGCTCAGTGAGTGTAGAGGAGAAACCCAGGCAGCTCCTGTCTGGCAGAGCATTCGCTTGCAAGTAGACAGACTATGGGGCAAACAGAATACTGTGCTCATGAGCGTAATGAGAAGGGGACCTTAGGGGTGCCATTCCTCTGAACATTTCAGCTGACTGTGGATCTAGCTAATGGTATATTATGGAGGTTAGAAGAGGGGCCTGCAGAGATCTCAGCCATACATCACTGTGCTGCTATAAAAACACCCCTAAGCACCTAACACCCTAGCCTCCCTTAGTGATTCATGGGAACAAGAATTTCCCAGTGTATGAACTAAAAATAAGGCAGAGTGTGGGAAAATAGATATTGAAGTTTTAATTGAGGGAAGAGATCCTCCTCCCCAGAGGCAATACAAGGACCCAGCTGTAGCAGTGGAAGACATTACAAATACTCATGGGACCCTCACCCAAGGAAACAGAGGAGATGAGTTTAAAAAGGAGCAAGCTGTTTCACCAGTCTCGTATGGGCTCATCACAGGATTGGAACACACCTGCCCCCTCCCCCTTGTAAAACACCTTAAGTGGCCAGTCATGGGAGGCATGAGGTTTGCAGGTGCCAAACAAAAGGGATTTGCAGTTTGGTTTAAAAATGGGAAACCTGGGCAAAATATGGTTTCATCCCTCACAAATCAAAGAGTGGAAGGATAAACAACCTGACTTGTAAGGAACAGCATAACTGCTTTCTGCTTCCTAATACTCTTTTCATGCTCATTCTGTAATACTAATTCTACACTTTCTCACTGTATACGAGGGGAGTGTGGAATTTGTTCTCTTTCCTGCCTCTTTACAGATCCTGAACACAAGCTACAACTTCCCCCTGTTGCCCCAGCACTCTGCTGGCCCTAAGTATCTAGAGTCTGATGCTACCAAGTTCTATGCTGGACCTGCGATCCTCCTGAACCAATGGAGATGCCTGCCCAGAGAGGCCCAGGAAGTAAAATTACTGAGCCACATGCATGGATTCTACAGAAGTGGGAGCAACTCCTAACCCTGCAGCATCGCTATCAGTTTCATGCTATTGGCAACTCTTCAGGGTGCCCCTTGGGAAACTATGGCTAATTGTACATGTTGCCCCTGGAGAGTCATTCGAGTTTTGTCATGGAACCAAGCCCACACCAGACTCCATCCCCTTCTTCTGTAAGCTGTTGTAAGGATACACCTTAGTGGCCCACCATCCAATGCCAGTAATGTCAGTTTTCCAGATGGTGAGAGGTGCAGAATAGTCCTGACAGCTTGGGGACCAACTATGCTCTTGCATGTCATCATTGTCACTGGCACCCAGACACCTCCATTACCCAGAAAAGAGCTGCAGCTGTCTCTAATCACACCCACCAGCAAGAATATCACATGGTCCCTTGTGAACTGGCCTGTAGTAGGGCACAACCTGATACAGCAAGGTTCCCCAGACTGGGTAGTTCCATTAAAGGGCTCATGCTGTGATAAACTCATGCCAACAATTTGGTTTAAATTCTATGGGCAACTTGGAAGAAAATAACAAATGCTTCTTTCCACAAGCTGGGAATAAGTCTCACTGTGCCTTTGTGTGTGTAAGAACAAGGTGTAATATTGTACTGGTTAATGGACATTGGATTGCACCTACAGTATCTTATATTAATGACTTTTTCTGTAATGTAACCTATACATTGACCAGGGCTATATGGACTGTACAGATCTCTGGGTTTACAGTTACAGTTAAAAATACAGGCCAGAATTCTTGGTGTGAGACTTTGCTTGGGTGGAGCCTCAGCGCAACTGGTCTTTTAAAGATTATGCTTCACCCCACTGTGGTGATCATTGTTTCCAAATTATACTAGTAATTGGTCTGATATGACTAGTTTTCTGGATTCAATGACTGATGTGACAGTTGCAATGGACTGAAGACTAGACTTGCTACCATGGACTAAGCATGTGATGGGGATACTTTCTCAGCGCAAGTATCCCATCAACTGGGGGACTTGTTACCTACCCGCTCTGTGTTTTTGGGGAACCAGAGCATGACTGCCAGTCAGCCCTGTGCTCTTGGGAAACCAGGGAGTGATACTCATGAAAAACAAATCCACTTCTCCCAGGCCTCTACTTAAATCAAAGACAAAGCACTGAAACTGGCAGGATGGACACACCTAAAATCCCACCAACCAGAGCGATTGAATTAAGGAAACAGCCCTAGCCTCAGAACAGAAAGTTCTCTCCATAAATATAATGGATGGACAACAGCTCTCCCAAAGCAGGAACAGCACCAAAGTATGGAATAGCAAAAGCAAAGAAGCACTGCCTGATGGGAAATCCCTGCTCAAGATGCTAATGAGCCCAGGCCTGCTCACACCCAGTCATTTAGACCAATTCTAGTAATGGATCCTAATGATAATTAAAACAATGAAACTGCCTAGCTGCTTTGTGAGCTCCCTCAAGGAACATCGCCCATAAGCAGGCGTGATCTCTCTCTATTGCCTCACCTCAGTTTACTCATAATCAGATCCAGTGCTGTTCTTGGAACTATTGTCCTGTCTCTACAAAAACCACCCACCCTTGCTCAAGAAACTGTTCTGATGCCTGGATGTAAGTTCTACATCTGTTCCATTGAGCCCTGATCATCTCCTGCCTGATCATGCTGGGGCCTCGGCTTGCCTCCTGCACTCTGCTCCCCATTCCCCTGCCCAGCTACCATCTGGGAACCCCAAACAGTGCAAGCTCCATGGAGTGGTGAGCTCTCTCTCTCTTGGCACAGCTGCCTAACCTTGTCTTATGTAATTAGTTACACGGTTTGCTAGCCCTAAAGGCTTATATATATATATATATATATATATATATATATATATATATATATATATATATATATATATATATACACACACACACACACACACACACACACACAAACTATTGTAACTGTTATACATTCACTACCCAGAAATAACTTCCATTGTTAAACTGGTTGCTTCTCTCTTTTCCTTTCCTTCTGGCCCACTCTTCCTCAGGGATGTTGTTTTGGCTTCCCCATTCGCTCTGCAACAACGCTCCTAGTACCCAAGCTAAAAGATCCCTGTGGTGCCTGCCCATGGTCTCCCACAACATTCTTGTCCATAAGTTAAGGAAATATGGTTTGGATCCTTGGAAGATAAGATGGACAGAAAACTGGCTTGATGGTCAGTCCCAACAGGTAGTGGTCAATGGCTCAATATCTGGATGGCGGTAGGTTTCAAGTGGAGTGCCCCAAGGCTCAGCTCTGGGGCTGATGTTATTCAACATCTTTATTAATGACCTAGATGAGGGACTGGATAGCACTGTCAGCAAGTTTGCGGATGACACAAAACTAGGAGGAGAGGTAGTTACATTGGGGGGGTAAAGAGAGAATCCAGAGTGACCTGGATAAATTGGAGGACTGGGCCAAAAGAAATCTGATGCGTTTCAACAAGGAGAAGAGTAGAGTCCTGCACCTGGGGCAGAAGAATCCCAAGCACTGTTATAGGCTGGGGACCGACTGGCTCAGCAGCAGTACGATGGAAAGGGACCTAGGGGTTATGGTGGATGAAAAGCTGGATAGGAGTAAACAGTGTGCCCTTGTAGCCAAGAAGGCTAATGGCATACTAGGGTGCATTAGGAGGAGCATTTCGAGCAGATCTAGAGAAGTAGTTATTCCCCCCATTCGCCACTGGTGAGGCCACATCTTGAGTGTGTGTCCAGTTTTGGGGGGGCCCCCCCCGTATAAAAAGGATGTGGATTTGCTGAAGCAGGTTCACCAGAGGACAAACACAAATGATTAAGGGGCTAGAGCACAAGACCTATGAGGACAGGCTGAGGGATTTGGGCTTGTTGAGTTTACAGAAGAGAAGAGTGAGGGGTGATGTAATAGCAGCCTTCATCTTCCTGAAGGGGAGCTCTAAAGAAGAGGGTGAGAAACTGTTCTCAGTGGTGTCAGATGACAGAACAAGGAGTAATGGTCTGAAGTTAAAGAGGGAGAGGTATAGGTTAGATATCAGGAAAAACTACTTCAGCAGGAGGGTGGTAAAGCATTGGAATGCGCTGCCTAGAGAGGTTGTGGATTCTCCATCCCCTGAGGTTTTTAAATCCTGGCTTGACAAGGTCCTGGCTGGGATGACTTAGTGGGGGTTGATCCTGCTTGATGCAGGGGGCTGGACTAGATGACCTCCTGAGGTCCCTTCCAGCCCTATGATTCTGTGTTACTAGTAAAATGATTGTGCTGTGAAAGTGGGGATTGTGGAGGGCGGCTGAACTGTGGTGGCATATGAAGGTGGCAGCTAAGAGTGCTGTTTAACCCAGCCATTGACTCCAAGGGCACATAAGGGCCACAGCTTGGCACTGCTGTGCAATCCAGCACAATAAGTGCAGGGATACAAAGGCATTAGCTTGTCTTCTTGATAGTCTGTTGTGTCTGATGAGGACATCTTGAGCTTGCACAGGCTCATCAGTTGTGGACTCGCATGTGGCTGAGTAGTCCAAGCCTTGAAGGGCATGGGTGTTCACAGTAGGGGCAAGAGAATGGTCCTGGCTCTGTCAGTGCTGCTGCTGTTGCTTTCCTCCTCTCACGAGCATCAATCAGGTGCATGTGTCGCTGCTCTTCGAAGTTGTCGTACACACATCATATAAGAGCACAGCAGCCTGTTCCATCTTCTGAATGGTGCTCTAGCTGCTTTGGCTTTAATTCAGCATGAGCAGTGTTGGCCTTCATGAAGTCTTAATACCTCTTGCGAGGTATACTTGATTCCTTTTGCCTTCGGAGAGTTCACCATAGAGGAGTTCCTTAGGGATTCTTGACTCCTCCATTCATATGACGTGCCCTGTCCAGCGAAGCTGGGCTTTCAGAATCATGGCTTCAATGCTTGTGGTTCCTGCTCTGTCAAGGACTTCCAGGTTTGTGACTCTGTCCTGCCATCAAATATGCAATATTGACTTCAGGCTGCATGTGTGGAAGTGCTCCAGCAGTTTCACATGTTTTCTGTACAAGGTCCAGGTGTCACATTCATAAAGGAGACTGGTCAGGACTACAGCCTTATACCACTTTCAGTTTAGGGGACTGTCAGATGTTGTGCTGATTCAACATTTGTGCTCTCAGACGTCTTAGTGCCTGGTTGGCCTGGCAGATCCTGGCATTGACTTCCTTGTCAAGGGAGCCATCAGTGACTATCACGCTGCCAAGGTACTTGAACTCGTCCACTGTTTTTAACTCTGTTCCTTCAATAGACATTGAAGCAGGGAGAGCAGCAGATCCTGGAGCAGGCTGAAACAGCACCTCGGTCTTTCCTAGGCTGATGGTCAAACCAAAGAGGTGAGTGGCTTCAGCAGACTTGTTGACGATAAGCTGGGGATCAGATTCTTTGTGTGGTACAAGTGCGCAGTCGTCAGCAAAAAGGGCTTCAAGGATCAGCCTCTCAAGCATCTTGGTTTTAGCATGCAAACGATGAAGTTCAAAAAGTGACCCATGAAGCCTGTACTTTGTGTAGACTCCATGGCCCAGGTCCCTAACTGCATGGCTGAGGACACGTGGAAAAAGAGGTTGAATAAAGCTGGGACCAGTAGGCACCCTTGCTTCACACCATTGGATATTTCAAATGGAGCTGAGGACTCGCCACTCGAAAGGACAAAGCCAGTCATGTCATCGTGGAACAGGCATATGAGGTTACCGAATCTTCTCGGGCAGCTGAATCTTGACAGGATAATCCACAGGGCTTCTCTGTTGATGGTGTCAAACACCTTGGTCAGGTGTATAAAGACAGCATACAGATCCAAGTTCCTCATATTTTTTGAATTTTTTTCCTGATTGTCCGGCTTGGTAAGCACACCTAGCAGCTCTCCATTGCTGAGTGCTCAGCAGTGACCTTTCCAGCTTCCTACAACACTGTGGATACCTCTCAGGACTCTGAGTCACAAGTTCCTGCTGTGAACAGCAAGGAGAAGAAGGTGGATAAGGAAGATGAATAAGGGCAAGTGGGACAGGCAATCCAGCTGTGCAATGATGATCCAGCTGCGCAGCAAGCCAGGACCTATTTTTGACTTCACTGCAGTCTGGCCAGTCATGCCACTTGAGCACAGATGACGCAATATGTGGAAAGGAACTTTGGGTAAGTGTGTAGATAAATTGTTCATTCTGACTTTTCATTAGTTTCCTCATGCTAGTACAACCAGGAGACAGAGTTGCTACTTATCCTGCCCTTCTAGAGTTGGGGGAAAGGATGCTGAGCAGTTTGTTCATGTGCACAGAGATGTCCCTTGAATTCTCCGGGGAAGTGCTCTGCCACCTTCTGTGAAAGGGTTCTAGGACTGGCAGCCTTAGTTTTCATTTCAAAGTAGCATGCTTTCTTATGCACACAGCAATAACATCATGAGGCAGCATTGCAGTACAGGGGCTAGCTGCAGACAGGCCTGGGCAGCTTCAAAAGGGTGTGCTCTCTCCCTCACCAGACAATCACCTTCGTCTGTGAAATGTGAAGCCAGTATTCCATGCTACCACCCTACATCAGGGATGTGCAAACTGGAGTATGGGTGGGGAGGAGTGCAGCATGACATTTTGTAAGGAGAGAATGCAGCACCTCCCCCACTGCAGTTTCTGCTGCATTGTAAGACCTCTGCCACCACCTCAGAGGGTTGGTGATGCAGCAGAAGCTGCAGAAAGGAGGTGGGGAGCTGATCACACTGGGCCAATCAGGGACGGGGGCAGACACACCTGTGGCACTTGCCCCACTGCTGGGCTGAGGCAGCTGGTTCTCGGCGGCAGAGGCCAGGCTGGCTGGGGGGTGTCCTGGTGTGGCCCCATAGTGCTTCCCTCCTCTCCCCAGGAGGAACCACCACTCACCCAGCACCTGAGCCCCACACAGCACATGCTCGCACCTCCATCCTTTCCTGTGGTCCTCCCACAGGTTGGTGAGTGGGGCGGGGGCCCAGCAAATTGCTGGGCCAAAAAGGGGGGCATGGCCTAAAAAGTTGCTCACCCTTACCCTAGACTATAAGATTCATGCAACTGAGCAATTCCTTCCTTATTTCCTCAACCTCAGGCACCTGGATTTACTATGGCTAGTGCCACGTGCATGCAGTCCCAAGCAGGAGTTAGAATGTAGTGCTTGAAATGTTAGGAGCAAGAGGACTGAGTACAGCATCTTGAGTCTTGCTTTCCATAGAGAACAGACTGACAATGCTGCCCATTTCTCATTTGCAGCAGTGGCCTTCTCCTCCTCCACACCCACAGAATGCCTGAGCCAGAGGACTAAGAGAAAGCAGAGGACTCAGGATGGCACATACAATACGATCCTGCAAGCCAGGAGTGCATCAGACCAGTGTGTCTCAATTTTTTTTTTAAATAAAGTACCCCTTTTTAAATAAATAAAAAAAATCTTAAGTACCCCCAGACTTCTCTCATACCATTGGTTGAGAATCATGGTTTTAAAGTAATATGACATCTTGAAACAAGTGCCATTCCACCTTTCCAGATTACTGTACCCTTTGCAGGTGTCAGATTTGTTTTGCATACCATCAAGTTACACTGCACTTAATAACCATTTACATACAAAAACATCACAGAAGACTACTACTGAAAGCTTACTGACTTCCTACCATCTTATTATCAAATAAATGAATAGGAATAGAACTATTGTACTTACATTTCAGCATAAGACATATGAAGCAGTAGAAACAAGTCATTGTCTGAATGAATTTTTGAACTGTACTGACTTTACTAGTGCTTATATGCAGCCTGTTGTAAAACTAGGCAATAGCTAGATGAGTTGATGTACCCTCTGGAAGACCTCAGTATACCCCCAAAGGTACATGTACCCCTGGTTGAGAAACACTGCATCAGACAATGAGCACAGAGCCTGGAGAATGAGCACTTCAGACAGGCCTGGAGAAGGATAAGGTAGAGAGGAGAGACGCAGGACTCCCAGCTGGAAAGGGAGATGGACCTGCCCCAGGACATAGTAGAGCTTCTCAACAAGCGAACACAGATGGTGTGAATTCTGATCAAATGGGGCTTGTCTCCATCCACAGCCTATTGAAAACTGAGTATCAAGACCACCATATACTCCCACATTGTACCACTCCATCCAGAGGATCAAAGGTTCATATACATTAACCTGTGAGAGCTACCACTGATGTACCTGTAACTGAAATGGACACTAGTGTTTTTCCCACTCACAGAATCTGTTCTCTGAATGTACTGAGTTTTGTTAAAGTTCTAAATGTATGTGTTTTAAACCTTGACAGCTTCATTTTTCACTAAATTGTTTTAGAAAATAAATTTCTATTAAAATAATTATTCTTCATTAGTTTGCAGAATTGAGTGCTTGGCAGGTCCAAAGCAACCAATTACTTAGTAGGCATCCTTCAGTATGCATATACTTATATAAGTCTTACTTATAATGTGACATAACTGATAGGATAAGCCTGAACAAGTGATATACTGACAATCTTATATTTTTACATGTACAGCAACCACCACACAATTCCTACCAGACCACAACCAAGCAGGACCAGGAAAAGCACACTGCAACAAAACATATTACCGTGGCTTATTGCTAAAATGGTCTTTCCAAGCCTCCCCGAGCTCTGCTTTGAGCTCTTCTAATAGCCCTTCTGTCTAGCTGTTCAAACTCAGACACCACTCCCCCAATCCTAAAGGGAACTTCAGTCTTTTCTTCACAGGACTTACATAGGACAAACCAGACAGCTGTGGGGTTGGGATATTTTTCTAAAGGAGGCCCAAACTTGTGAGTAAACAATGCCAGTCACCTTTCAAATAACCAAAGGCACATTCAACTGTCTTTCTTCACCTTGGTTCTGTTGAGGTGTTGTGATACAGCTTCATAGTCTAGAGGAGCAAAGACTAGCATAGGTAACCAAGGATCACAACTGTAATTTCAGTATTCTCAATGGTAACCCTTAGGTCAAAAAAAAAAAACCCCACAGTGCTTTCAGTGGTCTGTTTTCTTCGAGACCTGAGTATCATGCACCTCTCCCAGTGACCCATTGGCACTTGCATAATTGTAGAAATTCAGCCCTTGTCTCTTGATGCACTCAGTGGAAGAGATCTCATGTCAAAATAGGGATATCACTGTCATTTGACTATCCCATTGCAACAAATCCATCCACCTGATCCTGCATATTGCCAAGAGTTACAGTTCTGTGTAACACAAGATGATTAATGAACCTGCACACCTGTATGACAATCACCTCAGTGGTGGAGTTCCTGATTCCAACCTGCAATCATTTCTGCAACCACTGCTCATAATCCCAAAACTGCACTATGATATGATCCCAGAGGTCAGCTCCTATGTCTTGGGCTTCACCATCTACAGCTACACTGTGAACCAGTAGGGCTGACAGCCACCACAGGCCTGGGAGCAAGATGTGTGTGTGAGGGCTTCTCCACATCCCCAGAAGAGAGTAAAGCCTTAGGCAGAAGGGGTAGGGCCAAGGGCAGTCAGCCCAAAGACCACCAGAGCATGGCATTAGAGCCCACCTGTCATCCAGAGTACCAGAATAACATGCCCACAGCATTTCAAAGGGGACCAGAGCTCCCAGCCACTACTGAAGCTACTGCAGCAGAAGCACTGAGTTCTGGGTCCCTTTGAAGTGTCAGGCCTCTATGCATTTGCTTGCCTTGCCCCCTCTTGTTCGCAGCAAGCCTGCCAACACCACCAAGAAACTTGAATTCATTCTCACTATGTCCCACAGCAATCTGTCCTCCAAGAAACTGTCACATTCCCCACTGATTCAGTTTTGCTCATGGCTCTGCAAATGCTGCAGGACTGTACTCCATCTGCTCGCAACACTTGCTTCTGACAGAGATGGAGGACAGTGAGTAGGACCATATGGGTTTGTGAGATTTTGAAGGAGAAAAAAGGATGTGAAACTTATGGGATAGAGAGAGCATAATAGGATAAAGTCATTTACAAACTGGGAAGTTGGACCATATGCTCCTGATCACTCCTGTGATACTCTTTTTGGCCCCTACAAAAGACACCACCTTAGATGGTGGCAAATGGTACACTGAATACCTACTCATGGAGCACCTTGTTCTTCACTGATAATTGCTCTCTTGGCAAGTGCATGGACCGCTACCACAAGGAGCCAAGTCTTTAGGTGCAAAAGTATGTACTCGCTGTGGCAGCTTTGTGTTGATGTAACTTGTGACAACTTCAGTTTCTAGTGTATAGCTGGCCTAAGCCCAAGTAAAAGATCCCTAGTGACTAGCATGTATTAGCCCTATAAGACATATAGAGCTTAGTCATTATAGAAGCTATTACTTTTTGAAATTTAGGAAAATTAAGTTGTATGTATTTATGTTTACCTCCTTTAACTCTGTAAATAAAACTTGCTTCCTTTTCCTAGTTAATAGATTGTTAGCTAATTTAATATAGGATTCACTACTAAGATTGCCTTTGGTGAGAGACTTACAGTACAATTGAGCTCAGGTAGGTATATCTACATATATTTTCGTTTCCTATTTCATAGTGCTGGAAAGGATCTTCAGAATTCATTGAGTCCAGTCCCCTGCACTCACTGCAGGACCTATCACCATCCAACAGATTTTTTTTTTGTTAAATCTATTTGGGCCAGATCCCTAAATGGCCCCCTCAAAGATTGAGCACCCAGCCCTAGGTTTTAGCAGGCCAATGCTCAGACCACTGAGCTACGCCTCCTGCACTGACATCTGACGATTTCTGTGATCTTTCGTGTAAGGCACCATCTATCTCAAAGGTAAACCTATGTGAGTGGCAAGATATACTGGAGTGCCCAAAGGGACTGTTACTCCATGTTAAAGCTAATATAGTGCTTCAGAAGTTCATGCTTGATAATTCATTGGTGAAATCTAAGTACAGAACTCACAGCTACTTTGGGGTTTGTGCCTTGCTTATTAACAGTGTGCTTGAGGTTTGTACCTATGTTCTTAAGCCACTGCAGTAAACTGCTATGGAATATGGTGCTTGTTACAATCCTGGGATGGCTGAATCAAAGGGAATCGGTACGCTACCCCCCAAGTGCAGACTATCATGGTGGGATCTGCAATTTATGCCAAAGTTTTGTGCTGTAACTCTCCTGTGTAGATGCTGCAGGCCCAAACTCTAAGGCCTCTACTTCACATTTATTTAGACTACTTTATTGTTATTATTTATTAGCCTCTTGCTTGTGCCAGGTGCTGTACAAACATGAGACACAGCATATAAGGTTGCCAACCCTCCAAGACTGTCCTGGCATCTCCTGGAGTTAAAGATGTCATATGATGAAACCTCCAGGAATACATCCAACCCAAACTGGCCATGCTAAAACAGCACTGCTCTGACAGACTGTCCACTGGAGGTGGAGATTGTAATTCCCAGCTCAAAAAGACATGCTAGCTCTGATTAAGCTCATGCACAAATAGCAGCACAGCCACAGTTGCATCTGCTGCTGTGGCTGCACTGCTATTTTTAGTGCATTAGTTTGATCAAAGCTAGTGTGAGACTGTTTCAAACTTGGAATTATATGTTCAGCTCCAGTGTGGATTTGCTGACAAAGGCAACCTAACAGGCAGATCAGAGAAATGGCGAAGAACAAGGGGAACACTTTCCCACTGACAATCATCCATATCTATCAAATGCAATACTGTAATGAGTGTACAGACTGACATACATAGAGGGTGCCAGTTCTCTCTCTCTCTCACACATGCTCACATATAGTGCAAAACCTGAGCACTTTGACTATTGAGGAAGGTGGAATTTTGAGCCAGATGCGCCCACCTTCCCCCTCCAGAAGGGATATACTGCTTGGATTCAGGCACTTTGTTCAGTTCTCCAGGAAGCTTAGCTTCACATCAGGAATTTGGTTCCAGGGCTTTGTTCTAGCCCATCTTCCAGCCAACAGATTTATGATTCAATGCGATTCATGCAGACATTGCTCTAACACTGCCATCTCATTCCCTGCCTGCTGGAGGAGCCAAACAGGAAGTGGGGGGGGGGGGTAGCACAATGAGGACATGGATAGTACAGTCTATGCTCCCACTCTCCAGCATAGAGCAAAAGCACAGATCAGCCCCCATGCACTTCATCTCAGTAATTCCACAAGCAGGATCTCATTAGTCGTGCACTTCCCAAAAGGTTTAAATTCTAAAATGTTGGATTCATGTTCAGTTGAGAAAGAAAAAGAGTGAGTCATCCCTGTGTCCTGCACTGCAGCAGGGCATGGGAACTGGACAGGCAGGCTGTGGGAGTACAAGATAGCAGACCCACACCACGCTGGAGCAGGGAACTGAAATGATTCACCCCACCTTCTTGCAAACAAACCCTGATTCAGAGAGTGTTTGAGGACACAGCATCCTCTGATAAATCAGATGAGTGCAACGGGAAGTGAGGAGGGGCCATCTCCCTCCTCACATATTAGCCCAATTTCCTGTCACAGTGGAAACTTTAGGGAAATTTCATCTTTATTCCCAGATGAAAACAATATTAAATGGGAGTTCTGGGTGAGAGTGCACTGTAGTAATCAAGGGAAAACATTTCAGCGTTGCGATAATCCCAAACCCAAACATTAGAAACACAAGAAATTCATATTTAAGGTTAAGCATAAAATAATTATACATTAACAGATTCCATGGCCAGAAAGTACAAGAGTGTCTCTGCCATATTTGGGGTTGTGAAGGCATTTTCTCCTGAATCAGATTGGCTCACAGAGTAGGGTTCTCAGACTATGGGGCCTGTCCCCTAGAGGTGTGTTAAGGAACATTTGGTCCGATACAGAAAGACCCAGCCTCCACATGGCTGGCTCGTCTCCTTGCCACGATCCTAACCACAGCTCCAGCTCCGATTGTGGCCCTGGCTCCTGACAGTGTCTTCCAGAGGGTTAGGTGGTAGAATTTTAAAAGTTTGGGGACCACCAAATTGACCTTGAGTATGTGGCCAAGATCTGCTATGCAGACAGCTGTGGAAGAATTCTCTATAGTAACTCTGAGCTCTCATGATCTAGTGTCCTGTCACTAGACTTTGGAGATCTAAGCTTTATGATATTACAGACAGCCCCATCATACCATCCTCTCCAGACAATTTTCAAGATCAGTCTTTATTAGTTAGTTTTTTCACCCCCACTGCTCCCTTTGAAAGAAAGACTGTTCCAAATGGGTAGAAACCTTCATCTAATTTCAAGCTCTAAATTTGTTGCTGACCAGTTTATATCCATCTATTTGAAACATTTGCCCTTCAGTCTGTCTGTGAAATTAAGGCTTCCCAGTAGTACTTTTTCCCCCATTATAAACACTAAAGACATCTCATTTCATCTCCTAGTCTGTTGCATACCGCAAGCCCTCTCTCAGGGAATCTCTGGTAGGTTTCTTCCCCAAAGCCCTCTTGAACCACAAAGATTCTGTTTTATTAAATTGAGACTAAGATGATTAGTTGTTGGACGAAGCCTTGGAAGATCATCTAATCCACAGCCTAGCTCAAAACAGAACCAATTGGCTCTGTGCACTACCACACCACCGTCCTGCATACTAGCTCTGCAGATCCAATGGGCCAGGAACTGTGGCCAGACGGAGCTGTGGGGATAGTGCCTGTGAATAGAGGCAGCATGCAGAGTCACCTGGACATGCCTCTCCTAGGGAATCAGGTACAAGTTGCTACTTGCAGGGAGTGATCCACCACAATGAGCACCCCAAAACCCCTCCCATGCCCCAAGCCTCTGCCTCAAGGTCCCTCCCACACCCAGACTTCCAGGAGTTTTTCCATTTACTGATACTCCCTGGAACCCCAATGTGCCAGATGAAAAAGCATTCACTGTACAATGCTACTCTACAGGAAAGAGATGGAAAAAAGTTAAGTGAGCACCACATACCACACTATCTGTATTCCAGTCATGACTGCTGCTCCACCATGTTTCTGTTATCCTTATTATATTTGGTTTCACTTTCAGTAGCTCTAGTTCCCCCATTTTGTTCCTAGGCTCCTTGCATTTGTGTACAGACATCTTAGCTGCTTCAGCTTGGTTTGCTCAGATTCTACACCTGCTTAGGCAGTCATTCTATTGCCAATATTATCTGACTGTTAGCTTCATTTGGTATTGGCACTATGTCTATTCTCCTATCCACTGCTGTTTCTTTCCTTATAGTTCTATCCTCTCTTGATTTTTCCCCTTCTGATTATTAGAATCAGGCATGGAGATCACATGAACATCTCACAACCCTCTCCTCCAAACTCTTAATAGTCTTTTAATCAGTTGGGTCAACCTCCATTCCAAAAGTCTTTTTCTGCTCACTACTTAGGTGAAGCCCAACCCAAAAGAGCAGTCCTGTTTTATGTCCAGTGGTTGAATACCCCACAGCCATCCTGTTAGCAACATTGCCTGAGACATCTGCAGATTATAATCTTGCCTTGCCTTCCCTTCCCTCTCCTCTAGGCAGGACTAGTAGACTCCCACTGATGATCACCTGAACCTCAGTTTTTTTGTTCCATCCCCAGCATTCCTTTTTGCACACTGTCCACTACTAGCCTCTGAGAACTGCAGGGCGAGAAAACCCACAACTGTGAAAGATCAGGAGTAGAAGGGGGTATTGCAGGGCTAGACTCTGCCCTAGCTATTCTCTGACACTGCAACATATCATATGTG
This sequence comes from Carettochelys insculpta, assembly GCF_033958435.1. Taxonomy (NCBI): domain Eukaryota; kingdom Metazoa; phylum Chordata; order Testudines; family Carettochelyidae; genus Carettochelys; species Carettochelys insculpta. The sequence continues at coordinate 65,681,055 of NC_134145.1, read as the reverse complement.
CCATTGCAATTAGCCAGCAATTATTTGCATGTGGGCTGCAATCTAGACCATATGTTTGGAAACCCTAGAATGTCAGGGAAACATAAGCCCCCAACTGGGCTCTGTCTTGTTAAAAATGACTAACCCTTAGTGTCTGCAAGTCTAATTTCACCATTTTAATGTTGCTAAACAGATCAAAGTTGTTGCTGCTCTTTCTATCTAAGGAACAACTTTCCTTGGAGCTGCTCTTATGCTCCAAGGAGTTTCCAGATCCAGCTATTCGCAGCACTCCCACATCATCTTGGTTCCCAGCAGCAACCAGTATCAAGGCCAGGCACAATCTCAGACTGTAGTTTGGCAAAGGTGTAGGAGGAGAGGGCAATGGATGCTCCCAGTTTCTGCAGGCAGTTCTCTTCTGCTTGCCATGTATTTCCTGAACTGGTGTACCTCCCAGCTAGTAGTTTGGTTTGTCAGCATTTGAGGCAAAAAACTTCCTCTAATACAAACTTCAGCTAGCTCTCAAGCAGACTGTCCGGGTTATGTGTGTATGTGTCTCCAGAAGGAGAGTTGTATGGTTAGTAGTTAATGCCTCAGTCAAAACTTTTGGGGTCTGGCTCTGTGTCTGCCACTGACTCGCAGTGTGCTCTTGAACAAGTCACATCATTGTTCTACATCTCAGTTTCCCCTCTGTAAAATGTCTGATAAGGCTTCTGACATGGTCTCAACTCTCCTATGCTTTCATGGATGATGTACTATCACACTCATTCTGTGGTTCTCTCTTTCCATCCAGGCCATCACCAGAGGAGGCTTTGCAGTGGCATGAGTCCCTGGAGAAAATCCTGCAAAATGCTTGTAAGTTCCCTTTAACCCTGTTGCAAGAGCAGAGATAACCAGAGTGTGAAATGTCTCCTCTGACACATAGCAGTGACCCATCCCTGGTGGTTCTCTTTAACAATAGCGTGATGGGGGCGGGGTTCGATAGTTCCTGGGTAGGGTGCAAGAGAGGGTCCAGAAGGGAGCAGCTCACCACATACTATGCTGCCTAGTGCAGCAGTCTGGGAGCTGACCTTATCCATGAAGATGAAGGCAAAAAAGCATTGAGTACTTCAGCTTTTTCCATAACATCTCTTATCTGTCATTAGGTTCCCTTCCCCACACTTTTCCTGACCTCCTTGTTGCCAACACACACAGAGAAGCCTGTTTCCTTGCCCTTCACATTCCTCGCTAGCTGCAACTCCAACTGTGCTTTGACCTTCCTGATCACTGCCCTGCAATCTCGAATACCCCTCCCTACTCAGTGTCCTTTTTGTATTCAAGCTCATTAGGTTTTCTTAACAGAGAAATCTTCAGTCGCCAGTCATATTTGCTATTCTCTCTGCACATTGGCATGGTTTGTAACAGAGAGGTAGCCATGTTAGTATTCTGTATTCTATCAAAACAAAAACAGCAATCATGTAGCACTTTAAAGGACTAACAAGTTGTTAGTCTTTAAAGTGCTCATGACTGATGTTTTGATTGGTGTGGTTTATTCTTTAAAGTACACAAAATATATCAGAAGGACAGAACAGGTTATGCAGCTGGGAGAGTAGCACTGTAGGTGAAAGAAAATGTAGAATCAAAGGAAGTAATCTCAAACAAATCAAAGTGTTCTATAGAATCTCTCTGGATAGAAATTCCATGCTTAAATAAGACTATAGCAATAGGGCTATACAGTATTATAGACCACCTGACCAGGACAGTTATAGTGATTATGACATGCAAAGGGAGATTAGAGAGGCAATCAAAATGAAACTCTCAGTAATAGGGATTTCAGTTATCCCCATATTGACTGGGTACGTCACCTGAGGATGAGATGTGATGATAAAGTTTCTCGATACTTTAAATGACCACTTAACCTGTAAAAGAAGCAGTGAGAGATAAAAAGCTATCTTTTAAAATGTGGAAGTCAAAACCTAGTGAGGAAAATATAAAAGGAGCATAAACACTGACAAATTAGCGTAAAAAATCTAATAAGAAAAACCAAAAAGAAGTTTGAAGACCAGCTAGCCAAAAACTCAAAAAGAATAGGAAACTTTGATTTTCTGGTCATTCTGCTGCTCAGTATGGCTCTGCTCCCCTTTCTCCAGGCTTGGTACTGGGTTGAGCGAGTTCAGCGGGCAGGGGATTCAGGGTTATGTCAAACATGTGCCCTGCTTTGCAACACATCTCTTGCTTTCTCATTCCTTCTCCAGCTGATTCCCAGAGTTCACTTTCTTGGGACTGTTCTCTGACTAACCCTGCCTGGTGCTCACTAATTAGTATGTGCTTTCCTGCAGTCAAGGCAGAGGCTGCCTGGGAGCAGCAGCCACTGTTAACCATTCTCAGATCTTTGTCAGACATTGCTGGCTGCCAAACCCCAAGAAGAGCGTTTCTTAAGCTATGTTGCACGCAACACTGGTGTTCCATGAGGAACTTGCAGCTAGAATGTTACTTCTTCCTTGCGATGAGACCTGGTTAAATTACTTCATTTTAGTTTTGCTGTATATGTTGTTGTGTGGTTTTGGTCTGAATTTTTTTTTTTTTTTTTTGGAAGAAAACCTGTTTCATAGGTGTTCCACGCTAAAAAAAAAAAAATACATTCTTTGGTGTTCTGTGGTCTCAAAAAGTTTAAGAAACACTGGTCTCAAACCCTGGCACCTAAGCAGCAATGAAACAGCCCCACAGCTGAAACCTTCCACTACTTTCCAACATCTTTTATTCTAAGCCCAGACCCCCTAGGCTCTGGGGTGGAGTTCTAGAGCATCTAGAATTGACTTGACTTATCAGGATCAACTTTGTTCCCTGGTATAGATCAGGGCTCTTTAGGCTCATGCTGACATCCCTTACTCCATACAATAGCATTGCATAGAAAGGTCAACAGCTGAGCCCAGAGAGATCAATTTTGCCACATCTTCACTGATGCAGCAAAATTGAAGTGATTTTGCTGCCTTCTACTGAGATATTTGCCTGCTTTGACAGACTCCTCATCTGGGGGGGGGGAGGGGACCTGCACTTCCAGGCAGCTCTTTGTGTGCCTCAGAGAGGTCTTTGTCCCCCAGGGGCTTCCCAACGGCTAGGATCTCCCTTTACCAAGCCATTTTCATCACAGGCCAGTCTTGAGCAGAGATGGAGTAGGACCCAATCCACAGGTCTTGAACTGCCCCGGTTTGGCCTGAGTTGGGTACTCCTCCAGGGGAAAGGAGTCCAGTCCCACCAACTCCCTTGGACTCCGGCCCAGGGACCCTAGGAAGGACGGGAGCTGGCAGGGCTTTCACCCTGCACCATGGCAGCAACCTTTCCCTAGGCCTCTGCCCCCACCACTTCCCTCTGGTACCTTATAGATGGTGATGGTGATGGTGATGGTGATGGTATTGCATTGCATTGCTTTGCTTTGCTTTGCTCTGCTCTGCTCTGCTCTGCTCTGCTCTCTACAGCCTCTTTCTCTCCAGGCACTGCTCTCCCCTCTTGCTGCCTGGGGAAAGCCTTTTGTAGGGAGCCTGGAGGCCTTAACTGGTCACAGGTGCTTGACTGCAAGCAGATGCTGGCTGACTCCTAACAAGCCCCAGCTGTCTATGCAGCCTGCAGGACTTGCTCCCTCTTGGAGCTTAGAATGAGAACAAACAGGTGTTCCTCCAGCACCCAAAATGTTCATCCTCCATCAAGCATTTGCCACTTGCAGCTTCTGACCTGCCACACTGCTCAGACAGGTCTTTCTTCCTGGCAGAGAAAAGGTCTTCGCTGTTCAAATGCCCTGTGGGCTGCACTCAGCCCCATCCTGCACCCAGGACTCTAGGGCTACGTCTACACGTGCACCCAACTTCGAAATAGCTTATTTCGATGTTTCGACATCGAAATAGGCTATTTCGATGAATAACGTCTACACGTCCTCCAGGGCTGGCAACGTCGATGTTCAACTTCGACGTTGCTCAGCCCAACATCGAAATAGGCACAGCGAGGGAACGTCTACACGGCAAAGTAGCACACATCGAAATAAGGGAGCCAGGCACAGCTGCAGACAGGGTCACGGGGCGGACTCAACAGCAAGTCGCTCCCTTAAAGGGCCCCTCCCAGACACACTTTCATTAAACAGTGCAAGATACACAGAGCCAACAACTAGTTGCAGACCCTGTATATGCAGCACGGACCCCCAGCTGCAGCAGCAGCAGCCAGAAGCCCTGGGCTAAGGGCTGCTGCCCACGGTGACCACAGAGCCCCGCAAGGGCTGGAGAGAGAGTATCTCTCAACCCCCCAGCTGATGGCCGCCATGGAGGACCCCTCTATTTCGATGTTGCGGGACGCGGATCGTCTACACGTCCCTACTTCGATGTTGAACGTCGAAGTAGGGCGCTATTCCCATCCGCTCATGGGGTTAGCGACTTCGACGTCTCGCCGCCTAACGTCGATTTCAACTTCGAAATAGCGCCCAACATGTGTAGACGTGACGGGCGCTATTTCGAAGTTACTGCCGCTACTTCGAAGTAGCGTGCACGTGTAGACGCAGCCTAAGCAGGTCTTGACCCTCTGCAAGCAAACCCTGTCCAGGGAAGGCAGAGGGGAGCCCTTCTCTGGCCCCAATGGCCACCATAGCTACACTTGTTTCACCTGGGCAGAGATGGCTCTGTGCCAGTCCTACACCAGTGTTCTGCCAATGTTTATGGGCTGTCACTGATGCCTCCTAGTACATCCCTCATTCATAGGGTTGCCAGATGTCCTCCACAGAAATACCAGACACAAGCAAGTTGAGGGGGGTGTTAAGGTGGGGGTAGAGCCTCATGTGCCTGCAGTGGCTGACAGCTGGAGCCCCGTATGGGTGGGGGGGGTGAGCTGGGGACAGGGGAGACTGAGCTGGGCAGACGGGGGATTGAATGGGGGTTAACCGGGGTGGGGGTGAGTTGAGCTGGCGGGGGGGCGTGGTTAGAGCCTGTGTGCATGCTGTCAGTGTCTGACAAATGGAGCCTTGTACCTCGTGGGGTGAGCTGGGGCTGCGGGGGGAGAGGCTGAGCCAGGTGGGGGAGTTGAATGGGGGCGGTAAATTGGGGCAGGGTGCTTGGGGAGGGTTGTAGCCCCCATTTGCTGAACCTGCCACACAGCAGGGGTGAGCTGGGGCCGCAAAGGGGTTGGGTCCAGGTCTGTGGGGGTTGGGGCCTGGGCATTGAAGCTGGGTCCACAGGGGTTGGAGGGGGCCCCAGGCATGCAGATGTAGCCCCCCACTGTGGGACATAAGCCAGGGCATATGGGAGGGGTGAGCTGGGGTCAAGGGTGTTGAGCCAGTGGGGGTGTAACGGGGGTGAACCGGCACAGCTGTCGAGTGGTGCTGCACTAGGAAGCAGGGGAAATGGGGTTTTAGCCTGACTGGCTGCCCGCAGCTGTGGAAAGCTTGGCACGCTGAGAGCCAGCTTCATATTGTGTGAAACTCATGTTAAAGAGTGGGGTCTGGTGAGGACATAGGGTGCAGGAGCAGGCTGGGAGTGCAGGGTCTGGGTGGGAGGTCCAGGAGCAGATGAAGGGGAGGTACAGGAAGTGGTTGCAGGAGCAGAGCAGTAGAGGGTGTGAGGGGTCTGGGTTGGGAGGAAGAGGTGTAGGATGTAACTGGCAGGTAGGAAGGGCACATGAGAAAGTGGGGCTGTGGGGCTGGAAAGGGGTGCAGGCTGGAAGTGGATACAGGAGCAGGGTGGTGATGGGAATGAGGGTGCAGGGGGATGGGGGTACAGGGTCTTCCAAGAGCATGTGGGGGTGGGGGGTCCACAGTTTGGGCTGAGGTGGGTCAGGAGATGGGGCCACCTACCTGGCACAACTCAGGGGGCATGCACATGTCTCCACATGGCTGTGTGTGTTGCAGGGAACCCACCCATGCTGGGACCATCCAAAATGCATGCACACAGCCATTGCCCACAATGTGGGATGGTACCCTGAGGAGTGCAGAAATCTTCTTCTCCCACCCCATCCATCACCAGACAGAGTCTGCAGCCCAGATTTAGCCCTGGCTTGCCTGGATCAGGCCCATGAGCATCAGGGATCCTCACCCTCCCTCAGCGAGGAGCTGGTGCTTGTGCTTCAGCCAGAGTTCCCCCCACACTCCCAATGGCTGGAGCAGCAGGGTGTGGCAAGGGCACAAGTCTTGCCGTCTGGATCAAAGGAAGCAGCAGGTCAGATCTGGCACATGGGCCATAGGTTCCCCACCTCTGGAACAAAGAGAGTGTACATGGGTGTCAAAGACACTTGGTGCCTCCTGCAGGCATTACGGAAGACCCAACCTTAGTGCCTGAAAAGGGATTCTGGAGACCAACTTTAATATCTGTAGCTGATGGCCTCTTGAGGCCTGAAAGCTCAAACTACACAAGCCAGGAGCCAGGCAGGAAGACCCAGTGCAGGGTATAGGACTGGAACACAGGACACATAAGCCGTGTCTACACGTGCACGCTACTTCGAAGTAGCGGCACTAACTTCGAAATAGCGCCCATCACGGCTACACGCGTTGGGCGCTATTTCGACGTTAACTTCGACGTTAGGCGGCGAGACGTCGAAGTCACTATCCTCATCAGGGCCGTGTCTACACGTGCCCCAAACTTCGAAATGGCCATGCAAATGGCCATTTCGAAGTTTACTAATGAAGCACTGAAATGCATATTCAGCGCTTCATTAGCATGCGGGCGGCAGTGGCGCTTCGAAATTGATGCGCCTTGCTGCCGCGCGGCGCATCCCGAAGGGGCTCCTTTTCGAAAGGGCCCCACCTACTTCGAAGTCCCCTTATTCCCATGAGCTCATGGCCATTTGCATGGCCATTTCGAAGTTTGGGGCACGTGTAGACACAGCTGCGTGTCCCGCAACTTCGAAATAGCGGGGTCCGCCATGGCGGCCATCAGCTGAGGGGTTGAGAGACGCTCTCTCTCCAGCCCCTGCGGGGCTCTATGGTCACCGTGGGCAGCAGCCCTTAGCCCAGGGCTTCTGGCTGCTGCTGCTGCAGCTGGGAATCCATGCTGCATTCACAGGGTCTGCAACCAGCTGTCGGCTCTGTGGATCTTGTGTTGTTTAGCGCAACTGTGTCTAGGAGGGGCCCTTTAAGGGAGCGGCTTGCTGTTGAGTCCGCCCTGTGACCCTGTCTGCAGCTGTGCCTGGCACCCTTATTTCGATGTGTGCTACTTTGGCGTGTAGACATTCCCTCTCAGCGCCTATTTCAATGTGGTGCTGCGCAACGTCGAAGTTGAACATCGACGTTGCCAGCCCTGGAGGACGTGAAGATGTTATTCATCGAAATAGCCTATTTCGATGTTGCTACATCAAAATAAGCTATTTCGATGCAGGCTTCACGTGTAGACGTAGCCATAGGCTGTGTCTACACGTGCCCCAAACTTCGAAATGGCCATGCAAATGGCCATTTCGAAGTTTACTAATGAAGCGCTGAAATGCATATTCAGAGCTTCATTAGCATGCGGGCGGCAGCGGCGCTTCGAAATTGACGAGCCTTGCCGCCGCGCGGCGCGTCCAGACGGGGCTCCTTTTCGAAAGGATGCCACCTTCTTCGAAGTCCCCTTATTCCCATGAGCTCATGGGAATAAGGGGACTTCGAAGTAGGTGGGGCCCTTTCGAAAAGGAGCCCCGTCTGGACGCGCCGCGCGGCGGCAAGGCTCGTCAATTTCGAAGCGCCGCTGCTGCCTGCATGCTAATGAAGCTCTGAATATGCATTTCAGCGCTTCATTAGTAAACTTCGAAATGGCCATTTGCATGGCCATTTCGAAGTTTGGGGCACGTGTAGACACAGCATAGGGTGAGGAAAAACAGAAGACGACTGTGAGCTTTGTTCAGGGCTATGGTTTTTAAAGTGATGTAAGGTATTTTCTATTTTAAAGCATTTAATAGCCCTGCAGGATTTTTTGTGCAGCAGCTAACTAGAATAAAGGCAGCAATAAAGTTGAGAAAGGGCACCAAACAATCAAGAAGAGCCCCAGCCCTTGCCATGGAAGCAACACCTACTCACTACAGCCATTTGCTCTGCCACTCATACTCTACTTCCTTCAGCTCTGAGCACCAGCCCTGCTTCCAGAGATAGTTATCTTTCAGCCCATGCAACCATGTACCTAACTCCCCTAGGCTCTGGCTGCAGTGGGCTATTGTGGGATGTTGTCCTTTCAATTACACCTTTATGCTCTCTAGGTTTTATTAATGCCAGGTTAAAGCCCAGTGTGGCTGGGTTCAGCTCCTAGAGAGTTTTCTGTCAACGATGCAACCAACCATCTCGAGCCCCCACCCAGTGACCTGGGACAATCTCACCCCACCTGCTGGGTGCCTGTAAGGTAGTTCTTCCCCTCTGGCAAGCACAGTCTAAGATAGAAACAGCTTGTTTAATAACAATAGTCTAACCCAAGGTTACACAAGGACACATGCAATATATATAAACAAAGGAGAGAGAAACCCCATTAAACAAGGTACCATCCTAATACTTTATAGGACCCAAGTCTCTTTCTGAGGGCTCTTTGCCTTTACCCTCCCCCCACACTTATAGGGTGTACTTCTCACGGTACAGTCCAAGACCCAGAGTCCACAAATACATCACCATGGCTGTGCTAGCTGTCTACTTGTCCACGGCTTCCTGCCAACTGCTGACTGCCCATTGCTCCTCCTACTGATCATCTACCTGCTATGAGTTTGGCCTGAGACAAAACTCTGTGATTTTAACTCTTAGTAGTCTCACCTGCCATCTTATGATTTCAGCTCTCACTATCCACCAAAGCAATATCTTTTAAAAAATACAAACACTAGCATTGAGCCCTCTTGTTTAACAAGCGAAGAGACCTAGTCAAACCAGGGTTATGGCTATTTGGACAAAGCTTAGACAAAGCCAACTCACCCCCACTAGAGGGCTCAAATAGTACTCATCCTTTTCTACTTTAAAATGCTTTAGACTAGGGGAGCCCTGTGCAATCCATGCCTTAGCCAGTTATGATGACTGCCCTGTCCTCCAACAACAACTTCCAGCATTGGTGAGATTTCACAATTCTTATACTGAGTGTTCACAAAAATTGTGATTTTACAACAATGTGTTTACAATAAACAAAATTCCCTTGCTTCCTTGCTACCCATCAGGCTTTGTTTGCAAGGTATCACATATACACACCTTTGCATTCTCATGCAAATGATCTCTGGGAGATGCATTCCTCCCAGCCTTCACCAGCATTGTGTTCCTGCAGGCACATTCCTTACATAAGAAAGATTAATTCAAACAGACGTGCAGAGAAGTGCTAGGAGGATGACCAGAGAAATAGAAAACTGACCTTATGAAAGGCAACTCAAAGAGCTTGGATAGTTTAGCCAAACCAAACAAAGGCTGAGGGAAAAATGTGATTGCTCTCTATAAATATATCAGAGGGATAAACACTAGGAACGGAGGGGAGTTATTAAAGTTAAGCACTAATACACACATAAGAATAAATGGATATAAACTGCCCATCAATAAACTTAGGCTTGAAATGAGATGGTTTCTACCCATCAAAGGAATGAATTTCTGGAACAACCTCCCAAAAGGAGTGGGAGGTGGACAGAACTAAAATATGTAAGTAGCATCAAGACCACAATTAATGAGTTTATGGAGGGGAGGATGTGATGAATCTGCCTACAGTGGCCTGACTGTTCGCAGCAAATACCTCCAAAGGTCAATGATAGGATGCTGGATGGGGAGGGCTCTGACTGACGACAGAATTCTTTCCAAGGGTCTGGCTGGTGGGTCTTGCCCACACTCCCAGAATCCAACTGAGTCATCAGATATGGGGTCAGGAAGGAATTTTCTCCTCATTCAGACTGGCAGAGACTGCATGGGATTGGGGGTGCAGTTAGCACCTCACTCTGCAGGACAGGGCATGGGTCATTTGCAGATTTACATAAGTGTCAATGGTGGAGTCTCTGTAATGAGAAGACTTTAAGCCGTGATTTGGGGATTACAGTAACTCCTTCTCTTAGGGGTCTGTTACACGTATGTGAGCTTCCGTGACCTGCAGTGTGCAGGTGGTCAGACCTGATGAGTACATGAGCATTGTTCAACTTTGGAAGGGCTTAAAGAGCAAGAGTTGGACAGGAACTGGCTTCTGGGAGAAAAGGTGCATGCATGCAATCCTGACAACAACTTTCAGAGGACTCCTTTACTTGCAGAAAAAAAAAAAATCACAGTTTGGATTCATGAAGGTGAATGGTTTCATCTTCAAAACGCTCTAGTCCTTCCAAATGTTCAAAATACAACATTTCAATCACACAGGACTGCCAGTCAGGTGCACAAGGGGAACCCACACCACCATTCCACCTGTAAAGGGGCTGAACTCACCACTGCAGCATCTCCTACTGGTCACTCAGGGATATTTTTTTTTTTGGAGAGCAAGTGTTATAAAATGACTTTTAGGTTTGAGTTCAATTACTAAAGCATATATTAAGAACATATTTATCCATTCATAAAATATATTTTACAATCTATTTAAGGCATTCTCTAACCCTGGACAATGCAGCAGATGCAGCTCCCCAAATTCCTGCTGCAGACAGAATGTCAGAGCAACATTCAGTGATGTCCCTCAAGAAAATGGAAGCACGGGGTGGGGTGTGCACTAGTGAAACCTGAGACTAGATTACCTGTAATATTTCAATGGCCAGGTACTCTGCTGAAAGCTGAGCTTCAGATTGGCACCTCCTTCTAGCCAATGTGTCCCCTGCTGTTCAAGTCCAGACCTGCATCATTACCAGGGTCACAGCATCCTCTTCTGGACACTACCCTCCAGCAATGCCCACTAGAGTCTCTCATCCCCCTCCAGGGATACTAGCAATCCTGCCTCCATACACCCACCACTGGAGTCAATGGCAGCGTCAGCTAGCCCTTCACCTCAGGAACAAGCCATTGACCATAATGGCCACTCCTTCGTGTGGCTAGGTGCAGTGCAATGGGGAAGGGGAAGGACCCAGGTCTGCGCACTTATCTGGACCCCAGCCAAGGACCCTGTGGCAGAAGCTTTGTCCCCACCTTTCTCCTCTCTCCCCATCTACGGCCTCCTGTTTCCTGGGACACTTCCTCCATGACCCCTTTGTATCAGGTCCAGCAGTTGGGCAGTTGTCAGACTGCAGCCTCTCCCTAGTTCCCCTTAGCCTGCCCAACACTGCTCCATGTAAGGTGCTTCTCCCCTGCTGGGAGCCAGTCCTGCACCCTCCCTAGCCTGCCAAGCAGCTCCTGATATACAGGGCTGCTCCAGCAAACTTCCTTTTGACTCACTCTTCACAAGCCTCTCTCCAGGTGGATGGGGTGCTGCACAGGATGCCTCCAGACTGCTGTAACCCCTTCCCTGCAGGAGCTGGGCAGTTGTCCCCCATACCACCTCAAAGTGCTGCCAGCCAGGGGTGTAGGGATCCCCATTCTCCATACTTCTGCACTGCCAGGCAGGGGTATTAGGGGAATGTCTGACCCCTCCACATATTTTCTGTACTCTCTGCTCTTGTACCATTTGTCCATCTGTCCTTCCCTGTAAATCAAGCAGAGAGTCCCATACACAGACTCTTTTCTCCAAATACAGTCCAAGGCATTCTGGCACATCTATGCAGCTCCCTATTGTCCTCCCCCCCTGGATTTGAGACATGCAGGACAAAACTCGTAGAAAGGCCCAGACTGGGGATTTGGGCCTTGCAGAGACAGAAGCCAGATAAGAAGTTAAAATCTGAGTCTGGGTTCAGATGTGATGTTTCCGTAGGGCCCAGGTGTCCCAGAGCAGGAATGCCAAGTCAAGCACCTGAGTCATGCTGAGCTTGTTTGCTAAGGAGTTAAGTACATTCCCAACTGAAAAAAGCTTGCTACTAAGGTGAGAGAAGATTGGGATTGGAGTCTGACTGTTCACAATGTACAGAGAACTTAAATGTCTGCTGTGTGTTAACTGCATGAGACCACTGGGATTAAACACTTGATCTGTGCCTTCACACAGAGATCATGGCAGTATGATCTCACATTGTCAATGGAAGCACCTTGAACAAAAGTTGGGTCTGGCAGAGACGAATGTGCCTGGTCTTGATGGCTGCATTTTCCCTCCACTCCCAAACATCCCCAGCCATGGCAAATTCATTTCTTCCAGCTGATTGTACCGGGGAGTGGGATGTTGAAAGGAGCCTTTCTCAATTTTCTCTCTGAGCAGATGGGCTTGCTGGCTTCAGGAGTTTCCTTAGATCTGAATTCAGTGAGGAGAACATTGAGTTCTGGATTGCATGTGAAGAATATAAAAAAATCAAATCCCTCACCAAGATGGCTGAGAAAGCCAAGAAAATTTATGAGGAGTTCATCCAGACGGAGGCACCTAAAGAGGTCAGTCCAGTCAGAGGGGTGATTGATGTGGAGAGGGAGGGAGACATGACCCAAGAACTGATACTATCAAAGCAAATTGCTCACATTTTGCTTATTTGAAAGCCACACTGGCATCGTGTCTAGAACTGAAGAGCCATAGAAAATGTGTGGAAATTGGAGCAGATTCCACCCACCCGGTCTACAATCCAAAGGCATGATCAGTGGAGCCTTAAGCTCCACACTGGTGTAGAGGGAAGGGTCACCATGCAAGTCTGGTGCCTGCACTTTTGTTGCACCAGCTTCCATTCCTCTGTAGAGCTAGTGAACAGGATACCTGGCTTACACTGGTTTGGAACATGTGAGAATTTGCAAATATTTAGTTATATTTAAAGAATCTGTGATGCCAGCAACAGGTTTATCTTTATGGTGATGGCTCACTAACGTACCTGCCTCAGTGTATGCACACTGACACCTCAGTGTCTCTGACACCTCTCAGGAACAGCCAGCTCTCACTGAACTCTAACACAGCCTAAACTTCCCGCAAGCCCTTCCTCCCACCTCCATCCCCGCCCAGCCAGACCATCCTTAGCTTGCCTGTCACTCACACTGGCAACCAGCATGTCACTTTTACCTGGCCCTTACCCAGACCTACACCTCCAAACTGTGTCTAACCCTCACAGCTGTGGCCCTAGGGCACTGGAAAGACCCAGTATCAAAAGCCTACAAAATGCATAAAAGCATTTATTCAAGCTCCTGCCTTAGTTAGTATGATCGTCTCTTGGACCACAAGCCTCCAAAGACTCATTGCAGTTCATAATGCTGCTGCAAGCCTGTCTCCTAACCCAGGTGCTCCCTCTTTACAGCACACCAATAGCCTCACTGGGCCCCTGGGCAAAGTGAGAGGGCAGCTCTGCACTCTCAGAAGGGTCAGGTTCTGGGACAGAAGGGATGGAGATGGGACAGCCAGCTCTCAGCATCACTCCATCCTACAGAAGCAGCTGGAACCCTGGGCACTTTTGAATTGCCAGGCCCTGTGACAATTGCCTCCCCTCCCTTTGCCCCCAGCATCAGTGGATCTGCCTCCTTTCTCCAAGCACAAGGCTTGTTTCCAGTTTCCACCTTCCCTCTTTCTTAGCTCCATCCAGGGAATCTCATAATTTCCAGCAGTGACAGGACAGGTGCAGGAAATTCACCAATCTTCTTCTTGTGGAGAAGCCCTATGGTCCAAACAAACAAGAGTGAAAAAAGGCAGGAGAGGCAGCCTGAAAGTCACAGTTGCTCATCTGATGTTTTCTCTCTATGTATATTCTCACGCAAACTATGGTAAGATAATGTTAAAGTTGAGTGTTTGTGTAGGTAATTGAAGGGAAATAACATTACAGCAATGTCATAATTATTGCAAAACTATTAATCCATGGCAAAAAGCTATGTTAACATATATTTATGGCTGCTTGGTGATACATTGTCCTGTGGCAGAAAGCTCACTTGCACAAAACTCAAATTTGTAAGAAACAGGAAATGCACAGTTAAGATTTCCCATGCAACATTATCTCTACCCTCTTTCAACAACATCCCTCTATGCATACCTTTCCTCCGCCAATCCCACAGCTGCTGAAATGAGCAAGCATTTCATCTCCTTTTACAATCCACACAACGGGATTGAGGTAGGGACTCTCCCCCCACAGTATTCCAGCTAACACTTTCAACATACCAACAGGCGACCTGAACCCTGCATCAATGTAGTTTTTTTTCCCCCCATTGAATTTCCTAGATTTTTTTAAAGGAAAAATGTTGCTGGTGGAAGTTGGTAGCCATTTAGACAGCTGTACTTATGCCCCGCAATTAACATACTGAGACAATTCTGCCCCCCACCCAACACACACATACCAGCAGCATCCCACCAGCCCTGTTTTGGCAGGCTTCCCCAGCCATGTCCCTTTACCCAGCCCTCCCCACAACAAAAATGGACTGCATCTCCCTCAAGTCCTTATTCCCTGATAGGCAAATGTCTCTATGGCCATTATTACCTCCCATAAGCCAATTCACATGCAGTCCCTGGTGCAATGGAAAGATGCTGGGGTGCAAGGTCATTGGGAAGCACTGGCAGCACCTGGAATGCAGGAGGCTGGCATGCAGTGGGCTTAGGACACACTTGTAGAACTGTGGAGTTCAGGCAGGTTGGGATGCAGTGGGATTGAGGTACGGGTCTAGAATGCACTGTCAGGTCTGGGCAGAAGGGTAGATGGGCTGTACAAAGATTAGGGCACAGAAGAAAAGTTAGGGATGATGAGGTTTTGGGGTGCACTGTAAGAACCAATGGCATGGGGAACTCGGGGGTGCACTGGCAGAAGTGGATTGAGAAGCATGGGCTTTGGCACCCTCCAGCCAGGAGGTGCAGTTATGCTGGAGTACACTGACAGACCTGGAGGTACCTGTGGGTGGAGTGCACTGGCAGAGCTGAGCATGCAAGGAGTCAGGGCACACTGGCAGAGCTGGAGGGTTCAGGGGTGCAGAGCTGAGGGTGTAAGGGGGTTCACAAAATTGCCATTCATGACACAAATCGTAGCAACCGCCGATCACTTAGTCTAAAATATCTTTTGTCTTAAACTGGGGGGAGGGGCTGTGATTCACTTCACTTTGGTAGGTTCACAGAAGGTGCTGTCGATAATGAGGTTGATTCATCCAGTCCTTCACACCTTACAGTTTATTAATACAAGGCAGTTAAAGAAAAACTGTTTTGTGGGGCACCTGTAACAGGGAATCCCCTAATTCCAATGACACCATATCTGAATTACTAATGCACCCCGGCAACTCAGTATTGGTGCACATGCTATGTACAAATGTACTTATTCCTAACTACTGTTCTTAGTTTGGGCCCCCAAGGTTCAATGGACAACACGCATTATTTTGGGTAAAACTCCAGAGAGTGAGATCATATTGACCCACCTGACATCAATAGCTGGCTCTCCAGGTCTGGGAAAACCCCCATTCCCCTCCCCCAAGAAACACTTTAAATTGTTTGGTCTCACATCTCAAGATTTGTTAGTTGAAATGGCTCCAAACTTGAATCATTAACCCTCCCTCTCAGCCTCCCGAGACACACCAAATTGAAATGAATCCAGCTACAGATAAGTACATAAACTTTACAGAGGTCAGCCTTTAAACAGATGTCTTGGTAGAACCTTAACTATAGTGGTCCCGCATGCCACTATAATAAAGCCAGAAGAATGAGAGTTAAGGGAAATCTAAGCATGTTGAAGAGTTAAATGGAATCATAGAATCCTAGGGCTGGAAAAGACCTCAGGAGGTGATCGAGTCCAGGCCCCTGCTCAAAGCAAGATCAGCCCTAACTAAATCAGCCAGGACTTTGTCAAGCTGTGACTTAAAAATCTCTAGGGATGGAAATTCCATCACCTCTCTAGGTAACAAGTTCCAGTGCTTCACCACCCTCTTATTGACACAGCTCTTACCTAGCAGTCTCCATCCACAAGTGCTTTACAAAGCAGGTTGGTAAAATTAAGCCCATTTTGAAGATGGGTGAAAGGAGACAGAGGGGACAGTACCTTGCCTAAGGTCCCCAAGTCATTGACAGAGCTAGAACTAAAATCAAAGATAATGGTTTTTAATTTAGATTTTGTCTGTGAATTTTCCTAGCTTTGAAAAATCTGCATTCACAGACTTTAAAGTAGAATCTTGATGAGAATACTAGAAAATGCATTGTTGGCAAGGGGAGGGTAATAGTCAGCACTGACATTAGACAATTCCTCTGTAGCTGAATTTCTGAGAACAGAATCCCTAGGGCACCAAATCAACCCAAAGAAGTCAGAGTACACTGGTTAGTTACACTGGGAGTAAAGCTGCTTGTATTACCAGAGTAGGGCAAAGCAGCTGAAGTGCCCTGCTGAGTGTACCCCCTAACTTGCATGTTTAGAGGGCTGTGTCAGTGCAATGTTTTTCTGTGCAGGAGGAGATGGGGAGACCCCCCACCCTAGGGTTTCTATGCTAGAACGCTCCCCTGTGCTCTGCCTGTCCAGCACTGAGGCCCATGGGTCATTTCCCTCAGACCACTGGATCATTAACGTCAATAGGGATGTTACATGCAAATTAACTGTAGAGGCACTGTGGCGACTGGTAGAATTACCTCTACAAGCACAATAGGTTCACTTGCCTGTGTCTAATCACAGGGTTAAACGTGATCTAAGTCTAGGGAGTGTATATGTTATTTTTTCATATAAAAATAAGAGCTTGAATCTTTTCTTCAGGGACAGAACAATGTTCCACCTGCACTATGGAGTCATGATCAATGTCCGTCAATACCCAGTTAAACTTACCTTGCTCTTTGCACGTCTATATCTGGATAGTGTCACGTGGGTCCCACTACCCTGCTCATGGCACTGAGTCCTTGCCCTGTTCACTTCCCTTTGTGTCTTTGTCACAGGTGAATATCGACCACAGCACCAAAGCTGTGACCATGAAGAACTTGATGGAGCCATCAGCAGACAGCTTCAGTGAGGCTCAGAAGCGAATCTTTGCCCTAATGGAGAAGGACTCTCTGCCCAGATTTGTGCGGTCAGAGTTTTATCACGAGTTAATCAAATAGTAATGTAGCAAGGCTGTATAATGTATTCACTGCTAGGTAGGCACTTGCTGTGAACCATGCTATTGCCTATTTCCAAAACCTACCTTCTGTCTGTTGCTCCTTTGCCTTAAAGAAATCAAATTGAGAAAAAATTCAATTGCTTTGCTAAACTTCTTCTGTATTGTTCTGGACTCTCACTTATGTGTCATCTCTCTCCTCTTCTATGTTCTCCCTTCCTAAGGCCCCTGTTACGAAAAAGGCCTAGTGATTTTACCGATTGCTGCAGAGGTCAAAAAAGTACCCAGAAAGTTACTTGAGTAAAAGTACAGCTACTAGAGTGGGGATATACTTAAGTACAAGTCACCATTGTCCCTTTGGAAAGCTACTTAAGAAAAAGTACACACGCATCAAGTCTAGATTGTACTCAAATATCCAGAAATGAAAACAGCTTCACTTTTCATCAAGTAACTTTTTGGGTATTTTTTTCCATCTCTGCATTGCTGTTAGACCGCATTACTGAGAGTCATATTGGCAGCCAGTTGACAGTAAGCTTGTCCAAAGAGACTCCCTGGAGATTCCAAAGAGGCTTGCAAGAGCATTGATGATCATCTGTTATGCAGGGCTGTGACCTGCAGAGATCACAGTTCCTAGGTCTCGTCCAAACTATTAAGTTTTTTTGACAAAGTTACATTAATGTACAGCAATGGCTTTAATTAAACCACTGTGCATCTTCACACTCTGCTCCTTGGGTTTGCAGAGGGCATCCACAACTAACAGCTCTTGCATCAACACAGAGCAGTGTACTGTGGCTAGGTATCCCTCTGTGCAACTGGCTGCAGGTGCTTTGGGGAGGGTTTGCAAAGCCTCCCATGATGCAGGTTTCTCGATTCCATTGTTCCATGTGCATCCTACAAGATTGCCCGACACTTTGCAACTGAAGTGTGAAGCAATGTCCACATGACTTTTGGCCTGCCTCTCTCCTCCTTGCCTTTCAAGCAGGAGCATGGCCCCACGTGCTGCTTTTGAGCATGTTTGCAGGCACAGAAGCACTATGGAGTTTTCCCCAGCATGCACTGACCAAACAGCATGGAAGGCACAAGGTTATCTTTTCAAAACAGCTGCTGTGCAGACAAAGACAGGTAGGATGAGAGTCACAAACTGGTATCAATGATGGTTCTACTTGTGCCATACCCAGGTATGTGACATAATTAGAGATCCCAGACTGCGCACTTGAACTAGTAATATACTTACTGTTGCCAGTGTGCTGTGGGAGGCTATTTTGAGTGACAGGCCCTTCAACACAATGCCTCTGCTAGAGCAAACAGCACTCCTTTTGAACTGGAGACAGGGAGAAGAATAAAACAAAACCCATTTATCCAAAACATGGGACTGGAGCCTAGCAGCCAAGAGCTCTGTCTGCATTGGATTTAGTGGGCTTGTCATGCCCAGAGTCATAGACAACCCCCTACTAGCCTTATTTGATGTTCCTCAGGTGTTTAAAGGTGTGTTCAACTCACCAGTGTGGGTTATTCTGCTGGTGAAGTTCTGTCCCCACTAATCTTTTGAGAGCACTGTGCCAAAGTGAGAGTTCCGCACAAACACAAAAGATAAAGTAAAACGCAGGAGGTAAAAATTGTTGAAAAAACCTGGCCAATAGAAACCCTTTGGGTTAGGTGCTGAGAACAGCACGGCAGAAATGTCATCAGGGAAATAGGGGAAATAAAACCCCGCCTTCTTGAACACACAGCAAATGGTGCTGAACTTTGTGCTGTCCATTTCCTTCTGTCCACATGCCTCATTCTCTTTAGCTGGGGCATGCATATTTGTTTTACTGACACAGTTAGCCAGCTTGTGGCCAAGTTGGATGGGAAGAGTGGTGGTACTTCTGGAAGGTGCAAAACTTGTCTCATTTTGAAAAATATTACAGCTCACAGATGTTAGCCTTTTCCCTTGGTTCCAGCCAAGCTCGGCAGCCCCCAGAAATTGTGACCATCGGCAGACTATGGAGGGGGAGGAGAGGAGATGTGTCAAATAAAGCTGGGGTCTCAAACCAGTTTCAAGCTAAGTATCAATCAGCAGCATGATTGTCAGTAACTGGCTTCCTTGCTGGTGCAGAGGACTTAGCATTAATGTCTCTTCTCCAGGTGGTTTTGTATGTGCCAAGGTAGGAAGCCTGCAGTGCCACAGCTTGTCTGTGTCTAAATACAGGGTATCAGTTTCCACAGCCTTCATAGCTCCAGCATTTTCACTTTTAAAAATTTTTCAAAACTCTTGGTAATTTAAACAGGCCACCCACGCTTAGAATCCAGATCTGACAATACAAATCATAGGAGACTGTGTGCAACATGCAATAAAATAAACAATGGCTTTGCAAACCTTTTCCACACTTACACAAACTATAAAAAAATCCTCTCCAATATTTATACCTCATTTCTATGGTGACAGAATAAAAATACATGTGTAATTGCGCTGAATGTTCCAGGAAACAAAGGCTGCATTAATGCATTTATTTTCTTTCTCAAAAGCAAATGGCCTGGGAAAGTCAGAGGCCTTGAGACTAGGCCACTGCCTTGTTTTCTCATTTCTTTCCCATCTACAAAGATGTAATCTTTCTGTCAGTCAGCCTGAAATGTAGTCCAGCACAATATCACAATTGGTCTAGCCCATCGCAAAGGAACCTCACACATCTCTTGCCTCTCTGCTTGAGAAAGGCAATGATTAAAGTAGAAAATATCCCACAACAGAAGCCTTGTAGCTTAGGCATAGAACAGAACTAAGACCAAAACTAGTTCAGCAGTTGTAGGGTAAATATACATCCACTGGGACACATAGCCTTCCCATGTAATTCCACAGATGTTAGTGTAGGTCTCTTAAAGAAGTTATCTGGTTCAGCATGTCTCCACATAACATTGAGAGCCATACAGTGCACACACAAATGAAGATTAAAATTGTCTCTCAGCAGAAAGATTCCAACATGTCACTTACTTGTTTAAGATGGCACTGCAGAGACTGAAATACTTCTCAGTGGTACATCACAAATTCAAATCTGTAGTCACAAATGAACCAGACAAATCTTGTCTTAATTGGCAATATGTTTAACCCCTCCTCTCTCCAGTAAAACCTGCCCCAAGTCATCAGTAGATGACTTCTTGTTAATTTAAGTAACCTCTTTCAGGTGTCTTCATGTAGCCACAAAAAGCAAGCAGCCCTGTATCAGCTGAAAGACTAGCAACTTAATTTATTAGGTCCTGGTGAAGTGGGTCTTATCTGTGAAAGCTCATTACCTAATAAATTAAATTGTTAGTCTTTAACATGCTACAGGACTGCTTGCATTTTTGTGAAGCTACAGATTAATACAGCGACATCTCTGAGATTATTTACCCTGTATGTATCCAGTTCTCTAGTTAAAAAGTCATTCTTCTGTGTGATGTATCTGCTTTGGCTGATTCTTTGTATGGTGCTTAAAATGCACATCTCTCTATATACACATGTGAACATTACAGGCATACTTGAGCATACGGATACTCACAGAGATAGTTCCAGTCAATTTCTAAATTTTAACATGCTCTGCTGTTTGTTTGCCTAGTTATCACATGTATGCCTGCAAAATAGGTAGTTTTGAGCCAGTTTGACCATGCAAACATGCATGAGCAGTCATTCCATACCCAAAACTCAAGTTCATCTTTTGAAAATGTGATCCTAAAAGCCCACTTTTGTAGCCATCTGCTTTGGATTCCAAAGCATGCAATCTTTGTCCCATGAATCCTGCTGCAAGGCAATTTACATAGGAGAACAAGTTTCGGCAAGCTGCCTATTTACAGTGAAGTCACGACTGTGCACAGGTAGCAATTCTGGGCCCTGGGACAGAACAAACAATGCCCTCCCCTGCCCCCGCCCACACACACAATGGTCCACCAGATATATGCTGCACATGCACCAGTGACATGTTCCCTCTTTTTTTTTTCATTCATGTGAACAATTCATTCTGATGTGTGTAGAGTATGTGAGGATGTGAACTACCAGTAAAAACAAAAGCCAAAGTTACAATGATCAGAGGAGTAGCCCAGTTAGTCTGCATCTTCAAAAAACAATAAGAAGTCCTGTGGCAACTTATAGATTAACAGATATTTTGGAGCATAAGCTTGCATGGGCAAAGACCCGCTTCATCAGATGCATGAGTTGACACCTCTGGCCCTCCTCTTGACTTGGACTCCCTACTTTACATGAGCCTATAAATTTAGACCCTCCTCTGGAACCGCCACTCATATATCTGACGAAGCGGGTCTTTGCCCATGAAAGTTTATTCCCCAAAATATCTGTTAGTCTATACTGTGCAACAGGATTTCTTGTTGTTTTTAAAGTTATAATGTATATTTTTAAAAGTTACCATAGGAATAATGACTCCAACCAGAAGAAATAAGGCATTGTAGAACTCACTACCCAAAGAGGCCATGGGGTCGAGCTGGGGAGACTGAAACCCCAGAACGGCGAGGAATGTGGAGGAGCTGGTTGGGAAGGCCTGGCTGATCTGAGGGGGGATTTAAAGCAGCAGGAAACTCTGCTCTGCAAGCTGCTGCCTCTGTACAGACCTGAGTATGAAGCAACAGGGAGTGCTGCCCCACCTCCTGCTGCTTCGCATATCAGAGCTCAGGGGCTTGGTTCCAGCAGCTGGTGCCATGCCTCTACAGCAGCGCTAGTTGAAAGGATGGGGTGGCGGCAGCAGCCCTGGGCACCCTTTAATCCACCAGGTCCCTATACAATTGCCCGCTTTCCCCCACCCTCCGTTGGTGGGCCTGACCGTGCATTGCACTCATTAAAAGGAAAGATGGATGCTATGGACAACCAATGTGCCATAGGAATCATGGGTACCAGAGGTAGGGTGACTGGGCCTGTCAGCTGGGACTGTGAAAAGTGCTGTGGGTTATTTTGCTAACTAGCCTGTGTTCTTCCCCAGCCAACCAGGTTTCTCCCTACATAATGCTCCTTTGAAAATCCCTCTTTGTCTCATGAAAGCACAGGCCACCATTCTCATAAGAAACAGATGTTGGCTGTATTAGAATAGTACAGTGGTGTGCTGGGTGGCTCTGTACTGAGATGTGGTTTGTAACCTAAAAACTGCTTTGGTGTTTCACATGCTGGCAGCACAAATAGTGGTATCACAACCACCTCTGGTAGCACCGAGGCAGCAAGAGGCCTTGGGCCTGGGTTTGAGTTCTTTTGAAAGTGTAATATATGAGAAATCCCTCCTAGACTCCACTTCTGCTATGAAAAAACCTAAACCTCTTCAGATACTTATGTCCAGTTTAGCCTAGTTCTCCATTAGCTACGGATGGTCCAGTTCATGTGCCCTCAGAAACATATAGGATTTCTAAAAGCTGTGTTTGTGTAGACTATTAACTTTTATTCACTCTGGCATAAAGATAGTTGGAAATATGACGGATGACACCATCTAAAGACAAAGCAGATAATTCTGAAACCCAAGCAACATCTGCTAGGGGACCGATGCCATCTATAATATGTTTGTTGTCAAGTATTTTATATAGGTTATGTGACTCCTACTTTTATTGTTTTATGCATATATCAGGTTCTGTTACTCATGCTTTTATTGTTTTACACATATATCAGCATAATATATACAACATTATATATCTGTATTCTTATATACAAATTATATATGTTTATCATGTTAACTTCACATGGCTCCTTAGTGTCAGTGAATCAAAATGTATCATTTAAATGCAAATTAGTTAACAACATGATTGCTCCTTTCTCACACTTGCCCGTTGCCTCTCACAGCCATGAGCACCGAGTAGAAATAGGCTTTCAAATATTTTATTGTATTAAAACTAAGCCTTTCATGGGTATTTTCCTATAATGTTTTTCACTGTGTTGATATATGACGACTTCTTTCTTGGAGCAGCAGCTATTATCTTTAGAAGAAAAGCAAGGGGGGGTGTACTACACTGGGGAAAGGCCACTGGCCAGGGACCCTCTCCTGGCAAGGCAGTTCCAGACTGTACTTCTTGATCTCTGTGTATTTCTTTCATGTGACATCAGTAGTTCCAGAGTTCTGGCAGAGCAATCACTGAACTAAATGCCCCTCTCTTGGCTTCTCCTACTGCACGAACTGCCTCCTGGCCACTGGGTTGTGGCCACTTGCCTGTGTGTGGTTGGTAGGCTCCCTCCTTCTCAATGAGACCCATTTTCATTTTGCATTGTTTAAAGCCTGTATCTATTGCATCATGCCTGTGCTGTTAACTGCCTTGAGTGGGCTGTGGAAATACCCTGTGCTGATGGTACACAACCTGGAGAATCTTTAGGACCATAATCGCTTCAAATCTGCCCTTTGTGCACTGAAGATGTCACCATCATGTGAGGTCAAACAAATCACATCCCACTGCAAGGGGTGAACGTTGGTATAGGTCAATTCCCATGACAGGGCTTGTCTTGTAGGGTGTTAAGTGGTTCCTGAAGATACTCTTCTCCATCCACACCCATTTGCCATGTAGACCAACTGGTTTTCTGATGTAATATGTCTCTTATCTTCAGTGTAACCAGAATATAAAAGTGTTATCACTGCCATGATTCTTTGACTTGTTTATTTACTTCATTGCTCTATGATCAGATACCGGGCTTGGCTTCAGCAAAGCATTCCCAGGACATGGCTTTTACTAGCAAGCCAAATGAAAGCAGCCTCTTTCAGGTGCCCAGGACAAGTTCTGCTCTGGGACTGTCAACTCAGCAGGGGGACATCAGGCTGCCACCAATGGTTTCTCAGATGCCCCTCCCCCAACATATGAGAGAGATGGGATGCCTGGGTAAACCCCTATGGGCCCAGGGTTACTATGCCATAATAGGCCATTGACTCAGAGACGAGGGGACTGGCTGCTGTACCGATGACACTGAAGGCACCCACTGGGCTGGGGTATGGCCCACTGTCAATGACATCTCCTCTGAGATGGAACTAGATGGCACATTAACTATATTTGGAGACACCAGCACCAGTGCATGTGGCAAGCCCACACATCGAATGTGGAATGGACATTAGCAACACAGCTCAAAGAACACCAGTTATGACCAAAGAGGGCAGCAAAAAGCCAGACCTAGGGGCAGGTGAGCCAGGCAGTTGCCTGGAGCCATCACTTTCAAGGGACCACCAAAAAGCCCCTAACTGCCCATGATCCAGGGTTGGTCCCTGCGGCACTGTCCACGCTCCTGGGTGAGCGCTTTGTTCCCAGGCAGCCCCTTCCCAGGGCTGCCAATTGGCTAGGACTGGTCCTGTGGCAGCATGACACAGAATACAGCCAAGCCAAACTCTCTCCAGCAGCCCGGGTCCCTTCTAGCACAACAGCCAGTGAGGAGCCAGAACAGGACACAGCCCAGACACAAGAGGCATCATAGGCTGCAAGTTATTTGGGCATGAGATGCTCAGGCACCATGAATATTCAAGGCTGGAGGCTCCGCTCCAGCAATGTTTGGAGATGGGTTTCTCCCTTGGCCCTGCTTGCCACTGAGTTTGAAAGCAGGTAGCTGCGACTGCCTGTGTGCTTCTTCATGGGCCACCCAGCTGGCTGCTTCTTCTTGCTGTAAACAGGAGTAATGCCAGAGGCAGCAGGCTCACAGCAGCTGGCCCCCACTTGCTGTACCTGTGAGACAGGAGAGAGGAGGGGAGCAGGCTGAGTAGAGGAGTAGAAGTAGCAGCCCATCTCCCAGTACACACCGGGAAGCAATGATGAGGGGGCTTCCTGAAGAGCCAGGGGAGAGGCTGGACTTCACTTGACCAACTGCTGGAGGGGCTTCGTGGGTGAGTGTCTTGCAGCACATTCCACAGCCCCCCCTGCAGCCACCACTCCTATCCCTTGCTGGGCAAGGGGCAACCCTATCCCCCACCTTCCAGTGTGAGGCTACGGTGAGGGGCAACAGTAGGGAAGGAGGCATGTGCAGTATGGTAACCCCCCACCCCACACAAACACATTCTGCTTAGGGATGAGCACAGGGGAGGCACTGGCTAGACCTGAGAGGGACCCTATGAGTATGTGCAGCAACAATGGTGCCATGTGAGTGTGCTGCTGGAGGGGGTGAGGTGGGTACCTGCCTCAGAACTCTCTGCTGCCATCAGTGACATGGGTGGTGGGAGCCTCCACCACATCTACACTGCAGAGTCTTCATCCCTGGTCCTGCTCCACACCACAGCCTGTATCCAAACTCCCTCCCAAAGTCTGCTCCCCTCCCTCCCCACAAACTCCCTCCCAGAGCTTCAGGCATGTAGAGGGGGTGGGTGTTTGCTGGGGGGGGGGCCTTGGGCACTAGGCATTCTGGGTACCATCAACATTTCTGCAAATCTGCCACCCCTGCTGCCAGCTGGCCCAGAGACTGCTCTTGCATAGAATGTGGCTTGGGGAAGATCTTGACCCTGCAGACACAAGCATGCACAGGGAACCCAGAACGCTGGCCACCATGCGGGTAAATTGGAGAGACGTGATGGGCCTGTCTTTTTTTCATTCCAACACATTTTTGAGACATGCTGACTAGATGTACACCAGTATTCAAGGTGGGGTGAGGTGTGGATTTATGTCATAGCACTATGACATCATCTGTCTTATCTCTTTCCTAACATTGGGTTACCTTTTTTGACTGACACTGAACATTGAGCAGATATTTCCACAGTGACTTCAAGAGCTCTTGCTTGAGTGGTAACATCTAATTTAGACCAAATAATGTTGTGTGTATAGTTGGGATGTATTTTCCAATATGCATTACTTTGCATTTATTTAACTATTTCAATTTTGGAGTCCTAATACAAGAAGTCATAACTTTGACTGGCAAATAAAATTAATGCAGAATATTTGCTCGATATCATTGTACTTTTAACATCATGAGCAACTCTCAAACACCCACATAGTTTTTTTTTATTTTCATTTCTTTTTCCTTCTGCAAAATTATAAGCAAGCAACCACGCGTACTCTTACTTTGTACATCTCATTTTCATGGATTTAATTATCTGGATTTAAAAATGGGCTAACTGATCAGTCTCAAAATGTAACTGGAAACCAGGAACCATCTTCAACCAAAGTGTGTTTCCCGAAGAGATCAATTCTTAGCCTTACATTATTAACATGTTTTAGTGACATGGAGGAAAATATAAAATCATCACCAATAGGTTTTGCAGATGACACAACAAGTGGTGGTGTGATAAATAATGAAGAAAACACTGACACAGAGCAGTCTGGATCACTTGGTTAACTGGATGCAAGTAAACAATATAGCTGGGTCTACACGTGAGCGCCCTTTTGAAAGGGCAAAAATCAAAGTTTGGGGGTCGAAATGGCGGCTGTCGAAAGGGAGCAGCCAACGCCATTATCGGATTGACATTTCGATCTGCTCTTGCGAAGTGCCACTGCAGGTCTTTTGAAAGAGAGCATTCACACAGCTCCAAGCCCTCTTTCAAAAGAGGGGAGGCAGGAAATGCTGCACACAGGGTCCCATGGCTGACAAGCCCTTCCGGGGCCGCAGCCAGATGCCCCTTTTAAAGGACCCTGCCCTCCCTCTGCCTAGCCTTTCCCAGCCCAGCAGAGCCCACTCATGCCCATGATGGAGGCACAGTGTCAGCTCCTGCAGGAGGACACCCTCATTATGGACACCCTGCTGGCAGTGCTGTGCACCATCGCTGCAGTTGCAACCAATCTCATAGGGTGTCTGGGCAGCCCCCCCAGGGCCGTGGGGCTCCCCCACCCAGGGGACCACCGGGTGCCCCCTCCCCCGGGTGCCCCGACGCCTCTGGACCCACCCCAGCAGCACCAACTGGTGGGAGCACCTGGTGCTGCGGAATGTCGGGGGGGAGGGTGAGGAAAGGTGGCTGCAGAACTTCCACATGTTGAGGCAGACCTTCGAGGAGATCTGCCACTGGCTCACCCCTGCATTCCGGCACCAGGACACCTGCATGCAGCCAGCCCTCACCCTGGAGAAATGGGTCGCGATCGCCATCTGGAAGCTGGCCACCCCGGACTCCTACCACTCCATGGGACAACAGTTCAGTGTGGGCAAGGCTACCGTTGGGGCTGTACTTATGGAAGTAAGGTAGGGCTGGGTCACACATCCCCCACGGGTGGGGGGGCGGGCTGGGGCAAGGGGAACGCACCACTGCAAGGGCCCGGATGGGAGGGGAACAGGGCGCTGGACAGGGTGGGGGCTGGATGGGAGGGGGCAGAATTGGCCTGAGGTGGGGGGGAGACGGCTGCCACACCTGCATTAGAGCACATGGCCCCCGGCAGGTCATCAGAGCCAGCAACGCAATGCTGGTCCATAGGGTCGTCCACCTGGGGGATCTGGACAACACCATCGCTGGCTTCCAGGACCTAGGCTTTCTCAACTGCATCAGCACTTTGGATGGCGCCCACATCCCCATCTGTGCCCCGCCACACAGCGCCGGCCAGTACATCAACAGGAAGGGCTACCATGTGGTGTTGCTCTAGGCCCTGGTCGATACGAGGGGCTGGTTCACCAGCATCTATGTGGGCTGGGCCGGCCGCACCCACGATGCCCAGGTCTTCCGGAACTCCGGCCTCTGCCGGCGCATGGAAGCCAGCACCTTCGTCCCCCCGTGGCGGAGGACATCACCATGCCGCTCTGCATGGTGGCAGATGCAGCATACCTCTTGCAGCCATGGCTCATGAGGCCGTACACGGGACACCGCAACCCCACCCAGGAGGCATTCGATCAGCACCTCAACCACGCCTGCAATGTCGTGGAGCAGGCCTTCGGGCGCCTAAAGGGGCAGTGGAGGTGCCGTCACATGCAGCTGGAGGTCGGGGTCCTCAACGTGCCTCACGGTGGTGGGCACCTGTTGCGTCCTCCACAATGTTGTGGAGGAAAAGGGGGATGCCTACGTCCCCAGGGGGCCCCTCCAGCCAGTGCCGGCTATGAGCAGCCGGGTGCTGCCCCCATCCGCCAGGCCCACCAGGATGGCCACCCCATTTGGGAGGCCCTCAGGCAGGCCTTTGTTGATGGACACCTCTGACCCACATGCACACCCACATCCCACACACATCTGCCACTCACCATCCCTGCCCCCCGACCAGCACCACATCCACACATCCACCACCCACCAGACGAGCACAGCACGGAGTGGTAAACATTAAAATAAACATTTATCGAGACTATTTGTGTTAACTATGTACAGGGGGTGGGAACCTAACTTGGAAGGAGGCAGGTGGCTCATTCCAGGGCAGGGGTGGTGGGCCATGTGCCCTGTTGGCCCCTGTAGCCCCTGCCTCCCAGGGTACGGGGTCCCTGCTGGGCAGAGAGGGTGCAGGGAGCACCAGCAGGTAATGCTCCCAGCCCACAGATGGTGAGGCTGTGTGGAGAGAACAGCATGTCAGTAGTGTGCCCTGGATGGAGGGGACCCAACTGTGGCCCACCCGCCTGAGCCCACCCCATGGGGCCCCCACCCCTCCAAAGGACACTGACCCCCCCAATGGGCACCGACCTGCGCTCCATGGGCTGGGCCTCCCAGCCTGGGGGTGCATCTAGGGGTCTCTCATGCAAGTGGCCCTTCTCAGCCTGTGGTGTGCAGGCCCCAGGTGCTGTCCTTCACTGACTGGCCACTGCCCCTGTGCAGCTTGCAGTGCTGTCCACTGAAGGCGGGTGCTGCATCACATGTGTGGGGGGGACCTGTGTGAGGCCCAGGACCACCCGTCCTGCATGCAGGCGACTAGGCGTTGCATTGCCCCCACCCTGTGGAGCAGGTGAGCACCCCTCCCTGTACGTGCTGGAGGGTCCCTGGGTGACGTCCAGGGATGTCCACCCTGTCAACCGGCTGGAGGAGTGGGAGGGGAGGAAGATGGTGAGGTCCCCCTCCTCCCTCAACCATTCTGTGGTCGCCTCACCCTCCTTGGTCCCTGGTCTGGGCTGCTCCTCCTCCTCCGGCTGCAGCTACTCAGCTGAGGTGTCCAGGAATGATGGGGGTGGGAAGCTGTCCTGGGGCCCCAGGATGCCCTGGAGCTCCCGAAAAAAGGAGCATGTGGCTGGGGCAGCCCTGGAGCAGCCAGCCTGGTCCCTGGCCCGATCATAGCCCTGCCGAAGCTCCTTGACCTTGAAGCGTACCTGCTCTGCGGTGTGCGCCGAGTGGCCCCGGTAAGGAGGCCCTGAGCCAGGCAACTGAAGGCAGTGGCATCACGCCGCTTGACCCCCATCTCGTGCAGGACCTCCTCCTCCTTCCACAGGCCATGGAGGTTTTCCACAGCTCCCACTCCGTCCAGGAGGTGGCCCTTTTTTGTTTCTCCCCCTGGGAGCCCTGCAGGGGCTCAGAGGGGGGGCCCATGGGGCTCGCAGGGGGGCTGGCTGCTGGCCATGCTGCGGCGCTGGAGCGTGAGGCTGGAGCATGTGCAGAGGCTGCTCCTAGCACTCTGTCAGCTTCCTGCCACGGGTTTCCTGAGTGTGGAGCTTTAAGGCAGCCGGACGCAGGGACCGTAGAGCCCCACTGCTGCTGGCTGGAGCAGCCCCACGCTGAAGCTGACCAGCGCCATGGCGGACCTTATTTCGAAAAAGTGGACTGTGCAGTGTCTACACGTGTACTCTTTCGATTTACTATTTTGAAAGGGGCCGATCTTCCTGATCTGGGATCGGGGTTCAGATTTTGACGTCTGCCCCATTCTTTCAATATCCTTTTGAAAGATGGCGTTACACGTGTGGACGCTCTTCCGGCTCTTTCAAAAAGGGACGCTTATTTTGATGTTCTGTGCATGTGTAGACACAGCTTATGTGTTTTAGTGAAGCTAAATGAAATGCATATATCCAGGAACAAAGAATGTAGTGCATACTTACACAATGGGGGTCTCCATCGCATGAAGCACAGACTGAAAAAGATTTGAGAATTGTGGTGGATAATCAGCTGAACATGAGCTCCCACTCCCAGGATTTCCCAGAACATGGAAAGAGAAGGAGTAGAAGGAGGAGGGAGGTGAAAGTGGGGAGCACAGCTAGGAGGGACATGATATTGAGACTGGCCACTGGGGGCAGCTGCAGCACCAAGAGAGAGGTCAGCAGGGCTGGGGCTCCACCACCTTGCCTGCCACAAAGACCCAGTAAGCAGCACTCCTGCCCCAAATTGAGAGACTGCTCCACCCCTGCGAAGAGTGTATAGGCTGCATCGGGGACTGCTGTGGGGGCAGCCCCCAGACAGCCTGCATGTCATGGGGCATATGGTGGAGGGAGAGACAGCTGGAAAAGAGGGCAGTCTCTGACCCTCCCCAGACAACCTCAGGTGGGCAGCTCTCCAGAGCCTGTCCCCTGCCATCCCTTCCAGGACACAGGAGGAGGTGCTGGAGGCTGGGGACAATTCCTGGAACTTGACCCTATCCAGACAGCCTACTGGCTGTGGGGGGGGAAGAGGGGAGGAAGTGTGCAGGGAGGTGGAGCTGCTAGGCTTGCCATATTTGAACTTTGAGTGTTCTATATACACGCTATAATGTATCACCCGCACCAGCTGTACACTCTGCAGCAGGTCCCCTTTAAAACCATGCCAAGACATCACCTGTACAGGCTTGTGCACTACACACTCCACTTCCCCATCCTTGTGTCCCACCCAGACACCAAGTGGCAGGACCTTTGGCCATCAGCAGAGGATGGGGAGCCCAGTGGGCCAACCTGTACTCCATCCTAGTCCCACAGCTCACCAGAGACATCAGCTGGAGGATCCTCCATGCGGCGGCGAGCGCAGGTGTGTACTTGGTGCAGTTCACCCTATTCTTGACACTTGTTCCTTCTGTGGCACAAGGGAGATCCTGGCGGACAGCTACCTTGAGTGCGCCAGGTTACAGCCCCTCTTCCAGCTTCTCCAGAACCTCCTGTGTCCACACCTCCGGATCCTCTCGCACCCCATCCACGGCCCTGCAAAGTCATGGGACCTTCTTGTCAGCCTACTCCTGACCGTGGCCAAGGTGGCCATTTTCAAAACCAGGGAGAGGAGGCTGGGTGCGGGGGGGAGGCCTATTTTCATTCTTCGATCTATTCACGAATCCAGGCAGAGTTGCTCTGGGCAGCATCCACTGGCTCCCTCAACACCTTCAATGGGCAGTGGGAGCTGTTTGGGGCTCTCTGCTCTGTATCCCCTTCTGGCTCCCTCATTTTAGCTCTATGACTGCCACACCCATCCTTGTTTTCTTTTTAGTTGTCCCCCATATTTAGTTGGGGATTGTGATTTTAGTGGATCCCCCCTTCAAGGGGAATCTTGTAGCTGTGGGCAGGCTTACACCCACCGACATCCTCAGTCCTCAATAGGATGTGGCTCCCGTAGGCTGCTGTGGGCTGTTGGGGTGGTGAACAGCTGCTGTTTGCCTCCCCTGCGCCAGTTCCCTCCTTTTTCTGCTCTTTTGCAGGCTGTTCTCCACACCCCATTTCCTCCAGCTACCTCTTGGAGCTGCTGTTTGGGTGGCGGTGGGACTTCTGACCTGTCCTCAGGCAGAGAAAGGGGCAGATTCCCCTTTTCCATCTTCTTAGGGGCCTCCTGGCCCCTTCATCCTTTTTGTAGGTCTAGATGTCCATCTTCATGGCTGCTGCTTCCCTTGCTGCAGAGGAGGAAGGCAGATGCTTCAAGGCAGTGGCTGTGCTTCCCTCCACAACTTGCTGTGGAGTGATGTGGTGGGGGGTTGCCTTTGTGTGGAGCCCTTTTCCACCTGGGCTCCTGAGAGGTGAGTGGTGCAGTTGGGGTTGGGTGCTGGGTTGTGGGCCACTCCCCCTCACCTGCCCCTCTGCCACCATCTCCATTGCTGCTCCCTCCCCCAGCCTCAGCTGGGGCTCTTTCCATCCCAGCCCCAGCACTTGCCCCCTGGCTTCTGCTCTGCCAGGCTCTGCAGCAGATGCTGCAAGCCTGCTTCTCAGGCACCCCTTGGCACACCTGTCCCCTTGCAGTGTTTGGCCACCCCGCCCTTTTCCTTACTGCAGGCCAGCCCTTGCTGGCTGCCCCTCTACCTATTTTTCCCCTTCCCATATGCCCACACCCCCTCCCACTCCCCCATTTTTTGCTTTGTTTGGTGCCTGAGACCCACCTCTTTTTATTAGTTGCCTCCCTCACCACTTCACTTCCCCACATATTTCTTTAACTTCCCTCATCTTCCCAGTGCCGCAGCAGGAGCTGGTCTCTCTATCCTGTGCTGGGAGTTGTGGCTTTTCTTCATTAACCACCACCCCCTGGCCAGCCTTACAGCTTGGCGGGTGGGGAATGGGTAGCTCTTCCTCTTCCCTTCCTCCTTGCCCTTCCCTACCCTACCCCCTACCCCCCATTTTCCTTTCAATTACCCTCATAGCCTGTTACTTGCTCCCAACCCTCCCTTCCTATGGCAAACGTCCCTGTTGGGGGGGGGGGGTTGTCGTGACACCCCCACCCTCCCTTCTTCCCCTGTTCTCCCTTCCACCTCTGCAATTGTGGATCCACCTGAAACTGCCGGTTCATGGGCCCCCACAGTTGCCAAGGGCACAGGCTCAAAGGCCCCTGCTGCACCTGCCATAACACCCTTTGCCTGCTCCAGCTCCAAAACAGCCCCTATGAAAGGCAGAAAGGGTTGGGGGGAGGGAAGAGCAAGAACCCTGCCCGGAAGGCAAATCCTCCAGCAGCAAAGGCTCCCATTCCTGCTGCAGCTACATCTGCTACAGCTCCCCATCCTTCCTGCCCTCCCTGTTCCCTCCAGCAGCTCTAGGGGCCCTGGCTCTCTGGCCCACAGGTCATATGCCCAGGAGGCTGCCACCTCACACTCCAGTCCAGCCGCCTCTGGGAATACCATCCCCAATGGCCATGGCCCCTCCCCACCCTCACTATAAGGCACGGTGTGCATTGTCTCCTTGAGTCAGCCTTGTCCCATGTGGAGACCTACTTGTGGGTGATGATGCATGTGGTGGGGCCTGTGGCCATGGTGGAAGCCTCTTGGATGTTCAGGAAGATAGTCTGCTTCCTGGTGTCAGAGGCCGCTGCCCACGAAGCAGTGGAGAGGGGCCTGGCAGTAGGGAGCGTCCATGTGCCTCTTGAGCCACTGGAGGAACGGGGTGTATGGGTGGTGTTTTCTTCTGTCCCGCCCTTCCTCCCCACTACTGCCCTTCTGCCTTTCCTGACCGCCCTGGGGAAACCCCTGTCAGTTCTGAGTCCCCTCCTTCTGGGCTGCAAAGACAACACCCTCTGCCACATCGCTTCCTTCCGTTGGCAGGCACAGGTCCAACCGCTGCTGGCAGCACATGGTGGCTCACCCTGGAAGGGACTTTTATGTTGCCCCATCAAGGGGCCCAATACCAGGTCTACTACACCATGGGAAAAGTCCAGTGCTTCATTTTCTGGGCAATGGGTCATGTCTGAAGGGAGTGCCCCATGGCCCAGCCTGGGGAGAAGCCCAGGACTTCTGACACCCAGGAGGGCACCAGCCACATCATCGCCAGTGGCACTATCTCCTTAGACCCTAGGGACACCCCTCCTCCTCCCACGATGGACATCAACACTGCTCAAGTGCCAGAGGATGCCTCCCCACCAGACTCAGATAAGCATGCTGGTGCTGACACCGTAACAGGCAATAAAGCCAGGCCTGTGGAAGAGAGGGTGGCAGGGCCTATGACAGGACTCAGACGGGTGGGGAAGGGGGGAGATTCCTCCCTTCCCTGGCTGTCCTTTCCTCCTTTTCCTTTCTCCTCTCGCCACTGCCCTCATCCCCTGGACTCTCCTCTGCCACCCAGCCCGCCTCATCAGAGGGTTGGGAGCTTTTGCAGAGGAGGCACAAAAAGTGGTGTGCATGTCTCGGCACTCCACCTTGTCTGATGATGGCGAGGATATGTTGGGCAAGACCCTGAGGCGGGGTAACAGCCCCAGCTCTCGATGCCAGACTCCCTGCTACTGATCAACAACAGGGGGTGGCCAAGGTTGCCACAGCAGTTGTGAAGGGTGCCATCCCTTCCACTTCAGAATCTCAGCCCAGTAAGCCTGTGCCTGCTGTTTATTTAGAGGAGGCCACTGCCCCAGCCACTGCCAGGGGGAGCCCCGAAGAGGCAGGTACAGGCCTAATCTTCCTCTCCCAGGAAGTAAAGGAGGAGTAAAGGAACTTAGAAGGAGCATGGGCTGACCCACGGCTACACGAAAGCTGGCACTTCGAAGTTGCCGCAGGGGAGATTTAGCATTGCAGCACTTCATTAGTAATCTCCTGATACCCTAATTACCATGCCCCCTTCAAAGTTCGGGGCTAGACTAGACACAGCCCAGGTGTTACACCCATTGTGTGGATTTGAGGAGATCAGAAGAGAGGATGTCAGGTGGTTTCTTTCATGCAATGACAACAGGATCTTTCCACAGGATGTGGAAGGTACAGGATGGGTGACTCCAGGGTGTAGGTTGGCTCAGGAGCCTGAAGTAAACCTGCAGTGGCAGAGAAGAAGAGATGATCTGTTTTCCCATCATGGTGATCTCAGGGCCATGTCAGGGACTGAGTTGGTTAGACTGGCAATAAACTCAGGCCTATTCCTGGACAGACTTCCAACATTGTATTATTTCCTGAGGCTAACTATGTACAGGCACTGGTGAAACCTGGATCAGCTAGAGACTCTGCTAAGGAGGTGGGATAATGAACCAAGTTCTGGCAATGATACACATTACGAACATGCACACACCTATGTGTGTTGCCTCAAAAAGCAGCATTGTCAGGTTACAGGCAAAGCACAGCCAGCATGGTCCCAAGGCCACTGCAATGTCACAGCATGGGCATTGTACCTTGATTTTCTCATATCCAACAGAACTTCCCTTAGGTTGGCTCCTGCTTGTCTGGATAAGGCAATGTTTCTTGTCTCTCCCTTTGCTTTCCCTAGCAGTGACACACAGACTCCCAGCCATGTTGCAGGCCTCATGTGGGAAGTGGGCAACTCCAGGACAGACCATGCGCGTGCATGCACACACACACACACACGCACATGACCATATGCTCTAGTGCAGGGAGTGTGATTGCAGGCCTTTTGCTGGGTGTACAAGTCACACCACACAGGACCACAGCCTTTGTGATAAAGTGATGTTGAGTAGGGCCTGCACCATAGTGCATTGGGAGCCACATATGTGTGTTTATCACTCATGAAAAGAACACAATACACACCTGATGCTTTAGCCCTTAAGTTGACATTGATTTTGAGTGGGAGGAAATTTGTGTCCAGAGGCTTTCGCACAGATTGTGGCTGAGGAAATTATATGTTTTGATGCTCAATCTAGTGGTGGCTGATCTACTGGTTGGACCGTTGAATATAGGTGAGGTTCACAGGCAGCTCCTGGCAACAATGCAAACTTTGCAGACATGCATTCTCAGATATTCCTGACCTACCAGTTCCCTACTCAGAGCTAAGCATAATGAGGCACCAGAAGGGAGGAGCAGCCTAAGGTGGAAGACATTGTACTTTTGCGTCTCTCTGTCCCATAGCTGGTCACAGATGAACTGACCAAGTCGAGGTAGAAATGAGATTTAAGGAAGTGTCAGTAAGACTCCTTGTCCATGAGGATGAAGATTTTTCTTTGAGCCTCGTCAAAGCATGACAGGGTGGGCTCAAGGACATTGCGTCTAGTCACTTCTCGTGTACAGGAATCCAAGTTCACCTGTAGAAGGGAGGGAGAGATTAGTATGGCTGATCTAGACACAGCCAGGTCAAGGAATGGAAAACTAGGGTTTGATCCAGACATTTCCCAGCAGTCTGTTGGTGTTAAATTCACCAAGAGAGGGATGGCTCTTCAGGAACGAGTGGAGCAGTGTCTTTCGCTGCAGAATCCCCTCTGTCAAAACTCAGTGGAAGTAGAGACTAGAGAAAAGGGGAATTGCATGGACCTCAGTGGGATCTCCAGCTACAAATGGGATTATTTGCATGAAAGAATCCCCAAGTCTGAAGTCAGGAAGAGGTATAGGGCCTTCTCTGGGACACTGAGCAAGGATCATTCTATAGGAGCAGGATGGCATGTCTCTGGAATAGATTCTTTCAGTTTCATGGAAGGGGCCTGGGAAACTTCCCTCTGTGTCGTTCTTTCCTCCTCGTTGTGGCATTTGGGTGCAAGGGGGTGGGGACTGAGCCCCTCTAAGAAGAGCTCATTCAAAGCAGTGAAAGTGGCACATTCTAGCTGCACTTTTGACTGGCATTTTGCCCACACAGCAAAGCCCCTCCCCAACCCTTTTGAACAGCCAGGGTCATATTGTTTGGAGGTTGCTATTGTGCAGCCAGCTCAGCTGCCCACTCTGCTAAGCCCTGAGGCTGAGGGATTCTCCAGAGGGTGTTCCACCTACTTCTCTAGTGGTCTGCACAGAGATGAACTTCTCATAAATCTTCTTGGCCTTGAGACTAAGCTTGGTTGGTGATTTGGTTTTCTTGTACTCCCTGCAGCTCATCCAGCATTCAATGTTCTCCTCACTGTACTCAGACTTGAGGAAAGCCCAGAAAGCAGTCAGCCCACCTGCTGGTAGGGTGAAAGCAATAGGCAGCAACTGAGATCCTTTTAGCTGTGTTAGCGTGACACCAAGCAGCCATAGCCCGTGGACGGCTGCCCACTTACCCATAGGCAGCAGCTATTCACTGCAGAGGCTGGATGTTTGGCTTGGCATCCCTCTTGGATTTCTAGAACTGGTAAATGACTAGTGAGAGGAGGCCTCAAAGGACAGTTAAACAGCAGAGCCCCTCAAGCTCCAACTCCCAAGCAGTGACCTTCTCAGGGCAGCTGAAAGCAGAACACAGACAGAACTGGTTCCAGCTGACCCCCCAGGCAGGCCACTAATACAGTGTGTGATTCCAGGTCTGGGAACCTCTCGCCTGCTGGCGTGAAGCCCAGAGGCTGCAGCACAGGCCAAGAGGGGCTCCCACATGAGCAGCTGGAGAACTGTACCTCACTGCCTGACCTCCATGTCACCCATGACAAGCTTTACTCTGAGAAAAAAATTTCAGGAAGGCCTGGAATTGCACATGTCCTGGCTGTGTGCCCACAAGAGGCCAACAGGGCTGAGTTCTGTAGAAATGGTCCCAGGAAAACAACTAGAGCTGAGCACTAGGACAGGCTTGTGAAGCTAGGAAACAAGATGGGCCAAATTCACTGTGGTTTCACACATATCAGAGGGGTGGCCGTGTTAGTCTGTATCTGCAAAAACAACGAGAAATCCTGTGGCACCATATAGACTAACAGATTTATTGGCACATAAGCTTTCGTGGGCAAAGACCTGCTTCATCATGCGTGACATGCATCTGACAAAGTGGGTCTTTGCCCACCAAAGCTTATGCTCCAATAAATTTGTTAGTCTGTATGGTGCCACAGGACTTCTCATTGCTTCTGGTTTAACAAAGTTGACTTCAGTGGAACTGTGTCAGGGCTGATTTTGACCCAACATTTGCCTCCTTTGAGGGTAAATGGGAATAGGATAGGAATGTGAGACATGCAGGGGTCAGCGGCAGGCCCACCCCTGCCCATAGTCTGGGACCAAGCAGAGCCACTCCCCCCATGTTTGGGAAACTGTAGATCCCTTGAGTTCCCCACATAGCCTAGGGATGGGATTTCATCTGCTCCCAGCTTACTTAGATTATGTGCTGCTTTACCAATAAGGGTGATGTCAATGCCATCATCTAGTCTCAGAATCACAAACAGGTCTTGAGTCTGCTTCTGCCATGTTTGCATGCAGAGGAACCTCTCTCCACCCCAGCTCCACTGCCCCCTGTGCCTGTGACCATTCCCCAATAGCATTGTCTGGAAGGAGCTAGCTAAACATATGTGGCTGAAGGAAATAAGTAAAAGCTTTTAACTCTGAGCCCATAGTTGCAGTAGGCAGCAGTAGTCTGGGCTTACTCATCATGCCAAATAGTCAACAATATGGAACGTGTTCACTCCCCAGAGTTCTCCAACAGAGAAGCCTCATATACTTACTGTTGTGGTGGATCAGGTTCTTCAAAGAGCCAGCCCATTGCTGGACTTCGTCATGGCTAACCCTAGGAGGAAACAAAGGGATAGCTAGAGTGTGACATTCATCCGGCACTTTTGCTTAGCCTACCAGTACAGTAAACCCTCGAAATATGCAATTTTGAGTTGCGCTTTACTCACATTTACACAAGTTAAGTGCAACTCAAAATCCTGTTTCCCCAGCCCTGGCTCAACCCCCCAGCCTGCGTGGCCCTGGTTCAACACCCCTATCCACAGTTCAATCCCCACCCCGGCCCTGGTTCAAGCCCCCTGGCCCTGGTTCAACCTCCCCACTCATCTGCGCAGCCCTGGTTCAACCCCCACTTCACACCCTCTCCAGCCCTGCTCACCTGTGCACAGCTCCAGCTCACCCCCTACTCTAGCTCCACCTCATCACCCCCTCATGTATGGCTCTGGCTCAACCCCCATCTCCACACATGGTTCTGGCTCAACCTCCCCCTCTGTGGTTCAACTCCCCGCCGCCACATGGCTCCAGCTCACCACCCCTGCATCCAGCTCCAGCTCACTAATCCCATGCGCAGCTCCGGTTCAAGCCCCCTGTACCTGACTCTGGTTCAACCCCCCCCGGCCCCAGTTCAAACCTCCGTGGCCCAGCTCGCCACCTGAGCACAGCTCAGGCTCACCACCCCGCATGTGGCTCTAGCTCAACCCCACACTGTCCCAGCTCAACTGCCCCATCCCCACATGCAGCTCCGCCTCAACTCTCCACCCACCAACAACCCTAACCCACCCCAAACTGTACCCCCCCGCCCTCCTCCCATGACCCCAGCCCACCACCAGGCTTAACCATCCCCAACGCCAGGGGTTCCTGCTGCTTCCCTGGCGGCAGAACGTGTTCTTCCGGGGAAAATAGCTGCCCCCCAACTTACGTAAAATTCAAGTTATGGGATGGTGTGTGGGACCAGAACCCTCGCATCAATCAAGGCACTGCTGTACATCACCACCACCATTTCCCATCCCCTGAATGCACTGACTCACTCCACTCACTAGGATGAATGCCCCTCCTGTGGCTAACACTGAACTTCTGGGACAGATGGGTTCAAAGAGAGATCTGTGGAGAGTTTAGTTCACATGCACAATTCAGCACATATCACCACAAGTTCCTAGCTCCCTCTGTATCAACACATGCTATAGCCACCTCTATCTGTGTGCTTCCTCCTTCTGTCTCGGAATGTACCATATCCACTGGAACCTGCATGCTACACTCTTCTGTCCTGGAATGTACTATATCCAGCTAGATCTGTGTGCTGTGCCCTTCTGTCCTGAGCTGTATTATAATTTTCTAGCTATGTGTGCCAACCCCTCTGTATTGGGAACAGCTATATCCACCTAGACCTGTGTGCTGCCCTCTTCTGTTCTGGGATGTACCATATCCACCTAGCTCTGTATGCTGGCTCCTTCTTCTTGGGACATACTGTAACCTCTTAGACCTGTGTGCTACATCCTTTGTACTGAGATATGTTGTGTCCACCTAGCCCTGTCACCCTCAACAGTACCACCAGAAATGTTAGTTAACCCCTGTAATGAAGGAGCAAACTCTCCCTGCCAGTATCTGGCTTTGTCATTCCTGCCTCTGCAGCTTCCAAAACCATTTTCCACACGGTTGCCCATGGCAATTTCCTATATCGTTAGGGTAGAGGGAAAGGCTGAGACCTTTGAAGAAGGGGAGGCATGTCACAGATTCCCCCTTCCCACATTTTCCCTTCCCACACAGTGGTCGTTGGAGAAGAGGATAATCAGGGTCTAAGACTGGAATGACTGAGGTGGGAAGACCAGAGTCCCACTGTGCAGTAGGCTCTTACCTCTGGGTTGGAGCCATTTTCTCCTTCTTGTTATCAGAAGAGCTGTGCTCACATGAATCAGGCTTCTGCAGTAAGAAACCCAGATGGTGCTTCATATCTTTTGCACTGGAAAGTATTGATAAAACCTATTCTATTATTAATTATTACTTCAATGGTAGGGTCTTCATGGAAAATCAAACACCTAATGGGCAAGGTTCTGTGTTCAACAATGTGCAGGAGGTCAGACTATTTGATCATGATGGTCCCTTGAGACCTTAAAGTCACAGGCATATGATCTTAGAATGCTTGAGTGTTACAGGCCCATTTGAGCTCTTCACATCCAATCCTAATGCACTGCTTATCAGAGTGAACTTCTCTTTTGGATAAATAGCATTAAAATAGGAATTGAATCAAGTGGGATCTTATATTCCATAAACTGGAATTTGAACAAGCAAGGCAACCACTTCCCAAGGCAAGCACCACCCAACTCCCTCCTGGAGCCCACACCCCACACTCTCTTCTGCTTCCCAACCCCAGCTCAGAATTACCTTCTGCACCCAAATTCCCTTCTGGCGCCTACATCCCACATCCATCCCACACCTCTGCCCCAGCTCTGAGCCCTGCCTGCCTCCAAATTCCCTCCTGGAACCTGGAACCCACACTCATGCTCTCGCCAGAGCCCCTTCCAACACACTGAATCCCTCATTTTTTGTCCCAGTTTGGAACCTGTACCCACCTCACCCCCACTGCAGAGACTATATCCCAGTAGAGGCCCTCACCCGTGTTCCCTGTAAGCTGTGAACTTGGGCAATCAAGGAAAGCTTCAAATGCCACCCAGCTGATTAGCAGAGCAGAGCAACATGTGTTTCTACCATTCACACGTGGATGGAAAAAAGAGTGAACACTGGCCTCAGCCCCTACCATACCCAAAGCCTCCTGACTGGTTAAAATGAGTGAGCGAGCATCATGCATCTGATGAAGCAGGTCTTTGCCCACAAAAGCTTATGCTCCAATAAATCTGTTAGTCTATAAGGTGCCACAGGACTTCTCACTTTTTGCAGATACAGACTAACACAGCTACTCCTCTGATACTTGAGGATGAGGTCACCAAGTGAATGGGCAGGGCCTCAGAGAAGAAATGTCATATAAGTGGGGCCTTGGAGAAAGGTCAGGACAAGGGTGTTCAGTTTTGTGTAATTAGAAAATTCCCACTTGCATAGCTTGTCTCTTTATAACAAGTTAAGTTCAAATAACAAAAATCAAGCTTACGCCAACACCAATCTGAACTCCTGCCATGGCCAGTTTGAATGCTGCTCCTGGCACACATGCCAGGTGTTGCTGACCCCTGTGCTAGACTGAAGTCATCACCATCATCATCAATAACCATGGGCTCAGCGC
Organism: Carettochelys insculpta; assembly: GCF_033958435.1. Classification (NCBI taxonomy): domain Eukaryota; kingdom Metazoa; phylum Chordata; order Testudines; family Carettochelyidae; genus Carettochelys; species Carettochelys insculpta. The sequence continues at coordinate 65,640,061 of NC_134145.1, read as the reverse complement.
CCATTGGTGTCTGCTGCTTCTCTCACTATTCCTTTCCATCTTTCCCTGTCCAGTGCAGAGTGGCTTAGTTTCTGTAGACTAGCTCCTCACCAATCTACTATAACATCTATCAATTCTCTGTGGTGTCTGCCTCCCCTATTCGAACCATCCATTATGCTGAATACCAGGGTCTTGATTCTTCATTCATTGTTCATTCTGCAAATATGCCCAAACAGTTGTAGCTTCTGTTTTATAACCTTCTGCAGCTGGTTCTCTTTCGGCTGTACCTTTCTATATAATTCCTCATTGGTGACCGTCTGCATCCAACCTATTCTCAGAATATTTCTATAACAACTCCTTTCAAATGCCAATATTCTTCTTTTCGAATCTTTCGTTATCACCCATGTCTCACATCTGTACAACATGCTGCTGAATACATATGTTTTCAAGACGGTCAGCTTCGTTCGTAAGCTAATTGCTTTGCTTTTCCAGATCTTATCCATCACCTTCAAACTCTCTCTTGCTTTCGCTGTTCTAGTCGCTATTTCCTTCTTACAGTCTAGATCATACATTATGTTGCTCCACAGATATGTGAACTTCTCTACATTTTCTAGTTCAATATCATCAACACTGATCTTCCTTCCTATTTCCTTATCTCCAATACCATTATTTTTGTTTTATCGATGTTCAGAATCAGTCCATACCACTTCCTTTCTTTGTTTAACACCTGCACCGTTTTTGCTAGCTTCTCCTCATCTTCCTCAATGATAACCATATCATCTGCGAACCTCATGTTGTTAATTCTTTTCCCATGCACAGATATCCCTTCTACCTTTCCCTGATCTTGTCCATCGCTCTTTCCATACATGCGAGACTGAAGTGGCCATTATTAAATATGTGGTCTCCATGTTCACCTGTGCCAGATATTAAACTAACCTCTCTACTCTGACTCAAGCTATCCTTTTTATGCATCCAAAGGTCGCATTAACCCTTTTAGCTTGAGCATCACACTGGGAGCTCATGTTTAACTGATTATTTACCGCATTCCCCCAAATCTTTTGAGTCACTGTTTCCCCAGATAGAATCCTCAACCCCTAAGGTATGGCCTATATTCTTTGGTCCTAGATGCACACATTTACATCTGGCAATATTAAAATATAGAGTGTTTGCTTTTGCCCAGGTTACCAAATGATTCAGAGGATTGTGTGTGTCATCCGTCATCATTACTTAGCACTCCCCACATTTTTGTGTCATCTGTGTCTATGACAATTAAATGCATTCTTCTGCCTATCAATATAAATGGTAAATAGCACAGGGTCAAGAACCAATCACCACTAGAAATACACCCACTTGCTGGCAATTCTTTATTTATAATTACATTTTGAGACCTGGTGGGTGAGTGTTCACTATGGCCTTAGCTGAGTGCTATGGGGGTGGAGACTGATAATACAGTGGCTTGTGCATTAGCCTTGTAAACCCAAGGTTGCGAGCCCACTCCTTGAGGAGGTTATTTAGGGGTCTGGGGCAAAAAGCCTTTTTTTTTTTTAAATCTATGAGAGATGGTGATTGGTCCTGCTGAGAGGGCAGTTGACTGGATTCGATGACCTCTCAAGATCCTTTGCAGTTCTGTTAGAACTTATCAGAGATCCCCTACACCACTCCAAGAAGGGCTATGGAACAGTTCATCCAAATCCACTGATTTTTTTTTTATTACAAGTTCAAACCAATCTGAGCTCACAACTAGCACAAACATGGAATAGTTCAATCATTCCTTACACAGTTTGTGCCTTGACTCTTCAAATTCCAGGCACAGGCAATGGACCCCTTCTCAAGGCCTAGCTTCAAAAGACTGGGGAGGTTGCATAACAGGAGGAGGGGTATGTACATTGTTTAAAAGAGTCCTTTGAAGGTCCCAGGGATTATATGAGTGCTATCTTCCCTTGGAAACATTACAGATGGTCACACAATAGCATGAGAGCATTTGAACTTACAAGGAATTTCTCAGATACAAAAACATAATTTAATGAGTTTAGTGCAGATTTTTGCAGGAAATTGCCACATCTGACCCAGTATGTATTTGTAGACCAGGCTGTAATCACCTCTTAACCTTTTCTTTGATGGCCTTCTTCAGTCTCACTAGTGGCTAAGTCTACACTAGCCAAAAACTTCAAAATTGCCATGTAAATGGCCATTTTGAAGTTTACTAATGAAGTGCTGAAATACATATTCAGTGCCTCATTAGCATGCGGGTGGCTGCGGCACTTCTAAATTGACGCGGCTCGCCGCCGCACGGCTCATCCAGACAGGGCTCCTTTTTGAAAGGACCCCGCCTACTTCAAAGTTCCCTTATTCCCATCTGCTCATAAGAATAAGGGGACTTCAAAGTAGGCGGGGTCCTTTCGAAAACGAGCCCCATCTGGACGAGCCGCGCGGCAGCGAGCCGCATCAATTTCGAAGTGCTGTGGCTGCCCCCATGCTAATGAAGTGCTGAATATGTATTTCAGCTCTTCATTAGTAAATTTTGAAATGGCCATTTGCATGGCAATTTCGAAGTTTTTGGCTAGTGTAGACACAGCCACTGTGAAATAGGTTTTCCAGACCTTGAATCATCATATAGCTTTTCTATGTACCCTCTCCAATGTACCATTAGTTTTTTTCAAGTGTGGGACCCAGAAGTGAACACACAGCAGCACTTAAGCACTTCTGTTAGATATTATACTGCCAAGAATTGTGTTAATCATTTTTGTCACTTCATAGCACTGGGAGCTCTTCTTCAGTTGGCTTCCACAATAAATACTATATTATAAATACTGAATCCTGGGAGTGATTCTTCATTTTGGGGAGTAAAGGCACTACGAAGTAGCACAGGCACTTCAAAGTGCCCACAGCTACACACATGCCGGCACTTCAAAGCTTGACACTTCCAAGTTGCCGTGGGGGAGAATTAGCCTAATGAAGTGCTGTATATTCAATGCAACATTTCATTAGTAACCTTCCATCACCCTGATTAACATGCCCCCTTCGAAGTTGGGGGCAAGTGTAGACAAGCCCTCTTGGTTAAAAAGGGCTGGAATGCCTAAGAAAGTCTGTGATCCAGGAGTACACTTTTGTTGGTGGCTTGGTGAAATCTAACAATAGAATATACCATCATTTTGGGGATTCTGTCCCATTTTCTTGCAGTCTTTCATGCATTTGACATTCTTAGCTGTGAGCCATTCCAGGCATCATGACAATATCATACAGATTCTTTCTAAATACAGAAGAGAAATACTTCTGAAATCTCTGCTTGTTTCCATCTTTATCAACAATTTTACTACCTGTGTCTAGTACTGAGCCTTTGTCATTGCTAGTGTTCCTTTGATTCCTGAAATACTGAGTTATGAGTCCAAAAACATGAAGATTTTCTTGTGGTCTGTGTGATGGCTGCCATTTTATCTGGCACACTATTGGCTTCCTGAGCTAAACAGCACAACCTACTCTAGCTTAAGCCAAGTTGCTCCCTCTGTGCTATAAGAGACTCATGCCCACCACAGACTGGGCAGAGGGGAACATTTAATATGCACAAACCAGTGAGTTATAGTTGCCAGCTCAAGACTTCAGTACTGGGAACCCACAATGAGGATTCCAGGAGCATATGATGGAAAAAGAAATAAGATCTGAGGCTCCAGACTTCCCCAGTCAGCTGAAATCTCTGTCATTGTTTTGTGGTCTTGCATTTGGCCATTTTACCTGAATGTGTCCGGAAAGAACAGGGTTTATATGCAGAGAAGTTGAGTGCACAGACTGGTGATTTCCATGTAGTGCCTACTAGAACAGTACACACACAGCCTTTATGTTGATAGCTTAGCAACTCAGATACACAGCTCAGCGATTTTCCTTGCATAGCTTATACAAAGAAAATGACTTTTCAATTATATTGGCTTTCTTCCATCTCCTTTAGTCATGAAAGGATGAGGATTAATTATTCCTTGGCTGCAGCTGCTGAGAGATACAACTTAATGTAGAAATCCTGGAGAGGTGTTACTCATTCTTGCAATAGTTGAGGGGGCAGAAGGATCAGTTCTGTGGTCTTCTGAAGGATAGGTTAGGGAGAAATCAGGGCTAGAGGGAGCAAGGAGTATCAATTTGTGCCCCTTCATAAGTTGTCAATGATGCCACTAGAGAGCAATAGCTACAGTATGAATCTGCGGAGCCAAGCACCTGGTCTGATGAGGTCACAACTCGAAAGCTTGCAATGTAGACTTTATATCCCTGCTCAGAATCTGGCCAGAAATGTGGTTTAATTTACTTTTGGGGAATACAAGTGTTAGCTAGAAAGAACTGAACATTTGTCCTATGTTCTGCCTAAAGTCTACATCAGTCATAAAAATGTGACACTTACCATTGTTAATGTAATAATGCCCCCACACAGGTAGGTGGTTTGATTAGATCACTGTATGACTCACATGCTAGAGTAGCAGGAAAATAAAGGACAAGTGCTTCCAGAAAAGAAATGTTAAATCAAAAGAACAAACCCACATATATTCTTTTGTAAGTGAAAACTGACATATGCACCCTCATGCTTCAACTTATCGATTTTGCTATCTTGTATATTATTATTGTTCACAAATATTTGCACAATAACAAGTTAGCATGCTACACGTGGTATTTACTGTAATTGAAATGAGTACACCTGGAAACATGGAAAAAACGTTTGCAAATACTTTTCATAAATTCGAAGTGGTTTTCTGTTATTATTTGATGGTGCAATTAAAACTGTGATTTTTTAAAAATCTCATGATTAATCACAATTAGTTTTTCTTATATTTGGCAGCCCTAGAAAAAGCCTGTTACATGAGGACAATCTTTGTTTAGGATGATCAAATTTCACCATGCTGAAAATGGAACTCCTGGTAAAATTACTTCTATTCAGGAGTCTGCAACTTGCAACTCTCTAAGGAGTCAGTTGCGGCTCCAGGTGCTGCCACTGCTAACTCCTCTTGCAGCTCCCTGCCCTGCTGCCACTGAAATAATGGAACTAAATTTAATTGGCTTAATGGCCATCAGAACAGTGGGAAGGATCCAGCTGTTAAAACAATTAAATTTAATTCCATTATTGCAGTGCAGCAGGGCAGGAAGCTGCCCATGCTGCAAGTGGAGGAAGTGCTAAGCCCACAGGAGAACTGGGGGAAGGGGCAGCTAAGTCTGCCTTCGCTGGTGCTGCGCAGCCCTGCTGACAAGGAGGCAGTGGCCAAGGAGGAGCAGTGGCAGCCATGCAGCTGGAGGAGCTCATCTGCTGAGGAGAAATAATCCTGGGGATGGGGTGGGGCCATGTCGGGACTGAGAGTGGTTGAACCTGGGGAGGGTTTCAGGATGGAGGGTAAAGCTTCAGGATATGGGGGCAGATTTGGGGGCTGAGGCAGGTAAAGCCTGTAGATTGGGGGAGGGTTTGTTGGCTGAACGGGGAGTAGAGCTGGGAAATGTTGGTGGGGTGGAGAGTTGATGTGAACATTGCTCCTTCCTGCTTAAGAGCCTATCCCCAGGGGCAGGACTTTTCTTCTCTTCACTGGTCTCTGATCCAGGGGTGAAAGTAAATTAAACTTTCTAACTGGTATAAATCATTGTGTGTGCACCGTTCTTAAAATAAGGGTTACAAAAAGTATGGTTTGACATTATTTATTAAGGACTGTCTTGTATTCACATGCATTGTGGCTCTGGAAGTATTGATTTTGTAACTGAATTTGAAAAAAATGGCCTTCTCTCTATTTTGGTTACAGACCCTTGCCCCTCGTCATGCAAATTCAGCGGCCATCAATCAGAACTATGCAGTACAATGGTTCAGATTAGTCTGAACTTGACTGAGCAATCTTTGAAAATAACCACGTTTGGAGGGCCAATCACCTGATTTCCTGAAGTGTGATTTTTTTTCTTTCATTTTTTAAGGTTGACAATACTCTGAATGGGTCTGATGTATATTGTATTTAAAACCAGCGGTGAAAGTTAGACACCCTTGGGAAGACTATTTTGAGAATGAAAAGAAACGGTTATTAATTGTTTGTGATCTCAAAAGATTATTTGCAAGTGTGTTTCACTTTCTCCACTGAGCATGCTTTTGTCCATAGTTCTTATATTTAGCTTTAATGTAAGTTTCTACTGTTGACAATGTTAGTTCTGTCACAAGATACAGGTTGTGACGTGACATTAGCTGCCAGGTTTATTTTTATTTTAACCCTACTAGCCTCATTCTGGATTGGCTCATGAATATTCATGCTTTTATTTGGAAACACACCACTATATAGCTTCAAAATAACTAAAGGTATCAATATGTGCCACAGCACAAAAAAGATTGGAAACCACTGAACTAGAAGATTAGATCAGGCTCAGGTAGATACATTGCAGGGTAGGGATAGGGTCCAGAGTGACCTAGACAAATTGGAGAATTGGACCAAAAGAAATCTGATGAGGCTCAACAAGGACAAGTGCAGAGTCCTGCACTTGGGATGGAAGAATCCCAAGCATTCTTACAGGCTGGGGACCGACTGGCTAAGTAGCAGTGCAGCAGAAAAGGACCTGGGGATTAGAGTGCATGAGAGGCTGGATATGGGTCAACAGTGTACCCTTGTAGCCAAGAAAGCTAACAGCATATTGGGGTGCATTAGGAGAAGCATTTCCACCAGATTTAGATAAGTTATTCCCCTTTAATGGGCACTGGTAAGGCTATATCTGGAGTATTGCATCCAGTTCTGGGACCCCTAGTATAGAAAGGATGTAGATACATTGCAGCGGGTTCAGCGGAGGGCAATGAAAATGATTAGGGAGCTGGAGCACATGACCTATGAGGAGAAGCTGAGAGATTTGGGCTTATTCAGTTTGCAGAAGGGAAGATTTGATAGCAGCCTTCAACTTCCTGAAAGGGGGCTCTAAAGAGGATGGAGAGAGACTGTTTTCAGTGGTGACAAACGGCAGAAAAGGAGCAATGTTCTGAAGTTACGGGGGGAGAGGTGTAGGTTGGATATTAGGAAAAACTATTTCACCAAGAGGGTGGTGAAGCACTGGAATGCATTACGGAAAGAGGTGGTAGAATCTCCATTCCTAGAGGTTTTTAAGTCCCAGCTTGACATAGTTATGGCTGGGATAACTTGATTGGGGGTGATCCTACTTTAGGCAGGGGGCTGGACTTGATGACCTCCTGAGGTCCCTTCCAGCCCTAGAATACTATGATTCTATGATCATCTAGGGATTACTGTGGATGAGAATCTTCACATGAGTCAACAGTGTGCCCTTGTAGCCAAGGAGGATCACCTCATATTGGGATTCATTAGGAGGAGCATTGCCAGTAGATCTAGGGAAGTGATTATTCCCCTTTATTTGGCACCAGTGTGGCCACATCTGAAGCACTACATCCACTTCTGGGCCCCCCATTACACAAAGGATATGAGTGCACCAGAAGGCAACACGAATGATTAGGGGGGCACATGACCTATGAGGAAAGGCTGAGGGATTTGGACTTATTTAATCTATAGAAGAGAAGGGTCAGGGGGGATTTGATAGCAGCCTTCAACTTCATGAAGGAGGGTTCCAAAGTGGATGGAGAGAGGTTTTCTCAGTGGTGACAGGTGATAGAATGAGGACCAATGGTCTCAAGTTGCAGTAGGGAGGGAGGAGGTTCTAGGTTGGATGTTAAGAAATACTATTTCACTAGGAGTGTGGTGAAGCTTTGGAATGGGTTTCCTAGGGAGGTGATGGAATCTTCTTTCCTTAGAGGTCTTCAAGTCCCAGCTTGACAGAGCCCTGGCTGAGACGATTTAGTTGGGATTGGTCCTGCTTTCAACAGGCGGTTGGACTTGATGTTTTCCTCAAGTCTTTTCCAACCCTATGATTCTATCATCAGTCCAACTATATCACTCAGGGGCATGAGAAATCCACAGTTTTGAGAGGTATAGTCAAGATGAGCTAAGTCCCCATGTAGACAGCATTTGGTCAATGAAAGTTCTTTTGTCTACCTAGCTACTGTCTCTTGGAGAAGTAGATTAGTACAATGATGAGATAATTCCTCCTGTCCCCATATTGTGTCTATGATGAAGCACTATATCAGCTCATTTGCAATGATGCAGCTGTGTTACTATAGCATCTTAAGCACAGACCTATCTTGAGTCATGAAGGTTGGAAATAAGAGAGAAACAGCTATTCAAACTGGCATTAGTCCCTTATGCCCTGCAGCTGTGGTGGTCCTAGCCTTGGCCAGGGACCCTGTGGCTGTGGCGGTCTGAGCCACAGGGGCAGTGGGAAGTCCCAGTGGTGGCTCTGATGAGTCTTTTTCAGTACTGTACAGTACAGTACTGTACTCTCCTTTCTTTGTGGGGGGCGGGGGCCAGTGGATGTCCATTATTACCAATGTCCAGTATAACAGGGTTCATTATATCATGTCTTTACTGTATTTATATAGTTTTTTTCATAGTTCTAATTAGGATTTAGAAGTGCCTGTTTTATTTTCAGTCCTCATCCCTGTAGGTCTCTGTAGCTTTGCATCTCATCCAGGAACAGATGGAAAGAAGCCAAGCTGAACGTATGTATGCAAGAACAGCTAAGTACCATTCACAGGAGAGACGAAGCTGATGAGGGAACTACAGATGAGATTGGTTGTAGGTTCAACTCCAAAAGCAGATGCCATTCATACACATAAGACACAGTTGTAATTTTTAAAGCTGTCAAAAGTTGAAGCTGACTGGCTGCAGCACACACACACATATGGCAGGAGAGACATATGTGCTGGAGATTGTGAGCAGTCCAGACTGGTGGTTACTGTAGCAAGGCATTGTAAAGGATAGCCCAGGTTAAAGGGTAAACATCACATGACTATTCATTGATTTTGGATTGTACCCGGGTATGTCACCGAAGCTCAAGACAGTTTCGTATTGTAAAGAAGAATCCACAGTTATTTCATCTAGCCCTTGTTTCTGATGACTCCATCATGCAGATAGATAACAATTAATAACCTTACTGATAAAATGTATACCTTATTTCTAGTTAGAATTTCTCCAGCTTTAACTTTCAGCTGTTGCAACATATTAGATCTTCTTCTGCTGAATCCGCTATTAAATATTTGCTCCCTGATATACAAATGTGTAGACTCTAATCAAATCATACCTTAACCTTTTCTTTGTTAAGCTAAACAGAATGAACTCTTTTAATCTCTTTATAAAATGTGTTTTCTAATCCTTTAATCATTCTTGTGATTCTTCTCTGAACTATCTGCAATTTACCAATATCTTTCTTGGACTGTGGACCCCAGAACTGGACACATGATTCCAGCAGTGGTCACACCAGTGCAAAACACAGAATTAAAATAACTTCTCTGTTACTCCTTGAGATACAAGTGCCAACTTTTCCATCTGGTCATTGGTGCATATCCTATGTTGTGTAAAAAGGGCTGGTACAATTGAATATGAAATAAACAGTTATACAGTCAGAATCATCTGTGAATTCACTTGAATGGCAGGCACTGACAAAGACTCACAGGCTGTGTCTACACTGAGCCCTAGTGCTGACAGTTTGATGCAAATAAGCAGTCTCAAAAATGCAAAATAGTGGATTATTTGCATATTTGTGTTACTAATGTTCATATTCACAGAGTTAATTTGCATACTCACAGCAGAACTCAAGCAGCGTAGATGTGGTTCTGCTGGCAAAATCCCCTTTTGTCACCCTTTATGCCTGGAAAAAATCGGCACAAGAGCTCAGTGAAGATGCAGCCATAGACTTTAATGCTAGAAGTCAACATGATCATCTAGCCTGATGGCCTGCACACTGCAGGCTGCAGAACCTCAGCCACCCACTCCTTTAACAAGCCTGTAATCTGTGGCTATTACTGGAGTCCTCACACCTTGATTTAAAAGGTTTCAATGTCCAAAGAATCCACCAGTTAAATTAGTTTAAACTTGCAAGTGATCCATAGCTCATGCTGCAGAGAAAGGCAAACAACCCCTAGCAGCTATGCCAATCTGACCTGGGAGAAAGTTGCTTCCTGACCTCAAATATGGCAGGCAACTGGCCTATGAGCAAGGTTCAACAGATAGACACCTGGAAAAGAATCTTCCTAGTGCCCCACCTATGGCCACTGTGGTCATTTACAATGAGCAATCACAGATGGGCCACATGCCATTGTAGGCAAATCTCATCACACCATCCCCTTCATAATCTTATCAAGCTCAGTCTTGAAGCCAATTAGGTTTTTGCCCCACTGGGAGACATTTCCAGAACTACAGTCCTCTGATGGTTAGAAATCTTCATCTAGTGTCAAACTTACATTTATTGGTGGCCAATTTATAAGCATTTGTTCTTGTGCAAATATTAACACAATTTAAATAACTCCTCTTCCTCCTGCTCTTTATCACTCTGATTTATTACAAAGAGCAATCATAGCATCCCTCAGCTGTCATATGTTTAAGCAAAACAAGCCAAGTTCTTTCAGTTTCCTGTCATAGGGTAAGTTTTCCATTCCTCTGATCAACGTCAGATTAAGCACTAGGCCAAAGGAGCCCTAGCCAACAAGGGGACCCTTGGAAAAAAATCTGCCACTGGTGGTGGAAGCCCATAGCTCCAGCTGTCAGGAGGGTGAGACAGTGGAAGCCCCTGCTCCTTGACCCCACCTGCAGCAGCACTTCCAGGTTGGGAAACCCTTCCCCTCAGTGGCACCCCCATCCCTGGCAGAAGCTGGGGGGCAGGGCAAAGCCAAAACAGTTATAAACAACATCACATTCAAAATAAAATGTTTACAAATGTTTCGCTTTGTTTTGGTGGCAAGATCCCAGTTTCTGTGGACTTTTTGTCTACTTCCCTGTATCTTTCCACTGGGAAAGGAGGAAGAAAGCATAGAGAGATGGTGGGCGGGGGTACGACTGAAATCAAACAATTGCTTTTAAAAAAATTCAAACAAATGAAAAACGCTTTGAAAAAATGGTCACAAAATACATGCATCTTTGATAAAATAGTTTCAGAAAACCCCTGTTATGGGGTTTGTTCAAGCTGTCAGAAAGCCTTGTTGAAGGGTAAGATAAAAGGGCCAGACACCCAATGTGAGGAGCACTGTGTGAATTATGGTCTGCATATGACAGCTCCCGCTCTGTAAACGTGCCTTACATTGAAAAGCAAAAGTAAGTTCCTGGACATTGTGGCTGTAGAGGAAAGCTTGAGAATGTGGTCCATGAAGAATCAAATCAGAAGAATCAAAGTAGCCAGAAATTATTGTGTTTCACACTTCCATGAAGTTTAAGGCAGGCAGTCACATGATTTTGGGAAACCATCTAACTAGGAGTTAGTGGTGCTGCTGTCTGTACTAAAGACCCACTGCTTGGTGAGCAAATTCTGTTTTTAAGCACAGGAGCTCAGCATCTGGTGGGAATATTAGACAAACCATGCATCTGTGCTCCTGACTCTTACAGTAAGGTTCAGGATTAAACCAGAGTTGTCATGCATGCTCCAGCTACAGGTTTGGGATGCCCTAATATCCCTTGTACATTATTGTTCTGCTCTACAAACCAGATGGTGTTGCAGTATGAGATCTGAGCACATCTACTTCAAATGCCAATGACTAGAGAAGATGTTGAGTGTTGACTGGCGTTAGGGATATATAGATAAAGTTATTAATTTGGGTGATGGCTTGCCAATCTGACCTAAGGATTTGACATTCAACCTCTACCCCAGACCACTGTTACCAATAGCTCGATGAGCTCTATGACAGGAGGCAGTTCATGGGACTTCAGTGATCACCCACAAAGTATTCTAGGAGCAAAAATTTATTATAGTAGTGAGATTCTACACAGTTGAATATATATGGATACAAGCTAGCTTGTTTTGCTTGATTACATAAATGTGGCTTGCACATCTGGTTACATTTATGGTTTGCATCTATACTCTATGTCTATTAAAACACCATACTCATGCTCTCTCTTGAAAACCTGAGGAATCTGCTCCACTCTGCTGGCAGTGAGAAGGGGAGGAGAACAGTATGATAGGGAAAAGAGAAACTAGAGAGAAACTTCAAAAGATTTATAAAGAGAGATTGGTCCTAGTAGAAAAGACAAAGGATTTTTAGAGTGGTTTTAGAGAATCTTTAGAAAACCCGTGGAGAGCTCTCCCTCACTACATGCCATGGGATTTTATAAGTCTCCTTACATCATTTTGGCCCAGCCTCCCTATATAAATTTAGCATTCATACCTTAGGATTTTAGGGGTCATATATTTGATTGGTGGAATTAAGCTAAAACACCTTTTTGAATAACATGAAGTGTCATGTTGCGGCCTTGTGAGCAAATTCCAAGAATGGGCACCAGCAGTATAATGCCAAGATATACCACCTGGTGACCTTTGTCTCTATTTTTGGGTAAACAGGTAATCGGTGTACCTGGGCCATTTTGCTGATTTTGGCACCTGCTGATGAACCACAAAATAACTGCCGCCTTTTGCGTCAGCATCCGGTTAGACAAGCGAAGCTGGAACATCAGATATAGGATATTATAAGATATTTATATATTTATTTTGGTATATACTCATAAACATTTACCGACAATACTAACACCTACCTACAATGAAAATGAATAAACTGGGACAACTAGATAAATAGGCCAACTACCTTTAGGCTTAAGCTAAGCTAGAAATAAATGTAACCTTAATAAATGTATAAAAATGTATAAATATATAAAACTAGTAGGCTACATGAGCCAGATGATGGAAGAGAAGTAATTGACAGGGAGCCCAGTTTTGTGTATCATGTTGCTGGCTGCTGCCCAAACCATTCTTCTTGTTGGTCCCATGCTGTGTGTCATGCTGGCAGGAGAACCAGCATTTGGTGCTCTAATGAAGATTTTTGTGATAGGGTGTTTGTTTTCCAAGGAATGCAACAATGACAGGAAGCTGAGTCAATTTTGCTATTGGCTGCCTGGTCAGTTACTTGTAAGAGATGAAAAGTGGCTGCTCCATCTCCCTACTGGAATAAGTTCTGCGCCCTGGAGCCTCTTCAATTTTGCACCCATACAAGTGAGTGGCACAGCTCCCATTGACGGCTATGCAGGATCCTAACCTGCTTATTTTCAGATGAAACCAAGAAGCACAAATACACTGAACAAATGGAGTAAAGACTCTGTCTTATGTCCACTTTGTCTCTGTTTCTTTTTTTTTTTAATTTTTTTGGAGCATGGTGTTTACAGCATGCTGGAGGCACCTGTTCCATGGACTTTCAATGGACAAGGGGCACCTAATCATTTTAGAAAATCCCTTGTTCACACCATCTTTTCACCTTCTCTCTGATTCATGTCCTTCCCTGCATGGCTAACTGTTGCTACCAGAAATGGACATACTGCTCTCTGCCTTCTTCCTGCCTGTGTGAAATGGCAGAAGCCTCCTGATGAATTTGGAACATATATTATTTCTATGTTTTATTTTATTGAGGGTCTTCTTCACAGACCTCTCCTTTGTTTCATTTTGCAGCAGTGAAAATAATGTTAAAAGTGAACCTGGGCCAGGGCCATAACTGCTCAGTCCAAATACTCTCTGGATTCTAAGTAGGCCACTGTTTTCTGCAAAAAAGAGCTAAGTCTGTTATTAAGCTTTACTTCTCTAAAGTGTTTGCCAGAAGATAGCATTGCTGTTAAAGGCTACGTCTACATGTGAACGCTACATCGAAATAGCCTATTTCGATGAATAACGTCTATACGTCCTCCAGGGCTGGTGCCGTCGACATTCAACGTCGACGTTGGGCAACACCACATCGAAGTAGGCACTGCGAGGAAATGTCTACACGCCAAAGTAGCACACATCGAAATAAGGGTGCCAGGAACAGCTGCAGACAGGGTCACAGGGTGGACTAGTGCTTCTGGGGCAACAGCTAGCTTCTCCCTTAAAGGGCCCCTCCCAGACACACACAGCCTATACAGCACACGGTTTGCAGAGCCATAGGCACGCACATCTCAAGCGACGCAGTCATGGACCCCCAGCAGCAGCAGCAGCAGCAGCAGCAGCAGCAGCCAGAGGTCCACCCAGCCGCCCCTGTAGGAGCAGTGCTCGCCCTGCTCAATGCCATTCAGGAGGCAGCTGATCACATCCTAGCCACAGAGGAGGAGCTGCCCACAGGGGAGGAGGAAGCAACCCCCAACCCTGCAGCACCCCGCCCCTCCCCCCAGCTTCACACGCTGCCGGCTGTGGAGCTACCCCACGAGCACCGACTGGTGGGAGCGGCTGGTGCTCGGAGAGTGGGACGATGACCGCTGGCTCCAGAGCTTTCGCATGAGCCAGCAGACATTTCTGGAGCTATGCCAGTGGCTCACCCCCACACTGAGGCACCAGGACACCTTCATGCGGCGTGCCCTCAGTGTGGAGAAACGGGTCGGCATCGCTGTCTGGAAGCTGGCCACTCCAGACAGCTACCAATCCATGGGCCAGCAGTTTGGCGTCGGCAAGGCCACCGTCGGGGCTGTCCTCATGGAGGTAAGAGGACCCACGGGGGGAGGGGGAGGCAGACCTGGCAGGGAAGGGGAGCCCTGGCAGGGGAGGGCCACACACACCCTGCACACCCCTCACTGGTGCTCTCCCATGTGCTTCCCCTGCAGGTCGTCCACGCCATCAACGCCCTGCTCCTCCACAGGCTCATGAGGCTTGGGGACCCAGATGCCGCCATCGCGGGCTTTGCCACCCTGGGCTTCCCCAGTTGCTTTAGGGCTCTGGATGGGACCCACATCCCCATCCGCACCCCGGAGCACAGTGGAGGACGCTACCTAAACTGGAAGGGCTACCACTCAGTAGTCCTCCAGGCCTTCGTGGACAGCCGGGGCTGCTTCCTGGACATACATGTGGACTGGCCCGACAGCACCCACGATGCCTGGGTATTCCGGAACTCAGGCCTGTGCTGCCGGCTGGAGGCAGGGACCTACATCCCCCAGCAGGAGATCCCTGTGGGGGACACCACCATGCCCCTCTGCGTCATCGCAGATGCAGTATACCCCCTCCAGCCCTGGCTCATGCACCCTTACATGGGCCACCTGTCAGCCAGCCAGGAGCACTTCAACATGCGCCTGAACAGCACATGCCAGGGGGTGGAGCGCACATTTGGCTGCCTCAAGGGGTGCTGGAGGTGTCTCGTCACCCGCCTTGATGTGGGCCCCACCAACATCGCCCAGATTGTGGGCGCGTGCAGCACCCTCCACAACCTGGTCGAGAGCAAGGGGGAGGCCTTCTTTCAGGGCTGGGCTGTGGAGGCCGGCAGGGCCGATGTGCAGCCACCCGCTGCCCCCAGTCGCCAGGTGGACCCTGAAGGGACCCGGGTCCGGGAGGCCCTGCGGGCCCAGTTCAACGAGGCCACAGGGTGAACGCTGGCAGGCCCCCACTGCACCCCCCCCATCCTCCACAACACTCCCTGCCCCTACACCCATACCACAGACCACCCAAGAGCACCCCCCCTCACTTTTCTGGTAAATAAAAACAGACGTTTTTCATGAAACCAGAATATATATGTTGAACTCTTATTATTACATCATAACTATGTACAGCCAAAATAAGTATTATATATATATATATACGTATTATAAAATGAAAGGAAAAAAAGGGGGAAGACAAGGAAGGGGAGAACTATTTACATGGGGGGGGCAGGTATCATCATAACATAACAGAACAGGGGTCTAATACAAACTATTTACAAAAGATAGGTGAAGGGGATATATACAAAGGGTGGGGGCCATGTCCTGGGCCCCACACCCCCAATGTCCAGTGCTGGGGGTGGCCGGCCGCAACCCACGCCTTGGCCGCAGCCCACGCCGGGGCTGGCTGGGGGCCAGGCGGACCGGGAGATAAGGCCAGCGGGTGTCAGCTGGCCCCAGGTCCCCCTCGGCGGAAGGGCCCTCGGCGACGAATGGCAGTGCGACAGCGGGTGGAGGAGCGGGTGAAGCAGGCAGGGCGGGCAGAGCAGCGGCCGGCGTGGCATGGGGGGCCAGGTAGTCTGCGATGCGCTCAAATGTGCGCATAAAGGCCCCCCATGCCTCCTGGCGCCAGGCCAGCGCCCACTCCTGTAGTTGGAGACGCCGCTCCTCCACCTGCAGGCGCTGCTCGGAGACCTCCAACTGCCGACGGAGGATGGCCAGCAGCTGGGAGTCTGTCGCCGTCCTCGGATGGTGCTGGCTCTGCCATCGTCCCCGCCCTGGGGCTGGTCGGTGCTCCACCGAGGGGCTGGCCTGGAGTGATGGCCCCGGTGGGATCTCCGGGACCACTGACACCTTGCCGGCGCTCTCCGGTCCTTCCAATGGTGCAGCTGCAGAACACGGGGGGGAAGAAGAGTGGAGACAGCCGTTAGTGTGGGCCCCGAGCTGTGGCCCTTGTCCCCCCGACCCTTCTGCTGCTGGTTCCCCATCCCCGTCCCCGGGAGATGCTGCTGATGATGATGATGGGTGTCCCACTCCCTCCCCCCGGGGGACCCTAGGTTCCGCTTCCCCCATCCCCAGGGATGGGGCATGGCACGGTCTTGCTGGGGGTCAGGGGCTGATGCAATCTTCTGAGGGACATGCCACTGCTGTCCTTGGGGCCATGGTCATCTGGGCATGTGGAGGGCTCTGGTCATATCTGTAACCCCCCGCCCCTCAACCCCGGGGGTGTGAACCAGGGGGGGTACATACCTGATGGTCCACTCCCACGGTCAGGGGACACCCGGTGGGCGGACGCCCTGCTGGAGCTCCAGGATGGGATGTGGCTCCGGAGCCCCCCGTCGCTGGAGGAGGACTCCCCGTCCTCCTCCTCCTCCAGTACCCCAGGGGTGGGCTCCTGGGGGGGCCCCTGGGGTGCGGGACTTACCTCCGGGGCGGACTCCGCCTCCGGGGCCTGCTGGGGCTCGTCGGCCGAGGTATCAAGAGTGGCCAGAGGGTCGGAGGTGTGCCGGGGGCCCAGGATGGCCCTGAGCTCCCTGTAAAAGGGGCAAGTGACAGGGGCGGCCCCAGATTGGCCGGCCGCATCCCAGGCCCGGGCGTAACCCTGCCGCAGCTCCTTCACCTTACTCCTGACGTGGTCAGGAGTGCGGGCAGGGTGACCCCAGGTGGCCAGGCCCTCGGCCAGCCGAGCAAACGCATCCGCATTCCGCCTCTTGCTCCCCACTACCTGGAGCACCTCCTCCTCACTCCAGAGCCCCAGCAGGTCCCAAAGCTCGGCCTCCGTCCAGGAGGGGCCCCGCTGCCGCTTCCCAGCCTGGCTGCCGGTCTGGGAGCCCTGGCTCCCCTTGTGGGGGGTGCCCTGGGGGCGCTTAGGGGGCTGGGGGGCAGCCATCGCAGCGGTGGGGGGGTTGATGTGGCTGCAGAGGAGCATGCAGGCTGGCCGCATGGCTGGGCTGCCGCCTGCACGCTCTCTCAGCTTCCTGCACAGGAAGGCAGGGGGCGGGGACCTTTAAGGGGCCACTGCACGTGGCGACCATTGAGCTCAGGGGCTGGAGACAGCATCTCTCAATCCCTCAGCTGATGGCCGCCATGGCGGACCCCGCTATTTTGATGTTGCGGGACACACAACGGCTACACATTCCCTACTTCGACATTGAACGTCGAAGTAGGGCGCTATTCCCATCTCCTGATGGGGATAGCGACTTCGACATCTCGCTGCCTTACGTCGATGTCAACTTCGAAATAGTGCCCGCCACGTGTAGCCGTGACGGGAGCTATTTCCAAGTTGGCGTGGCTACTTCGAAGTAGCCAGCATGTGTAGACGCGGCTAAAGAAGCCATGCCAGCACAAGAGCAGTTTGCAGGAGCCTGTGTTGCTCAGTGAATTACGGTCAGCCTTGTCTCTCTACTCACCTCTCTTATTCTTACAGCCAGTGAAAGCACGTGTATGCAGTTCACTGAACATTACTGAGACTGTTCCCGGCTACTGTATCCACTCCAGTGTTACAATGCACAAAAGGCAGTGACAAATTGTCAGGGTTCTAAAGAGTTGCAAGATGGTGTGGAGAACTAGGAAGCTGGCCTGACATTGAGGCTGCATCTACACTACGAGATAAAATTGATAAATTTGAATACTTAATCACGATATTGTATATTTGAATAAAGTGTCCACAAAGCTGCCTGAAATTCGGCCCACCTTTTTCTCCCTGTCAAATCTCCACGTCCCCATTGCCCCATGCAAGTTTGACAGTGTGGGCACTGTATTGTGGATACCTATCCCACAGTGCCTTAGCCCTGGCTGTTTGTGCGTGTTTCTTGTTGGAATCTCAGAATACCAAGCACTATCCCAGAATTCACTGCATCACTAACCACGTGAGAAAAGAACTGGAGATCCTGCCATTCCCTGCTGCAGCATTCCAGCACAGGCATAGATCCACAAGTGCTCCAACTCAGCACAGATCATTTCGGCAATCGCAGCGTCTGTCATGCAATTTGTCCTTCAATTCCAAAGCTCAATCATGCTTGGCTATCCTACTGGTGCCGCTGATGATGATGATGATGACGACGACAATGATGACAAGGATGGTGGTTTGGAACAGCAATTGTGCCAACTATGGTCCAAGAACTCAGAGCTGGTGGCTGCAATGACTACATAGCTGACAGCAGAGTGGCAGTTTTGGTCTTGAGAGACCAACACACACTGATGGGATCACTTTGTTTTGGAGTCGTGGGACGACCAGCAGTGAGTGCAAAACTTTCACATGAGCAAGTCCACCTTTATGGAACTTTGTGATGCGCTGGCAGCCGCCCTGAAGGACAGCAACACCAAAATGAGGCAGGCTTTAATGGTACTGAAGCAAGTGGCAATTGCACTGTGGAAGTTTGCCACCTCCAATAGTTACCAGTCAGTGACAAATCAGTTTGGGGTGGGCAGACCAACAGTGAGGTTTGTGGCGATGGAGGTGGCCCATGTAATTTGCTGGTATTGCCTCAGGAAGACTGTGACCCTGGGAGATGTACAGGCCATAGTGGATGGCTTTGCTGCCCAGGGCTTTCCTAACTGCAGTGTGGAAATAGATGGCATGCACACCCCCATCGTGGCCCCAGCCCACCTGGCCTTGAAGTATATTAATCAAAAGCAGTACTTCTCCATGGTCATGCAGGGGTTGGTAGATCAAAAAGGTCATTTTACTGACATCAACATTGGCTGGTCAGGGAGGGTTCACAACGCATGCATATTCCAAAATTTGGGACTGTACTGAACGCTCCTAGATGTGACCTTTTTCCTGATCAGAAAATCAAGATTGGCAACGTGGAAATGCACATGGTTATATTGGGTAACCCTGCTTACCCTCTGCTTCCCTGCCTGATGAAACCCTACACAGGAGCCTTGGACCCCAGCAAGGAAAACTTTAATCACAGACAGAGCAGGTACCGAATGATCATGGAATGTGCCTTTGGACATTTTAAAGTGAGGTTCAGATGTTTATTGACCCGTTTGGATGTTTCTGGCACTAATGTAACCACCATTATTACAACGTGCGCTATTTTGCACAACATATGTGAATCAAGGCAGGAGACTTTCCTGTCGATCTGGAATTCTGAAGTGGAAGCAATATGCAGGCCCTACTCGCAGCCATCTACACTGCCATCCACCAGTAGCCACACTCAGGCTGTTGCAACAAGGTATGCTTTAAGAAACAGCTTTATGACTGATAGGAAAGATAGAAAATATGGAAAAACACCGCCTTGGCTTAACCAGGAGATCTTGCATGATCTCAAAATGAAAAAGGAATTGTATAAAAAATGGAAACAAGGAAAAATTACAAAGGATGAATATAGGCAAACAACACAAGAATGCAGGAGAAAGATTAGAAAGGCTAAGGCACAAAATGAGCTCAGACTAGCTACAGGCATAAAGGGAAACAAGAAGGCTTTTTATAAATATATTAGAAACAAGAGGAAGATCAGGGACAGGGTAGGGCCATTGCTCAGTGAGGAGGGAGAAACAGTAACAGGGAACTTGGAAATGGCAGAGATGCTTAATGACTTCTTTGTTTCGGTCTTCACTGAGAAGTCTGATGAAGGAATGCCCAACATAGTGTATGCTAGTGGGAAAGGGGTAGGGTTAGAAGTTGAAATAAAAAAAGAGCAAGTTAAAAATCACTTAGGAAAATTAGATGTCTGCAAGTCACCACGGCCTGATGAAATGCACCCTAGAATACTCAAGGAGCTGATAGAGGAGGTATCTGAGCCTTTATCTATCATCTTTGGAAAATCATGGGAGACAGGAGAGATTCCAGAAGACTGGAGAAGGGCAAATATAGTGCCCATCTATAAAAAGGGGAATAAGAATAACCCAGGAAACTACAGGCCAGTCAGCTTAACCCCAGTGCCAAGAAAGATAATGGAGCAGGTAATTACAGAAATCATCTGCAAGCACTTGGAAGGTGATAAGGTAATAGGAAACAGCCAGCATGGGTTTGTAAAGAATAAATCTTTTCAAACTAATCTGATAGCTTTCTTTGATAGGATAACGAGCCTTGTGGATAGGGGAGAAGCGGTAGATGTGGTATACCTAGACTTTAGTAAAGCATTTGATATGGTCTGTCATGATAGTCTTATCAAAAAACTAGGCAAATACAATTTAGATGAGGCTACTATAAGATGGGTGCATAACTGGCTGGATAACCATACCCAGAGAGTAGTTCTTAATGGTTCTCAATCCTGCTGGAAAAGTATAACAAGTGGGATTCCGCAGGGATCTGTCTTAGGACCGGTTCTGTTCAATGTCTTTATCAATGATTTAGATATTGGCATAGAAAGTACGCTTGTTAAGTTTGCAGATGATACCAAGTTGGGAGGGGTTGCAACTGCTTTGGAGGATAGGGTCATAATTCAAAATGATCTGGATAAATTGGAGAAATGGTCTGAGGTAAACAGGATGAAGTTTAATAAAGACAAATTCAAAGTGCTCCCCTTGGGAAGGAACAATCAGTTTCACGCATACAGAATGGGGAGAGACTGTCTAGGAATGACTACAGCAGAAAGGGATCTAGGGATTATAGTGGACCACAAGCTAAATATGAGTTAACAGTGTGATGCTGTTGGAAAAAAAGCAAACATGATTCTGGGATGCATTAACAGGTGTGTTGTGAACAAGACACATGAAGTCATTCTTCCGCTCTACTCTGCACTGATTAGACCTCAGCTGGAGTATTGCGTCCAGTTCTGGGCACCGCAGTTCAAAAAAGATGTGGAGAAACTAGAGAGGGTCCAGAGAAGAGCGACAAGAATGATTAAAGGTCTAGAGAATGTGACCTATGAAAAAAGATTGAAAGAATTAGGCTTGTTTAGTTTGGAAAAGAGAAGATTGAGGGGAGACATGATAGCAGTTTTCAGGTATCTAAAAGGGAGTCATAAGGAGGAAGGAGAAAACTTGTTCTTCTTGGCCTCTGAGGATAGAACAAGAGGCAACGGGCTTAAACTGCAGCAAGGGAGGTTTAGGTTGGACATTAGGAAAATGTTCCTAACTGTCAGGGCGGTCAAACAGTGGAAGAAATTGCCAAGGGAGGTTGTGGAATCTCCATCGCTGGAGATATTTAAGAACAGGTTAGATAGATGGCTATGAGGGATGGTTTAGATAGTACTTGGTCCTGCCATTGGGGCAGGGGGCTGGACTCGATGGCCTCTCGAGGTCCCTTCCAGTCCTAGTGTTCTATGATTCTATGATCTGTAACTCTCATTGTACCTATGTATGTCTGCCATAATGCCAATAAATTAAACCATACTGTAATGAATGAATGCTCTTTTTTTGGTAGAAGGGGGTTGAGTTGCAGTAAATAGAATGTGCTGTGCCTTCAGCAGCACTCAACCTCCCCCGCACCTGCCTGCTGCCCTCAGCCAGATGTCTGCTGCAGACAATGGAGTTTCACTACCCAGCTGTGCCTTCAGAGGCACTCACTCTCCCACTACCCACCCGGTTCCCTCAGCCACGTGTCTGCTGCAGACAGCGGCGTTTCACAGGGCAGCTCTGCCTTAAGCGGCTTTAACCACTCACCCCACTTGGTTCCCTCAGCCACATGTCTGCTGTGGCCAAGGGAGTTTCAGTGCCAAGCTGTGTCTTTGGCAGCTTTAACCGCCCCTCCACCCCAGCCTGGTTCCCTCAGCCGCGCATCTGCTGCAGACAATGGAGTTTCACTGCCCAGCTGTGCCTTCAGCAGCACTCACCTTCCCCCTACTCGCCCAGTTCCCTCAGCCACACGTCTGCTGCGGACAAGGGAGTTTCACTGCCCAGCTGTGCCTTCAGCGGCACTCACCCTCCCTCCACCCGCCCAGTTCCCGCAGCCACGCGTCTGCTGCAGACAAGGGAGTTTCACAGCCCAGCTGTGTCTTCAGCAGCTTTAACCACCCCCCAACCCCTGCCTGGTCCCCTCACCATGCGTCTGCTGTGGACAAGGGAGTTTCACTGCCCAGCTGTGCCTTCAGCGGCACTCACCCTCTCCCTACCCGCCCCGTTCCCTCAGCCGTGCGTCTGCTGCAGACAAGGGAGTTTCACTGGGCAGCTTTAAACCACCATCACCCCTCACCTGCTTCCTTCAGCCACACATCTGCTCTGCACAAGTGAGTTTTACTGGGCAGCTGCACCTTCAGTGGTTTTAAACCACCCTGCTCTCCTGGAGTCCCAGACGGAAATGTCATGAAAGACCAGTGAATCTGAAGTCTATTTAAGGGGGGACATGATAGCAATTTTCAGGTATCTAAAAGGATGTCATAAGGAGGAGGGAGAAAACTTCTTCTTCTTGGCCTCTGAGGATAGAACAAGAAGCAATGGGCTTAAACTGTAGCAAGGGAGGTTTAGGTTGGACATTAGGAAAAAGTTCCTAGCTGTCAGGGTGGTCAAAGTGGAATAAATTGCCTAGGGAGATTGTGGAATCTCCATCTCTGGAGATATTTAAGAACAGGTTAGATAAATGTCTCTCAGGGATGGTTTACACAGTACTTGGTCTTGCCATGATGGTAGGGTGCTGGACTCGATGAACTCTCAAGGTCCCTTCAAGTCCTAGCATTCTATGATTCTATGATTCTATTGGCCGGGGAATAAATCTGGCAACTGTGCTTTGAAAAGGAAGGCTCCAAGGTAGCGTTCCCTATTAGCTGAGTGTTTGGGTAGCCATCTAGGAGTTATTCAAATACTGGGTTAGCAAAGGATTCATAGCTGGTAGCACATGTGTCTACTAGAGATGTACATCCACACACGCCTTGATGCGTGTAACAATTTTTTTTCTGCAAATGGACATTAAAAAACAGAGGAAACATTGATCCCAGCTAGTTATTGATTCTGGAGCCTATGCATGTGTGTGAATAACATTTGCAGGGTTTTGCTCCTTGGTTTATAACAGCTACACTGCTAAGGGCATTAGGTTACCCTGGGAAAAAACTGCACTGCTCACATATCAGACCCCCCACCACCCATCTGTCTTTAGCTCAGTGCCATGGGCCTGGAGTTCCTCACCTGCCTTGCAACGCACCATCTGGCAAGTCTGCAGAATTAGCACCCTTCAGCTAAACTGCACAGCATCAGCATGAGCAAAAATCCTCCTTTTAGTTATGTCCCGTTGGGCCCAACTCTGCTCTCCTGTTTTTCCTGTTTAACACTTACAAACAGAGCAGAATTTCAGACCAACCCACATGTGAGCTGTAGAGTAGCATTCTTCTCCACTAAGTTTACAGCAAGGGGAAAGAGGAATGTAACGGAGATCCGAAAACAAAAACAACAAAAATAAGGAAGATGCCAAGTGACTTTCTGCAGCTGGAGAAGCACAGAGATCTTGGTGCTCAGCCTCAGATTGAAGGGATTATTTATGAGCGGGGATAACTGAAGGAGCAAAAAATTTCCATTGCTCTTTGCTGCAGGAAAACCACCAACTTGACTGTTATTTTATTAAATACTTTGACACTGAAACATCCACCAAAAAAGGGCACGTATTCCCAGTCCCAGGCACTGTTTTGCACCCGTTCTGCTCTTATAAGGAGAAAATTTCTTTAGACAGACATATCATAAGGAGAGCACATCTTCAATGAGAAATACACTCTATTGTACCACCCCTCAGGTCTCTCTTTGCTCCTTGTCAAATCTGAAACAACAGCGGAGACCCTAGCTAAGCTGCACCCCCTGGGCGAGCTAGAATAGTCTGGGTCTGAGTCAATCTGATTCCAAGGCCCTGAGGGTCATTGTGCTCTGGAGAGGGTTCTGCTTACTGATGCACTGTGTCTATAAGGGACAAGTACCCCTCTGCAGGAAAGAAGCTTATTAACATAACATGCTTCCACAGGAGGGCTTTGACATGAAGGAGAGTCTCAGCAAGGCCAGCCAGATGCTGCATGCACTTCTGTCACTGCCACCATCTTACACAGCATCCAGATCAGAGGCATAGCCGAAAGGGTGCACTTGGGTGGGCCCCAACTTCAGGTGGGTGGGAAATGATGGGGGGACAGGGTTTAGCCCTAGTGCCCTGAGCCCATTCCCTGGCTAGAGAGGTGAGCAGAGCAGGGTAAGCTCTAGCACCCGGTGTCACCCCCAGCTGCAGTGCTGGGTTGGCTGGCAGAGTGGACAAGTGCCAGGGCATAAGGCGCGCCAGGGAGGGCTGTATGGTGGCCTAAGATAAAAGATCCATGACTGTGCCCCTCATCCAAAGACACTGTAGGAGTAGACTCCATTTCTTCAGCTGTTGTGGCCATGGCCAATGTGCAGGCTTTAAAAGCAATGCCCCGTAGAAAAAAATTACCCACCACACATGCATGCCCACACCCCACCACTGTAAGGTTCCTGCTGTGAGTTGGGTTCTCGTAATGATAGATCTGATTGTGGACACAGATGATTCCATGGTTAGCCCAGCCAGTTTTTATTGGCTCTAGCTGATAGTTTGAGATGGAATAAATGGGAAATCAGATCTCTGTATTCAAGCAATGTCTTCCTAAACTCGGTAACCCGACTCATTGCAGAGCTCCCCAGACAACTAAGGACAGTTTTCAAAAAGAGCCCACTTCTCAGCATGAACCCATGATGCTGAGCTATGAAAATCTCACTGTAAGTAGCCACAACTGAGACTTTGGCCTGCAACAGAAAAGAAGAGCAGTGGCTCAGTGTGCCCGTCTCTGTCTGGCACTGCACTGATATCTAGCTCCCTATAATTAGCTAAGTCTGTTTTCTACCAGGTGCAGGGGAGAGGGATGAGTAACAAACTTGGCATATGCTGTGTAACAATAGCAGTAGTAGCAAGTTTCCCTGTATCTCCCAGGTCTGACCATTTATCTCCATATCAGTGATGGGAAATTAAGCCCATTAAGTCAATAAGATGTAAGACAACAGGGCGTCTAAGTGCAAAATTAGCCTACTTGGAACATGACATTAATGGGATTTTTAATGAGCTGGACAAGATAGAGAGAGTTAAAGCTGTCCCCTGGAGCAGAAAAACACCAGGCTACTTGAACTGGGTCACGTAGCACCATGAGTGTCCTTCTCCACCTGCAGAGAACAGGTTTTCCCCTGTGACAGCACCCTCCCAAGGACAGAGCACACTCCCTGTGTGACAGCTCTCCCCTGGTTAGAGCTCACTGTTTGTGTGATATCCCTTCCTTGGTTAGAGCACACTCCCTACGTGACAGCACACTCCCCCTGGTTACAGCATACCACAAGATTGTCTGGATATGTGGACTCTCTACTTAGACCCTATGCTACCAGCACCTGCAGCTTTCTTCAAGATACCACTGACTTCCTCAGGAAACTACAATCCATTGGTGACCTTCCTGAAAACACCATCCTGGCCACCATGGATGTAGAGGCCCTTTATACCAATACCCCACATGAAGATGGACTCCAAGCTGTTAGGAACATTATCCCTGATGAGATCGAGGCACAAATGGTGGCGGTGCTTTGTGACTTTGTCCTCACCCACAACTATTTCAGATTTTAGGACAAATTTTACCTTCAAATCAGTGGCACTGCTATGGACACCCCCATGGCCCTGCAGTATGCCAACATTTTTATGGCTGACCTGGAACAACGCTTTCTCAGTTCTCATCCCTTAGCACCCCTCCTCTACCTGCGCTACATTGATGACATCATCATGTGGACCCATGGGAAGGTGGCTCTTGAAGAGTTCCACTGTGATTTCAACAGTTTCCACCCCATCATCAACATTAGCCCGGACCAGTCCACACAAGAGATTCGCTTCCTAGGCACTACCGTGCAGATAAGCAACGGTCACATAAATACCACCCTATACCAAAAACCCATGGACCGCTATGCTTATCTACACACCTCCAGCTTCCATCCAGGACATATGACACCATCCATTTTTCACAGCCAGGCACTAAGGTACAACCATATTTGCTCTGATCCATCAGACAGAGACAAACATCTACAAGACCTTTACCAAGCTTTCCTCAAACTACAATACCCACCTAAGGAATTGAGGAAACAGATTGACAGAGCCAGACGGGTACCCAGAAGCCACCTGCTACAAGACAGGCCTCACAAGAAAAATGAGAGAACACCACTGACCATCACATACAGCCCCCACCTAAGGCCTCTCCAATGCATCATCAGTGATCTGCAACCCATCCTGACCAGTGATCTTTCACTCTCACAGACCTTGGGAGGCAGGCCTGCCCTTGCCTACAGACAGCCTGCCAACCTTAAACAAATCCTCACCAGCCACTATAAACCACAAACCAGTAACTCTAAGCCTGGAACCAGCCCCTGCAACAATCCTCACTGTCAAGTCTGCTCACATATCTACACCAGTGACATCATCACAGGACCTAACATCAACCATACCAACAGGAGCTCCTTTACCTGCACATCTACTAATATAATATATGCCATCGTGTGCCAGCAATGCCTCACTGCAATTTACATTGGCCAAACTGGACAGTCTCTACGTAAAAGAATAAATGGACATAAATCAGACATCAGGAACGGTAATGTACAGAAGCCTGTGGGGGAACACTTCAGTCTCCCTGGACACTCAGTATCAGATTTAAGGGTGGCAGTCCTGAAACAAAGAAATTTCAAAAATCGGATGGAGAGAGAAATCTCTGAGCTGCAATTTATTTGCCGATTTGACTCCATTAACCAAGGGTTAAACAGATACTGGAAGTGGCTCACACCTTACAAAAGCAGCTTCTCTGCCCTGGGTGTTAATATCTCCCCATTAGACTCTGACAATGGGTCATATCCCCCTGTCTGATCTGACTTGTTTTTTCCTCTTTGATACATACTATTGATAATGGGCCATTTCCACCTTGCTGAATAGACCTTGTCAGCTCTGGCCCTCCCTTTTACTGGGACCCCACTCTTTAAATACTCCTCTGAAACCACCCCCACTCATGCATCTGCTGAAGCGGGTCTTTGCCCATGAACGCTTATGCTCCAAAATATCTGTTAGTCTATAAGATGCCACAGGACTTCTTGTTGTTCTCAAAGCTACAGACTAACATGGCTACCTCTCTGATACTACACAGACCACAGAACTTGCACAAAAGAGATCAATTCTTAACAATTCCTAGCTTCTAGGGAGAAGGGATTTGAACAGGCCTAAGGCATCCTCCCCTCCCTTATAAGTGCCATAGCTATTGGGCTGTGAGATTCTTAAGGGGAAGGGACAGTTCCTGTTCCTGTTGTCTTTCCTACTGAAGCTTTTTCACTGGTCAGTAATGAGACCTATTGAAGCTGTTTCACTGAGAGAGTCCTTGGCCCCAAGAGAGGGTGCCTAAGAGACTGCTTGGTGGGTGGAGCACAGAAATAAGAAATCTTGTGAGCCTTGCCTCACACCGTCTCTTAGGTCAGTAGTTACAGTCTGCTCCTGGGCTGTGGCAGACCCCGCTTCAAATCTTTTCTCCCCATTGCCCATGATGGGTCAGTGAGCTCCTCAGCCAACATTTTTAAAACTCTTGGATGTAATTTATTTGGCCATGTAAAATGTCCAACCTTAGTAGCTGTTGTTCCATATCCTCCTGCGGTACTAGTGGAATAGAAAGAGTGTTGTCATGTGATATAACAATGGGATTTTTTTCCAAACATAGCCCAGAAATATTTATTGAATAGTTCTGCCTTTTCTGCACTATTGTTAGGACTGCTACTATTTCCATTTAGTAGGCTGTGTCTAGACTAGCCCCCAGCTTCAAAGGGGACATGGTAACGAGGGTGTTGGGAGATTACTAATGAAGTGCTGCGGTGCATATGCAGCATTTCATTAGGCTAAATCTCCCCCCACAGCAACTTCAAAGTGTAAAACTTTGAAGTGCTGGCTTTCATGTAGCCGCAGGTCAGCCATGGGTACTTTGAAGTGCCCACGCTACTTCAAAGTCCTTTACTCCTCAAAATTTTGGGAGATTTAGGCTAATGAAGTGCTGCATATGCACTGCAGCACTTCTTTAGTAATCTCTTGACGACCTAATTACCATGCCCCCTTCGAAGATGGGGCTAGTCTAGACACAGCTGTAGTGGAACAACTAGACTATTTCTTCTCCTATACTTGAAAAAACGCAACTCCTTCTTTTTGTCCTTACCTCTTCTGGCCCCTGGCTTCTCCTGGTGCCCCTGTGCTTCCCTTATCACTTCTTAACGATTCCTAGCTTCTGATTTTTAATTCCCAATTATTATTCACATTTTTCTTCCTCCAAACTCAAAACTATTTTCAACTTTTAAGAAGTGGTAATTTAAAGCACCAAGTATCTGTGTATGTGTATGTATCTATCTAGATCTATATCATAGATCTACGTTACTAGTAGCTATAGATATATATCATTAATCTGATCTTTAGTCTGCCTTCACATTATAAATATGACCAAATAATGATCACTTGTTGCTGATTTACCAATATTTTTTTAGTTCTGTGACCAGTTATTCTTTATGTATTAGGAGAGGACTAATAAAGAAAACATTGAATAAAGGGTCCCACACTCAGTAAGGGTTCCACACTTTTCCTGACCTTTTTGTGGCTTTCATACTTGTAGAAACCCTTCTTCTTACCTTTCACCTCCCTTACTAGCTGCAACTACAGCTGTGCTTTGTCCTTCCTGATTACACCCCCCTGCATACTCGGGCAATATTTTTATACTCCTCTCAAGTCCTCTGTCCAAGTTCTACTTCTTGTAAGCTTTCTTTTTGTGTTTAATCTCATTAAAGATTTCTCTGTAAAGTCAAGATGGTTGCCTGTCATATTTACTATTCTTTCTGCACATTCAGATGGTTTGCTCTTGCACCCTCAGTAAGTCTTCTTTAAAACACAAATCGCTGTCCTGTATTCCTTTCCTCCTCATATTAGCCTTCCAGGTAAACTTGACAGTCAGTTCCCTCAGGGAGCCAAAGTCTGCTTTTCTGAAATTCATGTTACTCCAACTGTAAAGATCATGCAGGTTTTTTCCCCTTTTTTTTATTATAGACAGGTGCATAAGGAGCCAGTCATTCTGTCTCTAGAATGACTTGAGCCGCGTCTACACATGCCAGCTACTTCGAAGTAGCCGCGCCAACTTTGAAATAGCGCCCACCATGACTACACGTGGAGGGCGCTATTTCGAAGTTGACATCAACGTAAGGCGGCGAGACGTCGAAGTCGCTATCCTCATGAGGAGATGGGAATAGTGCCCTACTTCGACGTTGAACGTCGAAGTAGGGCACGTGTAAACGATGCGCATCCTGCAACATCGAAATAGCGGGGTCCGCCATGGCGGCCATCAGCTGAGGGATTGAGAGACGCTCTCTCCAGCCCCTGAGCTCGATGGTCGCCGCGTGCAGTGGCCCCTTAAGGGTCCCCACCCCCTGCCTTCCTGTGCAGGAAGCTGAGAGAGCGTGCAGGCAGCAGCATAGCCTCTCAGCCAGCCTGCACGTCTCACAGCAGCCAAGAGACATGCCCCCTGCTGCGATGGCCGCCCGCCAGGCCCCCAAGCGACCCCAGGGCACCCCCCACAAGGGGAGCCAGGGCTCCCAGATTGGCAGCCAGGCTGGCAAGCGGCAGTGGGGCCCCTCCTGGACGGAGGCCGAGCTTCGGGACCTGCTGGGGCTCTGGAGCGAGGAGGAGGTGTTCCAGGTAATGGGGAGCAAGAGGCGGAATGGGGATGTGTTTGCTCGGCTGGCCAAGGGCCTGGCCGCCCGGGGTCACCCTGCCTGCACTCCTGACCACGTCAGGAGTAAGGTTAAGGAGCTGCGGCAGGGTTATGCCCGGGCCCGGGATGCGGCCAGCCGATCTGGGGCCGCCCCCGTCACTTGCCCCTTTTACAGGGAGCTCAGGGAAATCCTGGGCCCCCAGCACACCTCCTCCCCTCCAGCCACTCTTGACACCTCAGCCGAGGAGCCCCAGCAGGCCCCGGAGGCAAGCCCTGCACACCAGGGATCCCCCCAGGAACGCACCCCTGGGACACCGGAGAAGGAGGAGGAGCGGGGATCCTCCTCCAGCAATGGAGGGCTCCACATCGCGCTGCCGTCCCGGAGCTCCAGCAGGGCGTCCGCCCACCGGGTGTCCCCTGATCGTGGGAGTGGACCATCAGGTATGTACCCCCCCCCCCGGTGCACACCCCCGGGGTTGAGAGGCAGGGGCAACAGACATGACCAGGGCCCTCCACATGTCCAGATGACCATGGCCCCAAGGACAGCATTAGCATGTCCCTCAGAAGAGTGCATCAGCCCCTGCCCCCCAGCACGACAGTGCCATGCCCCATCCCTGGGGATGGGGGGAGCGGAACCTAGGGTCCCCTGGGGGGAGGGGGTGGGACACCCATCAGCAGCAGCAGCATCTCCAGGGGACGGGGATGGGGAACCAGCAACAGAGGGGTGGGGAGACAAGGGCCACAGCTCGGGGCCCACACTAACGGCTGTCTCCACTCTTCTTCCCCCCCCATGTTCTGCAGCTGCACCATCGGAGGGACCGGAGAGCGCCGGCGAGGTGTCAGTGGTCCCAGGGAGCCCACCGGGGCCATCACTCCAGGCCAGCCCCTTGGCGGAGCACCGACCAGCCCCAGGGCGGGGACGACGGCAGACCCAGCACTACCCACGGACAGCGACGGACCCCCAGCTTCTGGTGATCCTCCGGCAGCAGCTGGAAGTCTCGGAGCAGCGCCTGCGGGTGGAGGAGCGGCAGCTCCATCTGCAGGAGCGGGTGCTGGCCTGGCGCCAGGAGGAATGGGGGTCATTTATGCGCATATTTGAGCGCATCGCGGACTACCTGGCCCCCCCATGCCGCGCCAGCCGCTGCTGTGCCCTCCCTGCCTGCTCCACCCGCCGCTCCACCCGCCGTCGCACCGCCTTCCAACACCAAGGGGCCCTCCGCCGAGGGGGACCTGGGGCCTGCTGACACCCGCCGGCCATATCTCCCAGTCCGCCTGGCCCCCAGCCAGCCCTGGCCAGGGCTGAGGCCGAGGTGCGGGTCGCGGCTGCCCACCCCCAGTGCTGGACATTAGGGGGTGCGGGGCCCAGGACGTGCCCCCCCTCCTTCCCCTTTGTACATATCCCCTTTTACTTGTGTTTTGTATATAGTTTGTATTAGACCCGTTATTTTATGATATCTGCCCCCCCCATGTAAATAGTTCTCCCCTTCCTTGTCTTCCCCTTTTTTTTTCCTTATCATCATATAATATATATAATATTTATATTGGTTGTAAATAATATAATAATAATAAGAGTTCAACATTTTCTGTTTTCACGAACAACATGTCTATTTTTATTTACAAGAAAAGTGGTGGTGGGGGGGTGTGCTCTTGGGTGCTCTGTGGTGTGGGCGTAGGGGCAGGGAGTGTTGTGGAGGATGGGGAGGGTGCAGTGGGGGGGCCTGCCAGCGTTCACCCCGCAGCCTCATCAAAATGGGCTCGCAGGGCCTCCCGGACCCGGATCCCTTCGGGATCCACCTGGCGACTGGGGGCAGCGGGTGGCTGCATGTCAGCCCTGCCAGCCTCCACAGCCCAGCCCTGAAAGAATGTCTCCCCCTTGCTCTCAACCAGGTTGTGGAGGGCACTGCACGCACCCACAATCTGGGGGATGTTGGTGGGGCCCACATCAAGGCGGGTGAGGAGACACCTCCAGCGCCCTTTGAGGCGGCCAAATGTGTGCTCAGCCACCTAGCGCGTGTGGTTCAGGCGCATGTTGAAGCGCTCCTGGCTGGCTGACAGATGGCCCGTGTAAGGGTGCATGAGCCAGGGCCGGAGGGGGTATGCCACATCTGTGATGACGCAGAGGGGCATGGTGGTGTTCCCCACAGGGATCTCCCGCTGGGGGATGTAGGTCCCCGCCTCCAGCTGGTGGCACAGGCCCGAATTCCGGAATACCCGGGCGTCATGAGTGCTGCCAGGCCAGCCAACATATATGTCCAGGAAGAGGCCCTGGCTGTCCACCAAGGCCTGGAGGACCACTGAATGGTAGCCCTTCCTGTTTAAGAAGTGTCCTCCACTGTGCTCCAGGACACGGATGGGGATATGGGTCCCATCCAGAGCCCCGAAGCAATTGGGGAAGCCCAGGGTGGCAAACCCCACGATGGCAGCATCCAGGTCCCCAAGCCGCACGAGCCTGTGGAGGAGCAGGGCGTTGATGGCACAGATGACCTGCAGGGCAAGGACATGGGAGAGCACCAGTGAGGGGTGTGCAGGGTGTGTCTGGCCCTCCCCTGCCAGGGCTCCCCTCCCCTCCCCTGCCAGGGCTCCCCTCCCCTCCCAGGGCTGCCTCCCACTCCCCATGGGTCCTCTTACCTCCATGAGGACAGCCCCGATGGTGGCCTTGCTGACACCAAACTGCTGGCCCACGGATTGGTAGCTGTCTGGAGTGGCCAGCTTCCAGACAGCAATGCCGACCCGTTTCTACACGCTGAGGGCGTGCCGCATGGCAGTGTCCTGGTGCCTCAGTGGGGGTGAGCCACTGGCAGAGGTCCAGAAATGTCTGCCGGCTCATACGAAAGTTCTGGAGCCAGCGGTCGTCGTCCCACTCTCGGAGCACCAGCCGCTCCCACCAGTCGGTGCTCGTGAGGTAGCTCCACAGCCGGCGGCATGTGCGGTGGGGGGGGCGCGGGGGGCTGCAGGGTCTGGGGTTGCTTCCTCCTTCCCTGGGGGCAGCTCCTCTTCTGTGGCTAGAATGTGATCAGCTGCCTCCTGCATGGCATTGAGCAGGGCGAGCACTGCTCCTACAGGGGCGGCTGGGTGGACCTCTGGCTGCTGCTGCTGCTGTTGCTGCTGCTGCTGCTGCTGCTGCTGCTGCTGCTGCTGGGGGTCCATAACTGCGTCGCCGAGGTCTGCGTGCCTATGGCTCTGCAGACCGCGTGCTGAGTGTGTCTGGCAGGGGCCCTTTAAGGGATCGGCTAGCTGTTGCCCCGGAAGTGCTAGTCCGCCCTGTGACCCTGTCTGCAGCTGTTCCTGGCACCCTTATTTCGATGTGTGCTACTTCGGCGTGTAGATGCTCCCCCGCAGCGCCTACTTTCGATGTGGTGCTGCCCAACGTTGACGGCACCAGCCCTGGAGGACATGTAGACGTTACTCATCAACATAGCCTATTTCGATGTCGCTACTCTGACACAATGTCATTTTTACATAGACAGTCCCACCCATCTCCCATTTTTCCCACTCAATCCTTCCAAGATAGGTTATCACCATTTTTAACATTCCAATCACAGAATCATAGAATCATAGAATTCTAGGGCTAGAAGGGACTTCAGGAGGTAATCTAGTCCAGCCCCCTGCCTAAAGCAGGATCAACTCCAATTAAATGATTCCAGCCAGGACTTTGTCAAGCCGGGACTTAAAAACCTCCAGGGATGGAGATTCCACCACCTCTCTAGGTAATGCATTGCAGTGCTTCACCTGGACCTGGTGAAATAGATTTTCCTAATATCTAATCTAGACCTCTCCCACTGTGACTTCAGACCATTGCTCCATGTTCTGCTGTCTGTCAATAATGAAAAGAGTCTCTCTCCATCATCTTTAGAGCCCTCCTTCAGGAAGTTAAAGGCTGCTATTAAATCACCTCTCAGTCTTTATGGGTATCATCCCACCAGACTTCCATGGGAGCAGCAAGATCAAGTATATGCTCCTAAATGAGCAATTCTAATTCTTATTGTTTGTAGCCTAGTACCCTACAATTTGTGCATGGGAATGACTGCTCCCAGCAAGAATTTTCATGGGCTGGAGGAACTGAGCTCTTCCAACTCTCCAAGCAAATCCAGCCATCTCATTTCCTGTCTGCCCACAGCAGGGCAGAATGGTGATGTTAATGGAATGAGGCAAAGGTTTCCTTTCCATGCCATTTGCCTGTATGACTGCTGAGAAATAGTCTAGGCCTGTGAGGACTGTGGCCTAGGTTCACCAATGTAAGTGCCTCCACTTACTTATGCTTCACAGAACCCCAAAGGGCATTCACTCAGGGCCTAAGTGTCTGCAAAGCTCCCTCAGTGTCCTGTCCCTGGGCCTGCGTACTGCTGCCTCCTTGTGAGCATCCAGATACATGACTGGTGCCTATGCCCCAGAGCAAGTCACAAGGCAGGTATTCAGCCACCTATCTCTTCTGTGGGCCTGATCTAGTAGCTCTGCTCAGGCACTGCTTTCCAGATAGAGCTTCTCGCATGGTTTCATGGCAAAAAGGTGTGGGTGGGGGCCTGAATTCAGGCCCTCTAACTCAGGCGTGAGGGCATGCAAGTGGTGTGGGTGAAACCCCAGTTCAACTCCCCTTCTCCCTGCTGCAGAGAAAAGATCTGAAGAGGGGTCTGCCATGGCCCAGGAGCAGACTGTAACTGCTGAACTAAGAGACAATGGGAGGCAGGGCCCCCAGGATCTCTTATCTCAGTGCTCCACCCACCAACCAGTCTCTGAAAAACTGACAGGAGCTCTGAGAAATGCAACAAAAGCAAGCATGAGACTACAGGAGCAATTTTTGAAAGGGAAAGGGGATACAGAATACAAAAGTGTTTCTCAACCAATGGTATGAGTATCCTTGGGGGTACACCAAGGTCTTCCAAGACCAAGGATGAACTCTAGATATTTGCCTAGTTTTCCAACAGGCTACATTAAAAACACTAGTAAAGTCAGTACAGTCTAAAAGTTCGTTCAGACAATGACTTGTTTCTACTGCTTCATATACCTTATGCTGAAATATAAATACAATATTTCTGTTCCCATTCCTTTATTTGATAATAAGATGGTAGAAAGCAAGTTCTCAGTAGTAATCTTCTGTGATATTGTGCATGGTTTTGTAAGTAGTTTTTAAGTGGGGTGCAAGTTGGTGGTATGCAAAACAAATCTGACTCCTAAAAAGGGTACAGTAATATGGAAAGGTTGCATGGCACTTGTTTGAAGACGTCAGATTACCTGAGGACCATGTTTCTCAACCAATGGTATGCCTACCCCATGAGGAATGTCTGGGGGTATTTATGGTTTTTTAAAAAAGAGATACTTTATAAAAAAAGGTTGAGAAACACTGGAATATACAAGGACTATGCACAGATACCCAAGAGATATGTACTACTGAACACTACATAACTATCCACAGCCATCTTAGGGGGGTGCAAACCACAGAACATACTAATAACACTAAGGAGATATACCTATCTCATACTACTGGCAGGGACCTTCAGAGGTCATTGAGTCCAGTCCTCTGCCCTAACAGCAGGGCTTATCTCCATCCCTGATGGATTTTTTTTAAAATGTATTTGCCCCATATCCCTAAATGGCCCCCTCAAGGGCTGTACTCACAAGGCAGGGCTTAGCAGGCCAATGTGCAAACCACAGAGCTATAAGCTACCTCAGGGATAAGTGCCACTGACCATACTGTGGCTATCTGCAGCTGTCTGAGTGGTGCATATGTGGTACCCAGAGGCACTGAGACCTCATCTGGGGTGAATGAAATCCCTGCTCCACAGCCTCAGCTGACAGCCAGCTGGCCTTTAGCTCATGTGGTAGAGTGCAGGGCTTTAGACCCTATGCTTGCAGGTTCTATTCCTGGGGCTAGCAACCTGGGTGTGTCAGCATTACACATAAAACACAGGGAGAGGACATAGCTGGCTTCATTGATCCTAAAGCTGTTACATGTGTAAAGTCTGACCTCCTGTCTAACTCAGGCCAGATACCTTCACCTGCTTTAAGGCAGGAGCCAAGAGGACTAAACCAAAGAGGTAATGCTGAATATCTCTTTCAAAGGGCCACTGTTGAGATCCTTCTGACTGGGTGTCATGAGAGGGGAGGTGAGACTGGCCCAAGGCAAGGCACCATGGAGCGTGCTCAGCACTATCAGACAGGATCTTCCAGTTTTACTAGTAAGCATTGTGGACAGGAGCGTGGAGGGGAGCACGGAGGTTGCAGACCCAGGTCTAGACCCACTCAGTCCATATTTCAGGGACCTGCTAATGGTGGGTGCCTTGGTAGAGATCCCTGGGGAGGAATGTCAGCGGCACTGAGCATCCATGGCTTCCACTGATTCCAGTTTGCAAGCAAGATGCTCAGCCTGTTGCAAGTCCAGGTCCTGAGTCTCTTGACAAATTCAGAATCTGTCTGCAATTAGGCTGCATCAGCTGACTCAGCCTAAGGAGTTTGGGCAAATGGACTCTAATTGTGACTTAG
This sequence comes from Carettochelys insculpta, assembly GCF_033958435.1. Taxonomy (NCBI): domain Eukaryota; kingdom Metazoa; phylum Chordata; order Testudines; family Carettochelyidae; genus Carettochelys; species Carettochelys insculpta. Next base: position 65,603,613 of record NC_134145.1, on the reverse strand, counting down.
GTATTTCGGCTTGGGCTGCATCCCAAAATCTGTGATGTTTCTGCCTTGCTGAGGCCTATGCCCAGGATCCAGCCCAAGCCCAAACATCTGCATAATCATCTGCAGGTATCTCATTGCTGTGTATTGCAGACATCCCTTTGAGGACCCACCTGGAAGGACGGGTGTCAGCTCTTCTGCTGAGTGAGTGCCTCGGTCCCAGGTTTGGCTCTGGATTGTATTGCATTTGTCTTGACTTTGGTGCCACCCTGTGGCAACTGTTTGGTACTGCCCAAGATGCTGGGAGCACTCAGGACTGAATCCTAATTAACCTGCTTGCCTACCTACCAGCTGCAGGGATCACTGGTGTTCGGAGAACTGCTCAGCACCACTGAATGCTGAAGGTGCCTGAACTCACTCAGCACCAACATTTCCCAGCTGAGAGCACCTGCACTGCCACCTCCCTCTAGGTGAATGGCAGCCTATTTCCTGTCAAAGCCCCAGAGCCATGCATGACCCAATGGAAGACAAGTGTTCAGGTGCCAACTCATCTGTGGAGTTTGATCCACTAGCAGTGCTCAGAGGCTCCATGCCTCCAAAAAAAAAAAGAGCCAGGAAAAGGGATCCACCTCCTTCATCACCTTTAACCTGGGGTTAGGGCACTAAGTGGGGATACAGGAGACCTCAGTTCAGGTCCCTGTTCAGTCTAAGCAGGGTTTGAAGAGGTGGAGTCTGCCCTCTCCCAGGAGACCACTCTTACAATGGGCTAGGGAGATATTCTTCCTTTTTCTCAGGCCCAGTATATACTTAGTTAAAGTGGAACCTCAGCAAGAGCAAGTCCCCTCTCAGAACAACTGCCCCCCAGCTGTAGGCAACTGTTCATCTCCTTTTTCCACCTTAAAGCAAAGCAGACTTGAGCGAGGATCTCCCATTCCTCAGGGGCATGTTCTAACCACTGGGATTAAGGAAGATGAGCTGCTCTTTCTCTGTCCCCCAAATATTTTTGTGGAATTATGGGGCCTCTGAGCACATCTACTGAATTGGGCTTTGCAAGTGATGTAGGCATTAGCCACCTCTCTCTCTTCTAGCAGAGATGGGCACTGTCATGGAGCAACAAGGTCTGGGCTACTCCTTAGTACCTTGCCCTGGTTGGATTGGGGTGGTTCAGGGGTTGACAATGTGCTGTCCTGCCCAGGACACCAGCTCCAACCCAGTCTGATTTAAGTGGCCAGATCCAGATGGGGACCATGCTGTTTTGCACAAGTAGCCCACTTTGCATGTTATTGTGAATGGACATACAGGTAATTTTTCACAGGTGTATGCACATCCTCTTGCATATGGGTGCCACTTTGCACATACCAGCTTACACGTTTCAGTTTGAGCAGATTTCAGAAGCCTAAGTGTATTGTTTTGCATATTTCATTTCACATGTGCCATTTTCCACACTGTGAAGGCCAGCTGATAAAAGCTGCTGATTAGGTAATGATAGGGTGAGGGACCATAGGACCCAGTGTGATTTTATATCTATATTCCATGAAAAGCAGTCAGGCATAGACAGTATAAAAACTAAGAGAGTTGCCAGAACCATGTGAGCAACAGTACCAGTGTATAGCTTTTTCCTGTCAGCTGGTCTATCAAAGGGTAGTATTTATTGCTTACATATGAAAAACAGGAAACAGAATCCCTAAGAGAACCTCAAAAACAAATATATAGCTTGGCTGAATGACAGCATCAGTGAAATTGTGGTAGTGTGAGCTAGTGACTCAAGCACACAGCATCGGAGTGGGGGCAGGGGACTGCACAACCTGGACTGTCACAGGTGTAATTAGTACAAAGCTTGCTCCACTGGGTGTGGTTAGATGTTTGGCTCCGTGTGTGTGTGTGTGTGTGTGTGTGTGTGTGTGTGTTCTCGTGTGTTGCCACAGTGCAGACAGCCAGCACAGCAAACCTCATGTGCAGCACCCAGTGACCATAAGATCCAATAAGGTAAGGAGGCACCTGACTGGTTTTATTGCTGAGAAAGCATGGTAATAGAATCCAGCAGACTATACAACAGGGCTCAGCAACCCCAGCACATGTGCCAAGAGTGGCACACCAGCCAATTGTCATTGGTATGGAGGTGGGAGCTCAGCCCCACCCCTCCTACCCCATGCAGCCAGGAACTTGCTCAAAGCCAGGCTGCCTGTGGATTAACAAAAGACCAGCTACTGCTACCAACCACCACCTAAATGGCCAAGCTCTGCATCTTCATTTATTTATTAATGAAGCTCTTGTAAATAGGACTATTAGTGACTTTAAAAAGTATCACCAGCACTCAGACGATATGCAAAGCTCAAATTTAGCTCAAATTCAGGCATTCTGACTTGGAAAAGGTTGCTGACCCCCTTCTCTACAAGGATACTGATACACATGTCCCAGTGACAATGGATGCAGCTGAATCAGTGGTGGCACTTCCCACTGCCCCTTCAGCTGGCTGAAGATATTCCCTCTGAGATGCATCTTTATACCCTGAATTCAGTGATGCCAGTTTGGCCAAAAAGAGGCAGAAATTTAACTTGTTTCTGGCTGAGTTAGCTCCTGTTTTTATGCTGCCCCATTTGCTTTTTTTGGCACTCAGAACTTTCACATTGGCTTAGAATCATAGAATCATAGAAGTTTAGGACTGGAAGGGACCTCAGGAGGTCATCTAGTCCAGCCCCTTGCATAAAGCAGGATCAAATCCCACTAAATCATCTCAGCCAGGACTATGTCAAGCTGGGACTTAAAAACCTCTAGGATAGAGATTCCACCACCTCTCTCAGAGAAGCATTCCAGTGCTTCACCACCCTCCTGGTGAAATAATTTTTCCTAATATCCAAACTACACCTCTCCCTCTGTAACTTCAGACCATTGCTCCTTGTTCTGCCATCTGTCACCACCGAGAACAGTCTCTCTCCATCCTCTTTAGAGCCCCATTTCAGGAAGTAGAAAGCTGCTATCATATTGCCCCTCACTCTTCTCTTCTGCCCAAATAATAAATAAGCCCAAATCCTTCAGGTTCTCCTCACAGGTCATGTGCTCCAGCCCCCTAATCATTTTGTTGACCTCCACTGAACCCACTCCAGTGCATCCACATCATTTCTATACTGAAGGGCCCAGAACTGGACACAATATTCCAGATGCAGCCTTAGCAGTGCTGAGTAGAGGGGAATAATAACTTTTCTAGATCTGCTGGAAATGCTTCTCCTAATGCACTCCAATATGCCATTAGCCTTCTTGGCTACAAGCGCACACGGTTGACTCATATCCAGTCTATCATCCACTACAATCACCAGGTCCTTTTCTGCTGCAGTGCTTCTTAGCCAGTCAGTCCCCAGCATGTTACAGTGCTTGGGATTCTTCCATCCCAAGTTCATGACTCTGCACTTCTCCTTGTCGAACCTCATCAAATTTATTTTGGCCCAATCCTCCAATTTGTCTTGCTCACTCTGGACCCTGTCCCTACCCTTCAATGTATCTACCTGACCCCCTAGCTTAGTGTCATCTGCAAATTTCCTGAGGGTGCAATCCATCCCCTCATCCAAGTCATTAATAAAGTTGTTGAACAGTACTGGACCTAGAACCAATCCTTGGGGCACTCCACTTGAAAATGACCACCAACCAGACATTGACCCACTGACCACTACCTGTTGGGCCCATCCATCAAGACAGCTTTCTATCCATCTTGCATTCCATGTATCCAATCCATACTTCCTAAAGTTATAGGCAAAAATGTTGAGGGAGACTATATCAAAAGCTTCGCTAAAGTCAAGGTATATCACAGCCATTGACTTCCCCATGTCCACAGAGCCAGTTATCTCATCATAGAAGATAATCAGATTGGTCAGGCATGACTTGCCCTTTGTGACTCCATGTTGACTACTCTTGATTACTTTCCCCTCTTCCAAGTACTCCAAAATGGATTCCTTGAGGATCCCCTCCATGATTTTCTGGGGATTGAGGTAAGGCTGATCGGTCTATAGTTCCCTGGATTGTCCTTCTTTCCTTTTTTAAAGATGGGCACTACATCTGCCTTTTTCCAGTCATCCAGGATCTCTCCTGATCTCCATGAGTTTTCAGAGATAATGGCCAAAGGCTCTTCAATGACATCTGACAAACACCCTCAGTAACCTTGGATGCATTAAATCCAGACTCATGGTTTTGTGTACCACTGGCTTTTCTACATAGCTCTTACCCTGTTCTTTCCGCACCGAGGGCTGCCCAACTCCTTCCCATACTGTATTGCCTAGTGCTGTAGTTTGGGAACTGGTCTTGTCTGGGAAGACTGAGGCAAAGAAAGCATTGAGCACTTCAGCTTTTCCTGCAGCATCTGTCCCCTGCTCCCTGATGGTGTGTATTAGTAGCATGCATATGTTAAGGGACTTAAAAGTTCTAGTTGCTTTGTTCAGAAACCATGTAAGGACAATTAGTGGTGTGGGCATGCCCTGTCCCTATTAAAAACCAACCAGATTCTACTGCTCACCAGGCTTCAGATATAAGGGCTTATAGCTTAGGCCCTCTTCCTAATACTGTGAGTACCTCTACAAGTCATACTCCGATTACAGTGTTGACTAAATATGTGAGTCCGAAGGACAGACTTCTATCAGGTGCTAGAGCATGATGCTGCCCTGTTCTAAGGACTCTTATAACCCACCAAGCCTCCCACCTCCAGTCATGCAGAACAGCCCACAACCGCCACAGCCCACTGGCACCCCACCCTGCCCCAGCTCTGGAGGGCCTGGTCCCAAATGCCAGGTGGGCAATGGGCTGACTTTACTTAGCAGTTGGACTCATGCTGCCCCATGGAACCTTTCTAAAACCAGCCCCGATGTGTATGTTCATGTAATGGGAAAGTGTGGTATGGGCAGTCCGCAGCCATTTTGGTTTCGGCAGCCAGCAGAGACCTCACATACACAGCAGCCCCTTGAACTTTTGCACTGTCTCCCCCTTGCAGCCCTGAAGCAGCCGAAACCAGCTTCAGACCGGTTCTTCTCTATATTCTGCAAAAACACTGTTTTGCAGAGTCTCCTGTTAACCACCAATCAAGTAACAGCTCAGTGCAGCCACTGTATAAAAGATCCCCGGCTTTGTATCCAGGCAGAGTCTTTGTACCAAGGCACTTGGCTCTCCTTTCTTTCTGAAGAAATAAAGAAAACTTCCTTATCCCTGTCTAGTTGTTATTGGCTCTCAGCTAGGCGGACCGAATTTTCGGTAACATTCAGGAAGCAGCAGCAGCACAATGCCAACAGGGCATCCTGGCTTCTGCACAGCTGCTTGAAGAGAGACACCCTGGGACCTGCATGCCCAGCGCCCCTGGCATGCCTAGGGTAGGAGATGCCTCATGCATTTGATAGAAGTCGCCCCTTTCAGAGATCTGGCTGTGACTGCAGGAAAGTCTCATGAAAAATCCATCTCCTTTTATCAAATCTACACAAATCAGCTGACCAAGTGAAGATGAGGGAGAGTTTGCAGACCACAGCTAGTCTCAGTTGCTGGGGCTTACTGTCCAGGCTGCCCTTCTTTGGCAGTAAATGGAGAAGCCAGGTCAAGCAGCCAAGAAGAGTCAAGCCAGAAGCAGTGCTTGGGGAAAAAATGATGCCCAGTTCTATGCACCAAGGAATGGAGTTGGATTATTCCAACATCAACTAGTTTCAGCTCTTCCCAAAAGGACAGACATGATGGGAGAACACAGGGCTCTTTGGGGAAAGCTGCCCCGGCTTGTGTCTTCCGTGGCTGTGGTCAGAAAAGCGATTGTCAGGGTGACTTGGTTCCTGTGTGGTTTGCTGAAGCCCATTACAAAACAGAGGAAGCACATGGCTCTAGCTGCTACCACTGAGAACAGCAACCTCCAGAGAGAGTAAACAAAGCATGCTTCTGTGCCCCTGTCCCTACACTGCCACCACTGAGACACTTGTGAGGTGGCCTGCACTTCCTGTTCCTCACAGGACTGTCTCTCCTTGCAGCATGTGATAGAACAAGGTTTCTGGGCACAGCTAGAAAAATCAATCCAGGTACCTTTGTTTATAATCCAGGTCACTTACAGCCCCAGGCTGGGATTTCCTTCTAACTAAGGCAAATCTAACCAGCCACCACCACACCTCTGCCAGCCCCACTGACCAGCCAAAAGCCACACAAGCAAACCCACAGACTTCTCAGCTGCTGTACCAGCTCAAACGAACAACCCCCAACTTAAAGTGAGAGGCTCTTAAGCCTGTTTCACCCAATACTGTACAGATTTCTTCCAGCCCCCAAAGGGCCCAGCCCCATACCCCAGTCAATATATACTTGGATCTTACCCAAACAACACACTCACCAATCCTTCAGATCTTAATATCTAAAGATTTTTTAACAAAAAAGGAAGAACAGGGTTAGAGAGAAGAATTGTAGATCCAGCCTTGGAGACTAAAAGACAAAGGATCCAAGATGGACATTGTTAAGTCCACACCATTGTTCTCTCTTGTAGTTGTCTCTTCTGTGTTCAGAGACAAAGGCCCTTCTTTTTCCTATAGTCCCTTGAGGGTCCTCCCCTACCTGACTCAGGTGGGCTGTTGTGGCAAACTGCCATTCGATGAATCCCAGGGACAGTCTGCAATTTCTGAAATGGACCTGCACTCCATTGACCCATCCCAAACATTTGGAATGGGGATTCAGTGTCTGATCATCTGGTTTCCACCCAATTGTTCAGCCCAATGTCCCGGCTGGGACTGAGTTCACACCTCCTATTGTGAAGCTCAGCACTGAAATGTTTTCTAATACAGCTACGTAACTAAAATGTATAACTTTACCTACATACATGATACAAGCATGTGAGTAGCAGATACACATTCAGGGCATCATCAGCTTTCCTTAGACACCCTCATATGGTCCCCCTGTATAATATTTAGGGCCAATAGCCACACTGGGCATTAAAATGGCTTCCAGATTGAATATAAAAATCCAGTCACGTGACAGGGTGCTGGCTGGTTGAGGCTGGCTCAGGCATGCAGCCAGCAGGGGAGAGACTAAAGGCAACTGATCAAAACAAGCACTCAGCGGCCCCCATAGAGAGACTGCACTTCTTCCACCAATGGACCCCAAAAGTGCTTGGTCAAGTGTCCACCCCTGTGCTAGCTATGTTCAACAGTGAAAACCATGGCAAGCACAGGAAATGGCTGTAGCCTCTATGGGCACCTTGCTGATCAAGAGCCAGCCATGGCTGGAGAGCCTTACATGAGAGGGAAGCTCAAGCCCTGGTGAGCTGGAGCTTGGCTAGCAAAGGTCCTGCTGTCTGTCTGTCCCCTCCTTGTGTGCACACCATGGCTACGTCTACACGTGAAGCCTACATCGAAGTAGCCTATTTCGATGTGGCGACATCGAAATAGGCTATTTCGATGAATAACGTCTACACGTTCTCCAGGGCTGGCAACGTCGATGTTCAACATCGACGTTGCACAGCACCACATCGAAATAGGCGCTGCGAGGGAACGTCTACACGCCACAGTAGCACACATCGAAATAAGGGTGCCAGGCACAGCTGCAGACAGAGTCACAGGGCGGACTCAACAGCCAGCCGCTCCCTTAAAGGGCCCCTCCCAGACACACTTGCACTAAACAGCACAAGATCCACAGAGCCGACAACGAGTTGCAGACCCTGTGCATGCAGCATGAATCCCCCGCTGCAGCAGCAGCAGCCAGAAGCCCTGGGCTAAAGGCTGCTGCCCACGGTGACCATAGAGCCCCGCACAGGCTGGAGAGACAGCGTCTCTCAACCCCCCAGCTGATAGCTGCCATGGAGGACCCCACAATTTCGACGTTGCGGGACGCGGATTGTCTACACGGTCCCTACTTCGACGTTGAACATCCAAGTAGGGCGCTATTCCGATCGCCTCATGAGGTTAGCGACTTCGACGTCTCGCTGCCTAACGTTGAAGTTAACTTCGAAATAGCGCCCGACGCGTGTAGCCGCGACGGGTGCTATTTCGAAGTTAGTGCCGCTACTTCGAAGTAGCGTGCACGTGTAGACACAGCCCATGTGGGAAATACCAGCCACATGCTGGAGGGGCAGAAATAAGGCAGAGCACTCCTTGTAATACCTGTAGGAAGCTGAGACAGGCCCCTCCTATCCCAGATAATACTCCAAGGAGCAGCCTCTACACTACAGCCTGAGAGCACCAAGAGTACAGCAGCAGGTGAGCTTCCTACCCCTCGAGCTGAGCCAAATGTAAGGAAATAGCTCCTTAGCTTGGCTATCAGGGGCAGGGGCAGCCCCTTGGTTATGGGTTTGCATAACATTGAGCCCAGCGGGGTTTTAACATTAGCCCCAGAACTGTCTCTCTGCTGGCCTTTACATCTACAGGAGCATCTCCCAGCAAAATGGGCTAAGCAGCAGAGCTTCAGGAAGGGATTTGACTGCGACTGACAGCTCCACTCCAACCATTCATCACATAAAAAAGCATTTCTCAGTTCCTGTCTTCAGCGAGGTGTCAGTCATCTCCCAGTGACCCCACCCCAGAGCTGTTCTCTAAGAGGACAGTGCCCAGCACCCAGGCAGCACAAGCCAAGTACAGCAGGAAGTACCCTTTACTTCACCCTGTGCCAGAATATGCAAGCTATAGGGGCAAAGCCATTTCCATCTGAGTAAGTCATATGATTATTACTTCCAGATGGATTGCTCAATCCTGCCACCTGCACAACTGCACCCTCCTTTTATCATAAGACACGTGCTGTGGTTTTTCTGAGGCCCTTTCCTCTTACTTGCACAAGGCCTCCTCATCTTTGTAGGACTGAAATATAGTTCCCAGTGCACTTTTATTTGGGTAGCATGCCTCAGGAATAGGAAGCTTTTCTAGCCACAGCCAAGGAAGAAGACTCTTTTGACAAAGTAGTAGCAACACAAGGTGGTCCCTGGTTTAACCCCAGGAGCTAGCCAAGATGGCAGCAGCTGGATTGTTTTCCCAGCATTGGAGTGTCTCCAGGGTGTTGCCTGCTCAGCTCTGGGCTCCATCCAAGAGATGGGCAGAAATGAGAGCAGCTGCTAATGGCTGAGGTGCTCTCAGGTTATGTTGCAGCCCATGGGCAGGTAAGAGTAGGGATTTCCCAAGGGAGTTAGGCAGCTGGCTCCTGTGGTCATTTGCTGGTGTTTGGGTACCTCTCTGAGCTGCTGAGTGATCCCCAGCTCAGCTGCATTTGCTGTTTGACTAGAGTAGATTGAAAAAGCACAGCGGCTAACATCAGAGGAGCTCATCTCTGCCCATCTTAAAGACAGCCATTTCCCACCCCCCATCCCCAACCCAGCAAGAAGCCCACAAGTTGAGACACAGTACACACATTCTTGTGATGAATTAGGGATGGAAGGGCTGCTCTGCTGCAACCATTTTATTACTGTGTGGCACCAGTCAGCTTCCAGCTGTCCAAAACAGGCAAAGGCCTCCCCTGTGCAAAGCTGGCATATAACTCCCCCATGTGCCAGATGCCCCTGGCCTACCTAGAGTAGGGAGGAGAGGAACTGGAGAAAACCTAAGCGAGGAGTGCTGTTTAGAATGGTGCATGTAGGGTGGCAGTATCCCATCAGAGCCTTATTCTTGACTTGTTTCTGGCACTGGACGCTCTATCAGCAACACAGGGTCAGCAGAAAAAGTGAGAGTGGTTTTCTTGCAACAGTTTCTTGTGCCAAGACTAGGCAGCTCAGGATCCTGGGGCTTCCTCCTTTACTGCCTCCTCAGTTCAAGAGCCTGGCCCTGGCACCCAGGTGTCTGCACATCAGGCTTCCAGATTAATTTCAAATGCTGCTTCTTTGCAGATTCATAGATCTCTAGGCCAGAAGAGACCACTGTAATTATTTAGTTTGGTCTCCATGAGGACACAGGCTGGAGAGCAGCCTCTTTATAATTCCTACAGCAGTTCTGTTAGGAAAACACTCAGTCTTGATCTTAAAATTGTCAGTGAGGGAGAATCCACCATCCACTTGCAGTAGATTATTCCCAAGGTTAATTATTTTCACTGTTAAAAATGTACCCCTTATTTCCAGTCAAAATTTGTCTAGCTTCAGCTGGGGACCACTGGATTATCTTCTACTTCTCTCAGATAGACTGTAGAGCCTATTGTCAAAAAAGGCTGCAATCATCACCCCTTAACCTTTTTGTTCAGCTGAAAAGATTAGGTACCTGAAGTGTCTCTTTATGAGGCAGGTTTTCCAATCATTTAATCATTCTGATGGCTCTGAACCTACAAAGGAGTCCAACAGCCATTGCACAAGGAACAAATACAGAGGTCAAATAACCTCTTCAAAAAGTGCCTCCTGCAGCCCTCAGACCATCAGGTGCTGATCTCCTTACCCTGTGGCCCTGGAATGGACAGACACATTACCGCAGCCAGAAGCCTAAGTACACTACAGTTCCAGCAACAGCCAAGGCTCGGGTGTCTCGTTGCATACCTTTTGCCCTCAGAGAAGTGGCAGCCAGTCCTGGAAAAGAGACCTTCACACTGACTGTCCTGTTAAGGAGTGCACCATCAAGGTGTGAGCTTGCCAGTCTGGTTGGGGCTCTGTTCATCTCTCATTCTTAGGTACAGACAGTTGGAGCTGGACACAGAACAGAACAGTACCCTTGCAAAGTCTTTAACTATCAAAAATCTGATGGTCTCCATGCAAGTGGAATCCCTTTTGGAAAGCTGCTCTTGGGGCAGGACTCCAATGAGATAAGTCCCTCCCTTCATTGGACAAAGGAATAACAGCCTGGCACGTAGTCATAGTATTTCAGGGTTACTTTCCCGCTCTGGTTCCTAGGGTAGCCCTCACTCCATAAGCTGTCCTAGCAAGAATGTCCAGAACAGGTTTCAGGACACAAACTCCCACCAAAACTGCTTGTCTTTCCAAGGACACAGATAGATAGTGGCAGCTGGACCAGACCACACCTGAATTTCTTCACCTGTCCCTTGGCTAAGCCAAAAAGCATGGGCCTAGGGCTGGTGTTGAGCCAGGTTTGCATTGCTGCTCTGGAGCAAGATCAGGGCCAAAGCCTTGATTAATGATTATTCTCATGTAAGTAGCTCTCCTGCTGAAGGCTGTTCCACTCTTCATAAAATGCTTTGGAATATTCACTAGGTAAAGAAAGCAGTAATGAGGCTACTGCCAATTTCTGCAGGCAGTCACCTGTGCAGCAGGAGATGCCTCTTTCTTCCAGACCTTATTGCAGGCTTGCAATTTAAACTTGGGTCTCTGACATTGCTAAAGTGTAGTCATAACCATTAGGCTAAAGGTCGAAAGAGGGCACTGCCTGTCTGCCAGTCTATGGCTACGTCTACACTAGCCCCATACTTCGAAATGGCCATGCAAATGGCCATTTCAAAGTTTACTAATGAAGCACTGAAATACATATTCAGCGCCTCATTAGCATGCAGGCAGCCGCGGCACTTCGAAATTGACGCAGCTCGTCCAGATGGGGCTCCTTTTCAAAAGGACCCCACCTACTTCGAAGTCCCCTTATTCCCATCTGCTCATAGGAATAAGGGGACTTTGAAGTAGGCAGGGTCCTTTCGAAAAGGAGCCCAATCTGGGCGAGCCGCATGGCAGCAAGCCGCATCAATTTTGAAGTGCTGCAGCCCTCCGCATGCTAATGAGGCGCTGAATATGTATTTCAGCACTTCATTAGTAAACTTTGAAATGGCCATTTGGACAGCCATTTTGAAGTTTGGGGCTAGTGTAGACATGGCCTATGAGTTTAGCCCTTCAAAATGCTCAAAAATTAAATACTACAACTACTACTTAACCCTTGCACTCCACATGGGGCATAGGTCATCTACAAGTCTCCTCCACTTCACTCTATCTTGGGACAAAACTTCTAGCTGTCTTCAGGGGTACCCCAGTTGTTGTCCTTCAATCTCAGTAGAGCTTCTCCACGTTGTCTGAGGTCTTTCTCTTTTGTGTTTTCCTTGCGGGTTCCATGTGAGAGCTTAATGGACTATGGTGGATGATGGTTTTCTGAGCGTGTGGCCCAGCCATCCCCTCTTTCTTCTCTTGATTTCAATGTCAAGTGGTTCTTGTTTGCTCTGTGGTGAACGCTTGCCATTTGATGTGAAGGATGTACCTCAGGCATTTGGTCAAACAAAAACAATTTGATTTGCCAAAAATTCTGAAAAATTTTGGATTTGTTCTGTTCAACCTTCCCTTTACCCCAAATGGCTGCCAAACTGAAAAGTCAGTTCTTCGTGCAGCTCCACCTATGACATTTGACAGGAGACACTTAAAGGCAGATCTCTTCTATGCTGCCTATTGATGGCTTCCTGAAACCCAAAAACAATGCAGAATGTAGCTCCTGGAAGTTAATTTGATGTTGGCTATTTTTTCCAAAACCACACTTAAACCCCTTCCTGTAGCATGGCTACCACTCTGGCATACAGAATATCACAGCTGGGAGAACTTGCTGTCTACTGCACCTTCTTACGCTAAAACAAGAAGTCCTGTGGCACCGTATAGACTAACAGATTTTTTAGAATATAAGTTTTCATGGGCAAATACTCATTTTGTCAGATGCATGTAATGGAAATACCCGAGGCAGGTGTGAATATACAGACTCATGAAAAGAAAGGAGTACCAATCAAGAGGAAGGCTGGAGCTGACTGGTCAGTTCAGTCAAGGAGGATTTGTGCCTCTTACAGCAGCTGATGTAGAAGTGTGAACACTAAGGCTAGGGTTACACTCAGCCATAGTTCTGACAGCTTGATCTAAAAAAGTAATCTGGAAAATGCAAATGAATGCTCATTTGCAAATTTGCATGGCTAATTTGCATATTTTTTGCAGAAAACTGGCAGTGTAGATGTTGTTCTGCTGGCAAAACCCCCCTTTGTCAGCAGCCCCTTATCCCTGATTTTTTTCCAGGCATAAGGGGCTGCTGACAAAGGGTGGGTTTGCTGGTAGAATCACCTCTACACTGCTTGTTTTCTGCTGCAAATTAGCCATGTGTATATGCAAATGAGCATACAATTGCCTTTTCAAGACTGCTCATTTGCATCAAGCTGCCAGCACTACAGCTGAGTGTAGCCCTAGCCTGAGTGTCCAGGGATATTTAAGTGTTCTCCTACAGGTTTTTGTATGTTACCATTCCTGATATCTGATTTGTGTCTAATTATTCTTTTACATTGAGCCTGTCCAGTTTGGCCAATGTATATGGCAGAGGGGCATTGCTGGCACATGATAGCATATATTACATTAGTAGATGTGCAGGTAAATGAGCCCCGATGGTGTGGATGATGTGGTTAGGTCCCGTGATGGTGTCACTGGTGTAGATATGTATCAGAGGAGTAGCCTTGTTAGTCTGGATCTGCAAAAGCTGGTGTAGATATGTGCCTCCCTGTTTTATGTGCCCACACCCATTTAGCTAACATGTTCTTACTTTGTTCTGATTTGCTCTGGCTTTTTTTCTAGAATTTCCAGGTGGATATTGTTCAGCAAAAGTGGTGTGTTTTTTTGAGAAAATGCATCTCAAGGTTGTATTTTTTGTTGTTGATGAATTTCTCATTGCAAATGAGACATAAAGGGAGGCCAGCTGAATTTGATATAAGGGTGAAAGACTGGGTTCATTCAGTTTGAAATTCTGTGTTTTCATTTTTGATTTTCCTCATTTTTGAAGCCATTCCAACCCCATTTTAATTATGCCAATTTTATGTTATGTTTAATTTCAGTTTTCTTTCTTAAATAAATCTTGCCCTTCACAGCAGGAATGCCACAAGATTCTTTTTCCTTTTCAAAATCAAGACTTTATTAGCAACCCAGTCAAAACACAGATACAGTGTCATATTCCACAATGCATTGCACATATCAAAGGGGGAGTTATCCAATGTTTCGAGATCATGTATTGTTTGCTATTTAGATTTGAGTTGTTCATTGTTGGGCTTTTAGATGTTCACTCTTTATTGAAAATAAGCAGGATGTTTTTTCGTTTTGTTTTGTTTTACCTAGCAATTATAGCATCAAGAGCCACAAAAAAGTCCTTAAAGAGTCACATGTGGCTCTAGAGCCGCAAGTTGCAGACTCCTGCATTAGCCCAATCTTCATGAGAGCTAAAATCCACGCTCAAGGACTGAGATTACACAGTGCAACATTTGAATTTCATAGCTTATAGCTTTGAATGGAGCCAGTATTCTCAATGCTTTGCACGTTGTCGCTTCAGGTTTTGGATGTCCTTGGGGTTCTCCTTCTATACCTTGTTTACAGACATTAACAAATGCTATTAATCTCTAGCCTATGTTTACCAGAAGCTGGGAATGGACACCAAGGACTGAATTACTTGATGATTTCCTGTTTTGTTCATTCCTCCTGAAACACCTGGTACTGACCACTGTCAGAAGACAGGATACTGGGCTACATGGACCACTGGACTGTGCTGTTCTCAGGTTCTTAATGTAAAACTCATTCTATGGCAGGTGCCTTTGCCTCCCCGTCCTCCAGTAGGTGCCCATTGTCCTTCTCTTACCAGTGATATTTTTAGCAGCAAAACCTACTTGTGTTCAGTTGCTCCCACCCCTTTGACAGCCCTGAGCGAAGCTCCATTTACACTTGCCTCATTTATTGGGAATCACAGCGTCTGATGTTTGGAAACTTCCTTCTAGTATTGTCCTAACTGTGTGATTTTTGGCTCAAAGAAAACAACTGCTCCTGAACAACTGCCAAGTTGCCTTTGCTGCTTACCATGCAATGCTTACCACGGAATGCTTGCATTTCTCTTCATCAACTGCCATTATGGGGAATTATGGGGCTTTTCAGGTCATCCCCATTGGTGTATTTTTACTTCACTAAAATGTACAATTCTACCCAATATATTTTGTGATGAAAAGAGGGTTCAGGTCAGGTATACCACTCTAGGAATGATTTACACTGGCCAAGTTCCTCATAATTCTTAATGAATTACATTTCGAGTTCCTCCTTTTGTCGGGTATTCCTCCTTCTGGAGCCAAAGGCAATTCTTTGGCATCAGAAACGTGTGTATCTAGGATGTTCTTATTTTGCTTTTGATTGGAAGAGGGCAAAATAATTCCTGGAAGGAAAAAGAAAACAACCAAATCCCTCTAGGGCTATTTTACCGGGAAGGAGGACAGAACAAGAGACTCCAACAGAGTACAGTGCTATCCTGGATAAGACAATAGGACCTAGTTCTGAAGGCTTTATAGTGATCAAGGAGAGAGGAAATTAGAAAACTTGGGGAAATGTATTAATTATCCTACCGGGACCCTGTCACTCCAATGGCTGTAGGAAGGGGAGGAAAAAGACACTTCCATACCCCATTCCTCAAAAATACAAGACAATAATTATCCATTCTGTCCTAAAATGAACACCCTGTAATTAGCACAATATCAGACAATGTATTTCATTCCAGAAGAGTACACTGTTCAGTCAACATCTGATCATGTTCCAGTCTCCTAGCTGGATCTATCTGGCTCTCAAAGAGTGTGTTCCATCAGAAGATCTCCAGGATCTGTGTAAAGGAGCTCAATGAACTTTTCTCTACTTTACAGATTCAGCAACTGAAGCACAGGGAGAGGAAGGGACTTACCTGCCCAAGATCCCGCTGCTGCCCAGCCCAGGTCTCTAAACTATAGACCTATGCTCTGTCCACTAAACCAGACATATTCCTGGATCCCTGTGGATATCAGCAACTAATGTATTAAGTTGTTCAGATGAGCAGGGCCCAGGTCTTCATCTGGCAGGATTCTGGGAGAAGGGGGATGGATCACCATGATCCTGGCTGGGCCAGAGGGATACAGGGCAGCCTGCATTCTGAAGGGATTCACAAGATCCATTCCTGGGCCAAGAGGCGACATCTCAGGGTGTCATCTCATCCAGTCTAGTCTAGGCAGGTACTTAACTGCACTCATCTTCCAAGCATCTGCACAGTGTCCAGTTGGGATTTAAGCGCTGTCATGGGGTGTTTGTTCTCCCATTCGCTCCATAGGGCAAAAGCATGTGCAGTTGGTGTCTTGTTTTGATGAGGTGTGACACATACATGTCTATGGCCACTGCTCTACGTTTTCAGCGGCGACTGCAGTTCAGACCCAGGATTCTGGCCCTTGCCACAGGAATGGGGAAATTTGGAATGGAGCTTAGCTCCTGGGGGGAGCTCATTTCTCTGTCTGGCGCCAACCACCAAGTAACTTCTGCGCAGATGAGCTTGACCCTGATGGTAGAGAATCCACTGGGCCAGAGAAGCAGAGCTTTCACTCAAGGTCTCATCCTTGTGCCCAGGTCATGGAGTGCCTTGAAGAAAAGGGCTAACATCCCACACAACCTGTCCCACTGGCTGGCAGATAGGGGACATAGCTAGGTTCTGCCCACTCTCTGCCCCGTTACATGCAATGAGGGGGGGCCAGGAGTGCAGCCCTCTTCTCTGCTTGTGCCATGCTAGCTTGTATGTGCAGGGCTATCCCACCTCCACAATTTCTCTGCACAGAGGCCTTGGGATTAGGACAAAGGGTGAGACTCACAAAGGTACTTAGATGTTGTAACACGCACATCCCTTGGCAAAGGGGCACCCGTTCTGTGCAAACAAATTTCATCTCAGACCCAACAAACTCAGTACACCAAATATATATTGCAGTGTATTTATCCATAAGAGGTAATTTTTTAAGGCTCACAATCATTGTGAGAGGTGGGTAGAGTAACATTTAAGGAGTAATGTAACTATATTGTTAGTTTGCTTTGTGCCCTCCGAGTAAAAGTTTTCAATTAGGCAATGTACCTTGTTGATGGACCATTCCAGTCAGAGAGAGCTGGCACCTCTCTCTGGGTAACTGGTGATGCAATGCCAATTGTCTAGTCCTGCTCCCACAGGAGAGTGCTTGAGCAGCTGAAGGGTAATGGCATTAGAGAGATGACGCCAGCCACCACAGCAAGCCTTCCTCTGGGTAGAGGGTGACTCACAGTCCTGGGTACCCCAAGAATATCACAGGCACTTTAACCCCAAACTTAGGCATCTAAATCTGGGGTTTAGTTGCCTACATCTCAATCTAAGGTTTCATTGAGATCCACAAAACTCCCACTGGCCACTGTAGGTGCCTACACTCATTTGCCGTTTACCTTTTCAGGGAAAAGTTCCCACACCACCTACATTGTACCTCAGGGCTAATGGTCCCTCTAATCTTTTCCATCCATGTGCACATTTTTTCCATGCATGTGTGGAATAAAATGTTATGTGCCCCAAGGGATGTGTGAATATGCACCATCAGTAGAAACAATAAAACCTCGCTCTGCTAATCAGCTGGTTAGCACCTGAATCTCTCCTGAGCAACTGCCCAAGCATCCCATTTTACAGGGAACACAGCCTGGGCACCTAGCTGCTGCATAATCTCCAATGCAATCTGGCAGATTGAGAATGGGTGGGGCTCTGGGATAACACAGTCACACGGATCCCCCTAATGTATTAAAATATTCATGTAATGTCATTATTTATGCTTTAAAATCTATTCATGCTTATTATTACTCATGATTCATGCTCAAATTATGCTTAAATTAACTTTAAAATAAGAATAATATGACATATTTCTTTTGTTCCATGAAACTGAATTGTTTCAACAAAATGGAGTTATGGTGCCCTGAGGCCCCTCATGCCTGAGGTCCTTGGAGCAACTGCCTCCTTTGCCTTATGTTAATCTGCTACTGAATACAACCTGTGAATCTGGGGAAGACATGTACCATTTTATGTGCATGTAGCGCTCAATCAAGTGTGCATGCTGAGAGGACAGCTTTTAGTGCTAGAGATGAGGTGGTGATTTCTGCCGTATGGCTTCTAGCCCGCTGGTTAGGGCACAGCTGGTCAATAGGACCCGCACTTTCAATTCTCCCATTTGCTTACTGGAGACAAAGGCATTGCACAGAGCTCACACACCTCTCAAAAGAGTTTCCCTAATCATGGGCTAAGGGATATTCTGATGAAGGATCCCTCAATTTCTCCTACTGAAGCTGCTGTACTCTGGATCAATATCAAATCACTGGGGCAGGAGGACTGGGCCCTGGACTTCCCACCTGCTAAGTCAGTCCCTGCCTAGCAGGTTTCACAGACATGCTCTCTCTGGCCTAGCAGTGACTCAGTGTGGGGGGAGGAATAGGAAAGGGATGCAGTGAGGCTCTGCACATATGAAAGGAAGTGCTGCAAGACACAGCCAAGCAGAGGAACAGTTGAAGCTGTCTCTGATCCAGGCACTGAGCAAGAAGGGAGGAGAGTGAAGCTGGCACTGGCAAGTCAGCACTGGACATGGTAGGTCCATTCCGGCATCTTCTTCCACCTGGGGATATGGGGGGAGCTTCACCTGTGCAGTGTGTAGGAAGGAGGAGGCAAGCAGAGGAGCTTCTCATTAGGGAGAGATACAAGCCTGCACCCTCGGCTCCAGGCAATGCTAAATCTGGGCTCAGTAAGAATATAAGAACTCTAAATAGCCCCGGAGCAGGGCCATAAATGGGCAACAGGATGATGCCCTGATAGAGCCCCACCGACCTGCAGAAGGAAACTTCAGATGGGGAGGAGTGATGAGCTCTCTCCTCTGCTCGGCTCTCCAGTGTTAACTGAAATAAGACCAGCCAGCTTGACCTGGCAGAGCACACCCTATTCCCCACTGCCCAGCCCTGCGCTGCCAGGTAGAGTTGCTCACCCCGCTTTAACTTTGCCAGGGGAGACCCCCTCACTGCCTCCCATGCTGCCCAGCCCTGAGATGCCAGGGAGAGTCCTCCCTCCCCAGATGCCCAGCCTTGAGCTTCTGGGCAGAACTCCACACTGTCCAGCCGTGAGCTGTCCAGGAGAGCCCCTCCACTGCACAGCCCCAAACTGCCAGGGGGTCCCCATCCCCACTGCCCAACCTTAAGTTGCCAGGGTGAGCCCCTCCCCCAGCAGCCCATCCATGAACTATCAGGAACAGCCCACCCCCGCTGCCCCATTCCCCAGCCTTAATTGGACAGGGGAGCCCTCCTTCACTACCCTCACTCCTGCTGCCCTTCCCTGAACTGCCAATGAGCGCCCCACACACACTGCCCATGACTGAACTTCCAGGGGGAGCCCCTCCCACTGCTGAGCTCTTAGCTGCCATGGAGAACCCCCCATGATACCCATCCCTGACCTGACAAGGGGAGCCCCCCCACACACACCACCCTGTCCTCAGCTTCCAGGGGGGGCACCCCCACACACCACCCAGTCCTGAGCTGCTAGGAAGAACCCCAACCATCACTGCCCAGTCGTGATTTTTCTAGGGAGAGTGCTCCATCCCACTGCCCAGCTCAGTGCTCCTGGAGATATAGCCACCCCTGTGCAGCCCAGCCCTGAGCGACCAGGGAGAGACACCCACCCATTCTGCTGTGCAGCTGGGATTTCACACAGTCACCTAAGCTGGGAGTTCTGCCCCAGCAAAGCCATGAATGGCACATGCACATCATCTGGAGATCCCAGACTTGGATGCTAAGGGTTAAAGGCCACATGGGGCACCTTCTTCTCCTGCCTTCCCTCCAGATCTCCATCACCAAGGACTACACTGCATGCTAGCCAGTGGGTCCTGTGGCCCCCTGTTCCAGCTGGGGTATCACTAAGAGCTGGTACATGGGTGATGAAATGGCAGCAATGCCAGCATGAGGATTGGTTGTGAACTTGGAGATGGACTATCAGACACAGCCTCATTCAATGCCTCCCTTCCAGCCAAAGGACAGTATGGAGCCTCTGAGACCTGAGAGCTTGCTTGGGGAGCCAGTCAGCCATCCCAAGGAAGCTGAGGCCCAGATCAGAGGAACAACCAGCACTAGAAGTCTTGCCACACACCAACTTAGTTTAACTGGTGCACACACCTCCTTTCCTTCAGATCCCTGGGTAAGGCTAGCCTTGGATGCCAGAGGGTTTGTCTGCACTGTGTTTTAACCACATGGTGGTGCATCTTGCAGCTCAGATCTACAGGCTTGGGTCTGCAGAGCACCTGCTATTGCCCTACACATGGCTGTGTATACATTTAGGCTGGTGCTGGACCATGCCCTTCAAACACTGTGGAGAGGGCGTTCTGGCTAGTGAAGTTTTCAGCATTTCAGGTTTAGACCCATGGATCATTACCCTTTTTTCTAATCTAACGTCACTCAGTTACACCTGAACATTGCTCTGGTCGACTAAGAGCCTAAGCAGTTTATCTGATGCTCAGGGTCACCTTCTCCGGGATGGACACAAACAACCTGTTGTGGAGGTGATATTGCTAAATTTAACCACTAGTCTAAAATCCAAGCTGTGTCTTCTTCCTCTGAGGAGACTGGCAGCTCTTGCCCTTTGAGATTCTGCATTTTATCTGCACTGTAAATGTGAACTAGTTGGAGATAATGTCCAGTCAGCCAGCTGTCTGTTTCAGTACAACATCTTGAGTGTGCCTGGATCTGCTTTCTGTGCGGTACTGAAAGGTTTCATGGGCATGCTATTCTAACCTGCAGGGCAGCACTGTGGAACTCTGCTCTAGTTCAAGGGCTTGGAGATGTGGCTGGAATGTCACCCGACTCCTGTGCTTTGCTGCTATTAGTTGGGGTAAGTCTTCCTCCATCTCTTTGGTGGCGTTAATTCACAGACATATCCCCGGGAAAGCCCTGGGAAGCAAGTGGTACAATAATTTGCTCCTGCTCTCCTCAGGGACATTGCATACGCAGGCACACTGAAGCACTTTCATCTGGGCCAGAATTCCCATCCTGGGGTGCTTATTTAGGTACCTAAATCTTATCCCTCTTGATCCCTTCCCCTGGCTTTGGGGCCCCTCTGTATCTCACCCACTCTTCTGCCCTCCCATGCAGGCCTAGAACACAAGGGCTTTAGTGGCTGCAGCCTAGAGCATGGGCTAAAGGGACCCCACAAAAAGATCTGCCTTAAAGATATTATGCAGGGTTCTCCCTTAGCCTGGGGCCCTGGCCTGCAGCCCCTGAAGCCCTTTCTTAATTCAGCTCTGGGCAGCTGAACATCAGCCCACAGCTCTCCTAGTGGCAGTTCCCATGTGGAGGTCAGCTGTGAAAAGTGGAACATGCTATGTACATATTTGGAGCTAGTGACATTAATTTCAGTGGTGCAGGGCTGATTTATGTCAGGCAAGATGCTAGCCTCCAGTGGTAGTTACAGTGCAAGAAACAGGGTAAGGAAGAGAACATTGTTAATGGGTGGATGTGGCTGTGGGTGCAGCTATCTGTGGATATAAAGCAGATATCCGTGGATTCACAGGGCCCTAGCAATGAATGAGACCAGTGGGGTTATGGCCAGTGACTGGGCCTGGAACTGCAGCAGCAAAAGAAACAGCACGTAGGGTTGCCTTTCACAGGAGCCAGACCCCAGCCCAGGGAAGCTCCTCCAGTGTGACTGTACAGCCTCCAACCCTGCCCCCTGGGGCAGGCATTGGGTTCACCGGCAGCTGCTCCATCCACATTACTGTGTGCAAGCAGTGTCTCCTGTCTGTAAGCAAGTGAACCAGTCTCTTTCGTTTTAACTAGAGCCCTGCAAGTCTGCCGATATTTGCCTTATATCCATGGATAACCACATATGTGAATATAAATTGTGTATTCCCAGAGGGCTCAACTCACACAGGAGACCCAAAAATACTTCCAACCTTAATCTCAATGGTTCACCTCCTCAAAGGTATTTAGGCATCTAGCTTGCAGTGAAATTAATGTCAGTTAGGTTCCTAAATACCTTTGAGCACTGGTGTCCCTATGCCTCTGTTCCTAGCTGTGAAATGAGGATGATACCACAATCTCATCTCTGAAGGCTGTTGTAAGTATAAACACATTAATGTTTGTGAAGCACTCTGATATTCTAGTGATAAGTGCTATAGAAAAGCCTTTGAGGAAAATGAATAATTCTGTCTTCAGAGCAGGGTTTGTAGAGTGCTGCAGAAAATAAGGCTGGGGAGGTGTGGGGAAAGTGTGGCCACATGTTGACCAATGAAAAGAAAACAAATATTGAATAGCTGTTCAATTAGTGAGCATCATCACTCTTCTGCACTAAATGAGGCAGAGGACCTATGGGAAAGTAGTATATTAACACGCCATTAAAGACTATATCATTGTCCGTATGAATAAGAGGGCTGGACTCAGTTACATGAGCAACCTTAATTGTGGCATTTCTTAACATTTGAGCATTTTACTTTGCAACCTAAATAGTGTCCTTTTAATGCAGTTCTTTCATGATATAAGATATAGTCCAATGTAACCCATCAATAGTCAACCCTTAGCTCTATCAAAGACAATAACACTAGTTTGCCTATTTCACCCTTTCCAACAGTGCTCATGACTCAGCAGGGAGTGGGAGCGTGGACCTACCATTATGGTGACAAAGAGGATTACTCATGGGAGTTGGCCAGAAAATTTTGTCAGACATTCTACACTGATCTTGTAGCAATCCAGAACCAGGAGGAAATTGCTTATCTCAACAGAGTCTTAGAACGCCATAGAACATACTACTGGATTGGGATAAGAAGGATAAATGGAGTTTGGACCTGGGTGGGTACCAACAAGGCACTGACAAAGGAGGCTGAAAACTGGGCTAACGGGGAACCCAACAACAGACGTAAGAACCAGGACTGTGTGGAGATTTATATCAAGAGGGACCGTGAGGCTGGAAAATGGAATGATGAGCCCTGCCACAAGCCAAAGAGGGCACTATGTTACCAAGGTAATTACCTCACCTCTGTGTGTATGTCTAATGTGTAGGGCTGGGGCAAGTTACTGGACTGACAGCGCTAGAGAATTAAATCCCTAGTTGCCCATAGAAAAGTGTCAGTGGACTGGCCACCTCTCGTGCCCCTTTGAGGTCCAAGGTTTAGCCGCAAGCCACAGTCTCTTTGCCTGGTTGGAGTCTTTCTTTACTCCCCAGAGTCTGTTCTCCCTGGCTCTCAGCCTTCCTCAGCCCTCTGACTCTGGCTACCATCCAGATAAACACTGCCCCCAGTGAAGGGTTTCCTATGGAAGCTTCCTGAAGACTGCACCAATTTCTTGACTTGCCTCTCCCTGAGCATCCCCCTTCTCTGCAGCTTCCCGCTATTCATCCAGAGATTTCAGCTGGCCCCTGCTCAGCTGTGCCTACCTAGTAACTAGGGTTGGCTGGCCCCAGACCTCTAGCCCTGAAAGGGCCAGATGTCCTGCTACAAAGAGGTATAGTTTGGGTAGAGGAACTTAACCTACCCACTCAGCCAGCGTGCCACAATCCTGATCTGCAGGGTCAGTCAGTCTCCATGTCCCACTGAGTCCCTGACTTCTCTATGGATAGTCATTCCCTAGCATAGGCTAATGCTACCTGGTATTAGGCATGACTGATATTGTCCCATGGTGAGCAGCACAGGCCTGTGCCTCCTTTGCATGTCAGCCGCTGTGTGCAACACCTGTGCCCCATATTTGTCACAGCACAAAGACCAATATAAACTGACAGGCCAGGCACTCAGCCCTAGGAGCACCTGTTCTGAGCCCTTGGGAGATGCAGTCGAATGATCTTGCTGGAGCATTACTACCCTCTTCAGAGTGCAATTGGTGCAGGGGGAGGCAGGAAGGTCAAAGTGCAGCTTGCTAGCCACACGGGTCACATGCTGGCCTCTAATCAATGCACAGGGGTGTGCCCTCAAGGCCCAGCACGGCTCCACCTCAAAACCAAGGATAGCCTATCCAGCCAGGTTCAGCGCTGTGCACAGGCCATGCCTCTGGGTCCAAGAGCAGTGTGACAACCTGTGCAAAGCAGCTGCTGCCCAACTCTGCTGGCAAAGGGTCAATGCCCCCACGTAGGGCCTGAGACAAGGCTTTTTGAAGGGAGGGTTTTCCCCATGACTTTAACAAGATCTGAAAGAATCCTGCAATGAAGAAATCCAGCTGTGGGGTGGGTTGTGATTTGCCTCTAAGGATCTATGAGGGTGCATCCTAACCTTGCCTTGTCTCTGCAGCGTCTTGCCAGCAGTTTTCCTGCAGCCAGCATGGTGAGTGCATAGAGACCATCGGGAACTACACCTGTGATTGCTACCCTGGTTTCTATGGATCTGAGTGTGAACACGGTGAGTGCAGCCAGGCAGGGACAATAGGGGAGGGAGCCCTGCTGCAGAGCCTACCACAGTCACTGCATGTACTTTCTGGAGGGTCCCCGCTGCAGGCGTCCTCTGGGGCAATGGTCTGTGCGCTCCTAGATTCACCAAGGAGAGGCATTGGCAAAACTGGAGGAATTGCCTTTGCTGTTACCTCCCCAGCACCTGACCCCTCTGATGCTGTAGCAAGCCTGCCCCATTTGACTTCACATGTGGTGTTTACAGCCAGTGATTGGCTGGGAGCCATCACTAATCTTTTGATCTCTTTAGGGTTTATGCCATACTCATCTCCCTGTTATCTGTGCCTACCAGCACTACATGTACAAGTATTGTTTCTGGCTGGTTTCCCCATCTGCCTATGGTGGTTTGTTGTTAACTGTAAAGCGTAGTTGAGCTCCAGCTGCATGTAACTGGTTGATGTACTGAGCTTGGAAAGCTCCACTGCAATCACCAGAACCATCCGAGTCTGCACGTTGGAGGAGGGTTGTTCCCCACCTCACCTGTCAGACTACAGCTGTGTGTCAAAGAGGGCCATGCAGTCATTATAGGGCAGGAAGCATGGACTGGAGTGGGATCTCACACTTCGGCGACAGTGATGCGGAGGAGAAATCCAATCTTTGTTGCGTTATACCATGTTTGGCAAACTCAACGTGCATGAAATCACAGGGCGTAGAGATGAGAGGAATCAGCCACCTCACTGTGCTCAGGCCTGGCTGAAGGCATTGCAGGATCCTGCCTCATTGGATATCCTCTTGGGATCTGTGCCACCATTGTCTTTGGAGGACACAGGGCTAGCCAGAACATCTTGCCATCCACACTCAGGCCTGTGCTGCATGGTGATTCTGGAGGAAGGGCATTCCAGTATCCCATGTGTCTTATGTCACCGTTTCCCTGTGAAATGTGTGCAAACTACAATGAAAAAGATGTTTTCTCCTATGCATCAGCTGCAGCGCCTTGGGAATGCTAGTCTGGGCACATAGACAGGTCTGGGGCTAATGCTCCTTTACTTGTCATCTGCTCTTGCTGCTCACAAACTTCAGTAGGTTCTCAGACTGTTATATAATGAGGCATGAGAAGCAATGGACTAGTGGTCACTCCTTCACTCCCACTCCCTGCTGCAGCAAAGCAAATGTAAAGAGTGGCAATGTTTATTGGAATCACTAAGGCAGGTACATTGGGAGCAGACTAGCTGAGTGGGAGCTTGTCAACACAGCTTTTGTGCCACAGTAAGTAGGTCTGTTTAGAAATCAATTCAATTCTAGTGAGGCTGCAGAGACATTGGCACAGAGATGCTTAGAGCAGTTTTACTGTTTCTGTAACATTACAGGCTAAATACATGGCTCTCATGCTACACAGCTGTGTGCAGCCCAGCCCAGGCAGGGCCACAGATCACCAGATCACCCTCACCAAAGCACAACCACACTTGCAGTGGTGTTTGTGATAGTTGCTCTGCCTTCTTTTCCATATTTTTTCACTACATTTCCCTCCTTAGAGCACTCTTGCCTCTCTACGTGAGGCCTAGCTCTGGGCATTGGCACCTTCTATAGACTGGGATGCTGAGCAAAGGGAAACTGGGATGTGGATCATGCTGTTGCTGATACTAGGGCATGGCTGTTTCCTCTTGGGAGCCCTGTGCCTCTCTGCCTTGCCATCCTCAGGGAGCACCATGATGTGGACTTACCAGGAAATGCTGCTTTGCCAACTAGCAGCTAGTTACTGTCTGCTTTTTCAGTTTCTCTACTAGTTGGCTCTGGATCTATGCTCCCCTTTAAATTCCCCACTGGGAAGTGGATCTCTACTCCCAGGGTAAATGTGTGCTAACTGCGTAGAAAGAAGCCTGTGCTTCTGCTGCATAATGAAGGGCAGAAGACTGAGTCCCCTTGTGCACTGAAAGAACTCTGGAAAGGGAATTTCTGTAATATTGGTGCAGGCTGGGTGTCTTCTGTCTGCCTGGTGCCTGCAGGAACATGCTCACAGCCCCATGGTGTGACACTCCCCAGTGGCAGCCTCACTGGTGGTTAATGACAGCTTGCCTGGTGAAATGAAAAAGAGAATCTCCACATCTCTTTTAAAATACACTGAGGTTCTCGCCCGGCTCCTTGTGCAGATGCCCTTGAAAATGTAACCAAGGTAACTCTGTGGTTAGGGCAGGATGCTTGTCACTAAAAGATCACCAGGGATTCCCAGGGCTGGTGGTGCAAAATCACAGCCATAGGCCCCTGATTCATATGGTTATAGAGAACAGGAACCCAGGCTATCCTCTTGGCCCTTGGACAGCTTCAGCTTCTGCCAACAGCTACTTAAGGTAGAGCCAGCTCCTCTGCCGGGCAGACTAAGGTGTAATATGATCCAAGGGCTGGAAGCTGAAGCCAGATACATTCAGACTGGAAATGCCCACGAGAATAATCAACAGTGGAACAATTTATTAAGGGGTGTGGTGGAATTGCCGTTCCATGGAGTGCTACACAGGAGCTCAGACTAGATTGTCATAATGGTCTCTTCTGGATTTAACATCTACAAATTAAGTTGCTTCTTAATGTTTTTTATAACACAAATATAGATCTTTTTCATTCTCACTAACCCTCACTTTCGGAGTCACTATAGGGGCTCGTCTGCATACTTGGCTCAGTCTAATTCTTGATCTCCCCCCCCACCCCTCCACTCTCTGATTTGCTCACCTTGATTATCTTTTTCTGATTTGTCCTCCTTGCTTACTGTTTTTGGTTCTCTGTGTCTTAAATATTGAGTCTGTTCTGGTCTGGCTATGGTCTGAAGAAGTGGGTCTGTCCCACAAAAGCTCACCTAATAAACTATTTTGCTAGTCTTTAAAGTGCTACTTGACTGCATTTTGTTTTCATAGTGTATAGACTAGCACGGCTTACTCTCTGTTACTATTCACTAGAAAGCAGGTTTCCGGGCCCACAAATTTCCTCATAGCTTTTTTTTTCTGAAAATTTTCCAATTGTGCAAAACCCTTTTAAAAGTGTATGTCCAGAACTAGCCAATGGCTTCCATTAGTGGTCTCACCTTCACTGTGTTTAGAGGCAAAATCCACTTCTACTTGCACTCAGTATTCTTCTGTATTTGCACAGACTACTTTGTGAGGAAACTTTAGGCAAAGGGCAGATTCAAAACAAAGCAAATTATGCTTGTGGGAGCCAGCTAACCAGAGGCAGAGGCTGGCAGCATTGAGTAGAGCAGAGGCCCTCACTGTGGAAACATGATAAAAACCAAGATCAGATAAGTAGGGAGGAGCAGAAGTGTTCCGGAACAAATATGTTTGGGGTGTAACCTGATCACCCTCCCTCACATCCTCAGCTAGCTTTGTGCATAGCAGCGTCACTGAGAATGGTAGACGACAGTCTCTTACAACTGCGGCTAACAAAAATTGTTTTGGAGTGCTACACAAATGCTAAGGCTGGCTTGGGTGTGCAGCTGTGACAGAAATACTGCATGTCAGACCTCCTTGGTCTAGCACCTTCGAGACCTAACCTGTCCTAAATGAAAGAATTTGCCAGACCAGGGGAGGTCCTAGGCCTCCGTCCCTCAAGCCTACTGCCCCACCCTGCCGCTGGATCCACTTCTGCCCCAGGCATGACTCCTGCCTCCAGCTTCCCTATCCCACTGCCAGCCTGGCTGGGCTGATGGCCCCAGCCAGGCTGGCCCCAGCCCTGGCTGGACTGCTGGATGCTGGCCCTGCTACCAGCAAACATTGGCTGTAGCCCCAGCTGGGCTGCTGGACCCCAGCCACACAGACCCTGTCTCCAGCTCCAGCTCCAGCTCCAGCCAGGCCTCGTCAGGCTCCTGACATGGCAGGACTGTCAGTCCTCCACCACTGGGTTCCTGGCCCAGCATGGCTCCCCGTCCCTGGGTTGCCTGGTTTTCAGTCTAGAGAGTTCCAGTTTTAGGAGATGCAACCTGTAGCACATGCCACACATAATCACTCTTACTTTGAGGACTAGAACTGACCAACGTGTGACTACAGACTGCAGCCTTGACAATCTTAAGCAGATCTCCAACACACAGGGGCTGCACTGTGCATTTCCTGGATCATGTCCACTGTTGTGGTCTCTGCAGCATGCTCTAACTGCTTGAAACCTAGTCTGCTCTAGAGCAGTGTTTCTTGAACTTTCTGAGACCACATAACACCAAAGAATATTTTTTTTAGAAAGAACGCCAATGAAGTTTTTTTCAGACAAAGAAAAAACCAAAGAGCAACATATACAGCAAAACCAAAATGAAGTAATTTAACCAGGCACCATATCAGGGTGATGGGAGATTACTAATGAAGTGCTGCGGTGAAGATACCGAACTTCATTAGGCTAATTCTCCCCCACCGCAATTTGGAAGTGTCAGACTTCAAAGTGCTGGCACGCGTGCAGCCACGGGCACTTTGAAGTGTCCACATTACTTCAAAGTGCCTTTACTCTACAAACTTTTGGGGAGTAAAGGCACTTTCAAGTAGCACTGGCACTTTGAAGTTAGACACTTAGAAGTTGCCGTGGGGGATATTCACAGCAACACTTCATTAGTAATTTCCCATCACCCTGATTAACATGCCCCCTTTGAAGTTGGGGGCAAGTGTAGACAAGCCCCTACTGTCTAGCTAACACAAGCAGTATGTGATCACATTCCTGAAAACTGTACTATAGTGTACAACAAAAGGGGAAGTGACTCGTCCAAGTTGTGCATGAAGGTGTAACATCAGCATTTCTTGATTTCTGAGAGCTCAGTAATGCAAATTTATTGTCTCGAGGGAATCATTTTGGGGGTGGAATTTTCCAAGCTGTTGTTTTAAAGAAAAAAGAAATTGCAATGTCTGGAACTCTTTGGCTGGTACCTGCAGGATGCCCTGCCCTGAATACCATTCACGCTCAGAAGGAGTCACTTATCCACAGAGTCTTGCATTGTCAAATGAGCATGCAACTCAATGAGACAAGAACCTGCCTAGCTGAGTGTGCCCCAGCCTATTGGAGCCCCTCATTCAGTTGTGATGGGGTTCAGGGGTCCCCATGCACTGCACCCCATCTGCTGGCAGGAGTGACTCTCACTCAGCAGGTACAACAGGAGGTTTATTAGGCAACAGATGTCTAGTTTCTCACAGAAGCGTCAGTACAGCAGTCAGAAACAGTCATTCCAACCCGTCCTGGGGAGAAGAGCCCGAGGGGTGCCCCTCTGGGGTGTAGCTTTCCCCCTCCTCAGGCTGGCTGTCTTCCAGCTCCCTCTCCTCCCAGCCTCTAACTGCCGCACCCGATTCAAAAACCAGCTCGGCTCCTCCCTCCTCTTTGTTCAGGGCTGAGGTGTTACCTGCCAGTCTAGGTTGTAGCCCCAGGGTCATCCTTAGCCACTGGGAGCTGCTCTGCTTGTCTCTCACATCCAGCCTGAGTCTCACACCGGCACTCCCCCCACTCCATCACATCAGTACACTGCTGAGGCAGCAGCACAGTGTGAGAGTGGAGCATGCAGCCTGCACTAAGTTGGGCACAGACACTACAGATATGATTTTATATATGACAAGTTTCAGAGGAGCAGTTGTGTTAGCTCATTTCAGCAAAAACAATGAGTAGTCCTGGGGCACCTTACAGACTAATAAATTTATTTGGGCGTAAGCTTTTGTGGGCTGTTGCATCTGATGAGGTGGGCTCCAGCCCATGAAAGCTTATGCCCAAATAAGTTTGTTAGTCTTTAAGATGCTACAGGACTCATTTGCTTTGGTTTATAAATGCTATCACTAAAAAGTGGAGTGCATGTGTGTCACTAAATGCAGTGTGGCAGGGCCAGGGTGAAGGGGCCCCTGAGAGGGAGCCCAAACAAGCAGAAGGGCCTGCAGAGTAATCGCAGGCAGCTGGGTGAGAGATGGTTCAGCCTAATTAAAGCCAGCTGGCCCCAATGACTGGGCCAATAAGAGGCCTTTAAAACCCTTCCCAGGAGGATGGGTAGGGGGAGGTACTGAGCAGAGATGCAAGGAGACAGGAGCAGTGAGGGAAAACAGGTTTCAGAAGCAGAGGAGAGCACCAGGAATACCAGAGATCACAGAGGGGGAGAGCAGGAGCTTCTACAAGAGTGAGGACCTAGGACTGCTATGGCCTGGAGAAGGTACTGGGAGGAACTGTATGGGGAGGTGACCTAGGGAGGAGAGCTGCTGTGCCAAGGGGTCAGCTCCTCCCACTGGCAGCAGCACAGGGTCCCTGGGTGGGAACCAGCACAAGTGGGCAGGGGCTGGGTTCCCCCAGACAACCCCTCACCCCAGTAAGGGCAACAAGGCCCTAAAGGGCTGGAGAGAGGCCCAGGAATAGGACTGACTTTGTCACAGCAGCTAAATCTAACCTAAGTTTCACAAATGTTTCTTCCCCCCATTGCAACTGTTCCCTTGTAAATATGTATCCTAAAGTGCTTCTGGCTGCAGAGGTGTTAAAGAAAACATATTACAGAAATTCATAATACTGGCAAAAGTGTATTTCTTTATCTCATAATTGAAACTTAGCTTTCACCTAAACTTTCTCAACTGTCACCTCTGAACAAATAAGCAATAGCTCAATAAGCAAAAGTCTCAGAAAATTCTGAGCAACTGAAAAACATAAATTAGAATGGAAACATTAGGTATCAACTATAGGTGTCCCTCTAATGAATAGCATCAATTTGCCTCCTAGTTGGGCCTAAAGGCTCCAATTGGAACTCTTTCGTGTTGGGCACTTGTAGACTAGAAGATGAGTCTTCTCCTGAAGAGCTGACAATCAGAAAGACACAGCAATCCAGGTAAAGTAGAAATAAGCACATGTTGAAAAAGCAGAGTAGAAAAGGAACAGGAACGTCCTGTGTGTGAAGGCGGCATCATGGGTGGGTGACTGAATGATGGGAGCTGCCTGCAGCGCTGGGGCAGAGAGGCTGATGCCCTGAATCTGGTGACATCATTGTCTATGTGGTTGCTGCATCAGGATTAACTCAGGGGTCATGGCAGCTGTGACAAGCAAGGGGCTGTCCCAGAATGCTGCAGGCTTCACACGCAGAGCTGGGCACAAACTCCTGAGGTGGGACTGAAGGAACAAACAGTGAGTTTATTCCTGTCCATGTTGCCAGCATGTCTTTCATCAGTGGGAACGGCGGGTTGTCATGGTCTCAGGGTGGCAACTGAAGCTAGACCTGTAAAGGGAATGTTGGCAGGCCACTTGTAGTTATGGGGAGCATTATTATAACTGTTTCCTACTAATGCCATCATGACTGCACCTGGTGGTTGCTCACAGACTATCTGACAGGTGACAAGGGGGGGAGGAGGGGGGGAGCATGGAACTCTTGCAATGCTAGACAGTTACGCAGCTCTGCAAAAAGCGCCTCAGTCACAATCTACATCCAGCCTTGCACCAGGCTGTTCTGATTTTAGAAGAGCTGAGATTGGAAGATACCCAACACACAACAATCCAAGTCATGCATCACCTCCCACAAGTCAAGCTGTGCAGCCATAGGCTGTTCTGCAGCAACCATTGCTGTTCAAAGCTCAGATGTTGGCAGACAATCACCTCTGTGCCTTAACCTGAATTACATCAACTGCTGGTATTCCTCTCCTAGCACCCCACGAGTGTGCCTGTACAGCTCCCTCAAAACAAACAGCTGCTATGCAGTTGGCTCAATTATCTCTTGGGGCTCTTTTGCCCCAATCATACCATTGTCACTGGCCTTGGCTCTGCCACTTCCACCAGGGTTGTGGTGAAGGCTGAGAGTTGGGTTCAGAGGTCTTGACACTGACTGTCCTTACTTTGTTTATATTCTGTCTCCATTTCTGAAGTGCCCAGCACTGGCCACCCCAGGCAGGGGCCAATTAAACTGCACTCACTGGCATGGAAACTTCACGTATAACTCCACCTGCACCTTCTCCTGCAAGACAGGTTTCATACAGATTGGATCAGGGATGCTGGAGTGTACGGCCTGGGGACAATGGACAGAGGACCCCCCACTCTGTGAAGAGACACAGCCTTAACTGTGGGATGTCCAGGGAATACATGGTGGAGCTGGTGTGACATGAGTTGCCCTTTCCATAGGAGCCCAGCTCTACTCTCATTTTGGGGAGGAGTGCTACTATGTATGGTGGCTTGGGACCAAACACACTGGATACTTTGATCTGGGGCAGATGTGCAATAGAAAGCTTACGGAGCACATTGTGTAAAATGGAGACCTTTGCCAGGCTCCCAGTTTAGATTTGCATACCAGGGCCAAGTGGATGCCCCACAGCCCCTGATGCTACTATCCTTGGTCTCCTCACCCCATCACCTTCCCCTACACCCAATCAGCCACCTGCAGCCTGGCATTCTATTGACCTGGTAATTCATTTACTACCAGTCCATGTCCCTGGTACCCCACTCCTGACAGCTTGCCTCACCTCATTCCCCTGCGGCATTAACACCCCAGCACCTCATTCCAGATAGCACTGCTCCATCCAGAGCCCAAGACATGCCATTCCAGGGTCTGAAACCCCAGCAATACATGATCTGACACATAGCAATGTGGGTCTGGAAGTGACCTCAAGAAGCCTTCAAGTCCAGCCCTTGTGCTGAGGCAGGACCAAGTAAACTGAGACCACCTTGAGAGGTGTTTGTCCAACCTCTTCTTCCACAGACTCTCTGAATAACCTGTTCCAGAGCTTCACTATACTTATTTTTTTCCACCCTAAGGTCTAACCTAAATTGCTCTTGCTACAGCTTAAGCTCATGAGTTCTTAGCCTACCTTCAGTGGATATAAAGAATTGATCACTGTCGTCATCATCATAACAATACTTAACACAACTCAAGACTTATCAGATACCCCTCTTCTTTTCTCAGATTAAACATAAACCATTCCACAGGGCTAGATTTTCTAAGTCTTTGTTTGTGTTGCTTGCCTATAGACTCCCCAGTTTGTCAAAATATTTCTGCAAATGTGGCACCCATAACTAGACCCAGTACTCAATTGAGGGCTCACTAGTGCCTAGAAGAGTGGGACAGTTATCTCTCATGTGCATCCCTTACAAGAATTAGAGAACACCAAATGAAATTATTGGGTAGCAGGTTTAAAACTAATAAGAGGTTTGGGGGTTCCCACACACAGTGCACAGTCAGCCTGCGGAACTCCTTACCAGAGGAGGCTGTGAAGGCTAGGACTATAAGAGCTCAAAGAAGAGCTAGATAAATTCATGGAGGTTAGGTCCATAGAAGGCTATTAGCCAGGGATAGGAATGGTGTGCCTGGCCTCTGTTTGTCAGAGACTCGAGATGGATGGCAGGAGACAAATCACTGGATCATGGTCTTCACTCCTTCCCGTCTGGGGTACCTGGCACTGGCTGCTGTTGGCAGACAAGATGCTGGGCTAGCTGGACCTTTGGTCTGACCCAGTAATGGCCATTCTTATGCTGGAGATTCCACAACCTCCCTAGGCAACTTATTGCAACATTTAACAACCCTGACCATTAAGAAGTTTTTCTTAATGTCCAACCTAAGCCTGTCTTGCTGCAGTTTAAGCCCATTTCTTCTTGTCCTATTCTGAGGCCAAGAACAATTTTTCTCCCTCATAACATTTTTAAGTACTTGTGAACCACTGTCATTTTATAAACTATACAAACCCAATTCTTTTAGTCTTCCTTCATAGTTCATGTTCTCTAGATCTCTTAATGATGCTTGTTGTTGTTCTTCTCTGGACCTTCAATCTCCCCACAACTCTCCTGAAACATGGTGCCCAAAACTAGACACAATACTCTAAGGTCTAATCAGTGCAAAGTAGAGCAGAAGAATGACTTTTGTCTTGCTCACCACACTCCTATCAATGAATCCCAGAATTACATTTGCTTTTTTTGCAACTGTATCGCACTGTTGCCTCCTATTTAGTTTGTGGTCCACTATGACCCCTAGATTCCTTTCCACAGCTGGTCCCCATTCTGTATGTGTAAAACTGATTGTTTCTTCTGAAGTGGAGCACTTTGCATTTGTCCTTATTAAATTTCATCCTATTGACCTCAGACCATTTCTCCAGTTGATCCAGCTTGTTTTGAATTATGACCCTGTCTCCAAAGCAGTTGCAACCCCCCATCTTGATATAATTTACAAACTTAATAACCGTACTCTCTGTGCCAATTCATACACCCTTGATGGAGATATTGAACAGAACTGGCCCCAAAAGAGGCTACTGTGGAACTCCGCTTGTTATCCAGCATGACTGTGAACTCTGAGAGTGGTTGTCTCATGGCTCCTTCCCCACTCTAGCAAGATAAATGCAGAAGTGGGGGCCAGCAAAAGTACCTCCAAAACATTATCTACCAGGTTTTGGTATAAACTTCCCCCTAAAAACCTTAGATTTTGGGGATAAAATTCGCTGCCACCACCCAAATAATAATAAGGAAACCAGGGAGAGACAACTTGGGAAATCTCAGCCCCAAGAGTGAAAACCAGGACACAAACATTAACCAATACCAGGTTAATAAAAAGAAAGAGAGAGAACTTTTATTATTACAGCAATACTCATGTTGCGCGCCTGATGACTAGATGGAAGAGTCACAAAGTAAAACACAGGGGCAGTCTCCACCACGGGCCTAGAACTTAGTTACATGGGGAGTAAAAGAATATTTCTAAAAAGTGCACAGACATCAGATCCCACTTCCCAAACCATAAAACAATAAAGCCTAACGGAGCTATCTAAACTTTAGCCAACCTACAGAAGATTGGAGGGCCTGTTTTGGAGGGAGATATTTTGTGTCTCTCCCCCTCATGGCTGCAAAGAAGCAAAGACAGAGAACAGAAGAGGGAGGAGTCAAATTTCAATTCTTACCTACATTCTTATAGGCCAACCCCACCTGGCTAAGGAGGTTAACCCTTTCACTCCCAGGCTGCTGGCTAACCCTCATGATCATGACAGGTTATGTGGCCAGTTATGCACCCACCTTATCATAACCCTGTCTAAGTTGTATTTGCCTAGTTTGTAGATAAGAAAATCACGTGAGATGGTATCAAACACCTTGCTAAAGTTGAGGTACGCCAAGTTCACCGCTTCTCCCATATCTACAAGGCTCATTATCCTATCAAAGAAAGCTGTCAGGTTGGTTTAACATGATTTGTTCTTTACAAATCCATGCTGGCTGTTACCAATCACCTTATTTTCTTCCACACATTTGCAGATGAATTCCTCATTAACTTTCTCCATTATCTTTCCTGGCACAGAAGTTAAACTGACTGGTCTGTAGCTTCCTGGGTTGTTATTCTTATTTCCCTTTCTATAGATAGGCACTATATTTTCCCTTTTCCAGTCTTCTGGAATCTCTCCTGACTTCCAGGACTTTTCAGAGAAGATAGCTAAAGGCTCAGATACCTCCTCTATCAGCTCTTTCAGTATTGTAGGATGCATTTCATCAGGCATCGGTGACTTGCAGGCATCTAACTTTTCTTAGTAATTTAAACTTGTTCTTTTTTTATTTTATCTTCTAAACTTACCCACTTCCCACTAGCATTTTTGCTGTTAGGCATTCATTCATTGGACCTCTTGGTGAAGACCAAAACAAAGAAGTCATTAAGCACCTCTGCCGTTTCCATGTTTCCTGATATTGTTTCTCCCTCCTCACTGAGCAGTGGGCCTACGCTGTCCTTGGTCGTCTTCTTGCTTCTAATATATTTATAGAAATTCTTCTTGTTACCCTTTATGTCTCCAGCTAGTGCAAGCTCATTTTATGCCTTTGCTTTTCTAATCTTGCCCCTGCACACATGTACCATAAACCCTCAAAATAGACGATTTCGAGTTGCACTTAACTTGCATTAACGCCAGTTAAGCACAACTCAAAATCCTGCTCCCCCTGGCCCTGGCTCAACCCCCCAGCCCCACGCAGCCCCAGTTCAATGCTCCCCTCCCCCAGCCCCACTCACCATCCACCCAAGGCTCTGGCTCTTCCCCCACCCCCATGCCCAGCTCTGGCTTGGGCTCACCACCCCTCATGCACAGCTCCTACTCAACCCCACTGACCCTGGTTCAAACCCCCTGCAGGATCACCACCCCACGCACAGCTCTGGCTCACACCACACCCCATTTGAAACCCCCCATGTGCAGCTGTGGCTCCAGCTGAACCCCTCCCCCCATGCACAGCTCTGCCTCACCCCCCCCCGCCCCCCATCCAGTTCAAATCCCCCAGCCTGGTTCTGACTCACCCTCCCCCCTCATGGCTCTGGCTCTACTCCACCCCCTACTCCTCCCTGCAGCCCTAACCCACCCCAGGCTTAATTCCCCTGCTTCCCTCCACGGCCTCAACCCACCGCCAGGCTTAACCCTCCCTAACTGCCCCCCTAGCTCAAGACTTACCTTTCAAAAGGAGATCTAGGTGCTCCTGCTGCTTCCCTGGCTGCAGAATGTGCATTTCACTGGGGAAAAAGCCACCCCTTGACTTACGCAAAATTCCAATTATGCGAGAGTGCATGGGAATGGAACCCTTGCATAAATCAAGACACTACTGTATTGTTTGCTTATTTTAATCCTTTATCATTTGTCCTAGTTTCCACTTTTATATGACCCCTTTGATTTTGAGATCATGCAAGATCTCCTGGTTAAGCCAAGGTGGTCTTTTGCCATACTTTCTGTCTTTCCTGTGCAATGGAATAGCTTGTTTTTGGGCCCTTTATAATGTCCCCTTGAAAAACTGCCAACTCTCTTCAGTTGATTTTCCTCTGAGTCTTGCTTCCCACAGGACCTTACCTACCAGCTCTCTGGCTGTGACTACACTAGCACCCCCCTTTCAAAAGGGGGATGCTAATGAGCCACTTCAGCAGATGCTAATGAGGCACTGCCATGCATATTCAGCACCTCATTAGCATAATGGCAGCCATACACGTTTCAAGAGTGCCACTTTTGAAACGTGTGCCACCGGTGTAGAGGGGGGCCTTTTGAAAGGATGCCCTGGATTTTGAAAGCCCCTTCTTCCCCAAACCAAAGGGGAAGAAGAGGCTTCCGAAATCCAGGTGTCCTTTCAAAAGGCCCCCTCTACACCAGTGGCATTCATTTCAAAATCAGCACTTTTGAAATGCGCATGGCTGCCATTATGCTAATGAGGAGCTGCATATGCATAGCAGCACTTCATTAGCGTCTGCTGAAGTTGCTCATTAGCATCCCCCTTTCGAAAGGGGGATACTAATGTAGCCACAGCCTCTGAGTTTACCAAAATCTGCCTTCCTGAAATCCATTGTCTCTGTTTTGCTGTTCTCCCATCTACTTCCCTTAGCACTGCACCCTAAAGCACCAATGGACCACACCCTGCCACCTCCAGATTTTCCCTTATAATGTTCTGCTTTGTTATTTTAGCTGTCAAGTGCCCAGTGCTGGATTCCCCAGGCAGAGGCCAATTAAACTGCACTCACTGGCATGGAGATTTCACATATAACTCCACTTGCACCTTCTCCTGCGAGACTGGCTTTGTGCGGCATGGATTGGAGACGCTGGAGTGTACAGCCCTCGGTCAATGGACAGGGCCCACCCCACGCTGTGAAGGTACAGTACAGGCTATCTTGCAGGACTATTGGGGGTGCTACTTCTGCTCACCTGGTAGACAGCTCTGGGGAGAGTTACCCTGAGTGGTCCTTACAATGTCCGAACTGATAAAACTGAAAAGCAAATCTAGGAAATGTTAAATCCAGGATTCAGGGCCCCTGTGAACACCCACAGGAAACTCTGTAGCTGCTGCAGTTATGCCAGCATTCCCAGTGCTCTGGGCTGCTGCAAACCTCATGGAGCAATCAGCACAGAATAAATGAGGTCTGGAAGGTACCCATACCAGCCCATCTCTAACAAGCACAATAAAAGGCCAGTATCTTGTTAGCCATAGTAGTCACTGGGACAAGCCCCTGCATGAGTAGGAAACACTGCCTGACCTACTAGGTCAGGAATTGAGAATGCATACCAGGCTAGACTCAGAGCAAAGTTTGCTTTAGTATCTCAATGAGATAAAGAGGGAACTATTGTCATGGCTAACTGCAATCTGGGTTAGTGCATTTTGTGTTCACTGGGAGTCTGTTAGTTTGATGAAGATGCCTTTTTTCTGTGTTGATTTGAAAATGTAATCTCAGGTAAATGAGCATGAATCATATCATTGTTGCCCAGGGATATAAAATATGATTAAATTTGATTTTGTATTATTTTTTAATTGTTTGCTTAATGTCCTTATCATTTAACCTGATCAGTCCATTAACATTCCAGCTGTCACATGCCCAGTACTGGCTGCCCCAGTCAGGGGCCAATTACACTGCTCTCATTTTCATGGAGACTTCACATATAACTCCATCTGTACCTTCTCCTGTGAGACGGGCTTTATGCAGAATGGATCACAGATGCTGGAATGCACAGCTCTTGGACAATGGACAGGACGTCCCCCACACTGTGAAGGTAGAGGCAAAATATTAACTTTGATTGTTTAGATCTTCTCAACCTGTTTCTTTCTGAGCCTTTCCTGACATAGGAAAAACTCAAGCTTGTCTGGCATTGCTTGTCCATGGTAAATCCATGCTGGCTGCTAGTAATCACCTCTTCATCCTCCAGATAGTCACAAACAGACTGTTTTTATACATTACTCTAGTAGCTTCACTGGGATCAAGGTCAGGCTGACTGATCTATAGTTCCCCAGCTCCTCCTTTTTACCCTTTTCAAAGAAGGGCACAACGTTAGAGCTTCTCCAGACTTCTAGGACCTCTCTTCTGATCCATGAGTTGGCAAATATTACTGCCAGAGATCTTCAGCTAATTCATTCAACACTCTGGGGTGAATAGGATATGACCCTGCTTATTCTGAATTAATTCAAAGTGGTCAGAAGGTCTCTGATGTGTTTTACTTACCATGATCTGCCTCTCTTTCCCTTTATTGTCTATAATATCTTCCCTGATTGTCCAGTCACACGTTATGTAACCCTTCTATTAATGCCAGGTGCCTGCCAGAAGGGCCGGGTTCAGCTCCTAGGGGGTTCCTGTCAAGGATACAACCAACTGGCTCGAGCTCCCACCCAGTGGCCTGGGACAATCTCACCCCGCTTGCTGGGTGCCTGTAAGGCAGTTCTCCCCCAGCCTCGCAAGCACAGAGTCTAAGATAGAAACAGCTTATTTAATGACAATAACCTTCCTTTACCTGAATGTAACCTTTTTTGGTTTCTAGATGGCTAACAAGCTCCTTGTGCAGCCACATTGGCTTCCTGTGGCTCCTCTTATCTTTCTGCTGAATCAGAATAACTTGATGTTGAACTACTAGCATTACATTTTTTAGGAGCTGCCAGAACATTTTGACTTCTTTTCTACTGAACTGCTCTCTCCATGGCATCTTGTGTATTATTTCTATGAGTTGGTTGAAGTCTGCCTTTTTGAAGTCCAGGGTCCTTGCTTTGGTGTTCCTGTGTCCTTCTTTCCAGGATATATTGAATTCTATCAGATCATAATTGTGTCATCCTAAAAATGCTGCTGATCTTCTCATTTGCAATTAATTCATCCCTATTAGTTAATACCAGAGGCAAAATGGGTGACCCTAGTTATTTACTCAACTTTCTGAATCAAAAAGTTGTCCCCTAAACGTGCAAAGAGTTTGCAGGATATATTATGCTGCATTAGTTATTCAAAAAATATCAGGGAGGTTTAAAATCAACAATTAATACTAGCTCATATGTGTTGGGTAATCTAGTTACCTGCTTGAACAATGCCTCATCCACTTCAGTTTGATTTGGTGACCTACACTAGAGCCTGCCATAGCAGTGCTATTGGATTTTTCACCTTTTAATCTTCACCCAGATATTTTGAGTTGTCAGCCAGCTGTGGGTCAGCTCTCTGATCCCACTGACTACAGGCTGCCTGTGCACTGTCCACTGGGATTTTGCAAGCTCTACTCTCTCTCTCTCTCTCTCTCTCTCTCTCTCTCCAAGAGACCTGACTATTACCAACACTCTGTTCTAACAAGCAGATAAATACAAAACGACGTTGATGCACCCTAGGTCTAAACAGTGGCACCTGATAGATTATGCCATTGTCAGAA
Source organism: Carettochelys insculpta (assembly GCF_033958435.1). Taxonomy (NCBI): domain Eukaryota; kingdom Metazoa; phylum Chordata; order Testudines; family Carettochelyidae; genus Carettochelys; species Carettochelys insculpta. Next base: position 65,563,610 of record NC_134145.1, on the reverse strand, counting down.
GGAGAGATATCTGAGACGTACTGATCACCAGAGTAAAGCGAGGCGCAGAGTGCTGGACAGATCACAGATTAGTCAGGATGTCTCTTCAACTTCACATCGCTCCCTCTCGGCACAAATGCCTTAAGCATGTGCGACCTGCTTTTAACATAGCCAAACTGAAGGATGCCCAATGTTTCAACAATTTTCAGAAGAGTCTTGAAGACAAATTAACATCCCACAGTCAACTGATCGGTACTGTAACCAAAAAGTGGGATCAGTTCAAGCAGATAGTGACTGACATAGCAATAACATCGCTTGGACCAAAGAAAAGAATACATCAGGATTGGTTCAATGAGAACCAAGAAGAAATATGTTCAGCACTGGAAGTGAAGAGAAAAGCCTTTATTGAATGGCAGAATGACCCCTCCTCAGCCTCCAAATGGGACCATTTCAAGCACCTTCAGAGCAAAGCACAGAAGGACCTCCGTCAGATACAAGATAGCTGGTGGGAGAGCAAAGCCAAAGAAATTGAGCACTATGCTGAGACCCACAACTCAAAGATGTTCTTTAGCGCTATTAAGACTCTCTATGGACCTTCTAAACCAAGGACTACCCCATTGCTCTCATCAGACAACACAACGCTGGTCAAAGACAAAGAGGGCATCAACGAAAGATGGTGAGAACACTTCAGCAACCTCCTTAACAGACCATCAACCATGAATAATAACGTCCTCAATGAAATTCCACAACAACCCATCCTGACAGATCTTGACTTTCTACCCACTATAGATGAGATTAAGAAAGCTGTTAGCCAGATGAGTTCAGGAAAAGCTCCTCAAAGATGGGATACCAGCAGAGAGAGAGAAAGTGGCAAGTCCAGCAGCACTAGTAGCGTTCCATAGTGTGATCATCAGCATTTGGGAGGATGAAAACATACCACAGGACCTCCGTGATGCTGCTATTGTCTCCCTTTTCAAGAATAAAGGCAGCAAAGCAGAATGTGGAAACTATGGAGGCATATCCCTCCTCTCCATTGGAGGGAAGATCATCGCCCGCATCATCTTGAACTGCCTAATAGCCAGTATTTCCAAGGCAAATCTACCTGAAAGTCAATGCGGTTTTCGACCCGGCTGGAGCACAGCCGATATGGCGTTTGCTGTCAAATACAAGAGAAGTGCATTGAACAGAACATGCACCTGTATGCTGTCTTCATAGATCTGACAAAGGCATTTGATACCGTCAACAGGGAAGCCCTTTGGACCATTCTAATACAACTTGGCTGCCCAAGAAAATTTGTCCAGATTATACGCCTTTTCCATGATGACATGACAGGCGAAGTACTGTCCAATGGAGCCACATCAGCCCCCTTCAGCATCACCAGTGGCGTGGAACAAGGATGTGTTCTCGCTCCTGTCCTATTTAACCTGTTCTTTGCATGCGTCCTTAACCACGCAATGAAAGATCTGGACCGAGATATATACTTGAAATACCAGCATGATGGTTCACTTTTTGACCTCCGTCACCTGAATGCAAAGACTCAGACAGTGCAGAAACTCCTTTCTGAGGCACTCTTTGCTGATGACGGTGCCCTTATGGCTCATGCTGAAAACGATCTTCAGCACATTGTCAAGAAGTTTGCTGAGGCCTCGCAACTTTTCAGACTAACTAGCAGCCTCGGAAAGACAGAAGTTCTCCATCAACCTGCACCTGGATCAAATGCTCCTGTTCCGAGTATCTCCATTGACGGCACTCAGCTTAAAGTAGTGGAGAACTTTAAATGCCTGGGTAGTGTCATATCCAGTGATGGATCACTGGATAATGAGATCAATGCGCAAATATCCAAAGCGAGCCAGGCACTTGGCTGTCTGTGTGTCAAAGTTCTAAACCACCATAACATCCAGATGTCAACAAAACTGCTTGTGTACAGAGCTGTTGTTCTCTCATCTCTTTTGTATGGGTGCAAAACATGGACACTATATAGGTGTTACATCAAGCAGCTCAAAGCATTCCACATGCGCTGCCTCCGTAACATCATGACGAGCCGCTGGCAAGACAAAGTGCCCAATCTTGAGGTCCTCGAGAGAGCCCAGATGACAAGCATCGAAACGATGATTATGAAGTCACAACTACGTTGGACCAGTCACGTCAGCCGCATGGATGCCAACAGGATCCCTCGCCAGCTTCTGTATGGTGAACTCTGCCAGGGCATAAGGCGTATAGGTCATCCACAGAAACGCTACAAGGATACCATCAAAGCCAATCTGCAGTACAGCAATATCAAACCTACGGACCTTGAGGATGCCGCCAGTGACAGAACACAGTGGTGTGCAACAGTCAGAAATACCTGCATTGCCTTTGAGGAAGACTGCTGCCGGCATCTACAAGAGGTATGTGAGCGATGTCACAGAACATCAGCAATGCACAACCCACAGATTGCAAACTTTCCGTGCACCACCTGCGGCAAAATGTGCACCTCTAGAATTGGCTTATACAGTCACCAGAGGGCACACCATGAGACCAGTAACCGATGATCTGCACAGATTTATCATCATCGGATCGATGGACTACCATTACTTACTCTCCCTCTCTCCGAGTTAGCAACAGGCATATTGTAACCTCTGAACCCTCCAAGCAATCTTTTGGCATGCTCAACCCCTGCTCCACTGGAATCCGTAGTTTGTTTAGCCCCAAAGAACAACACACATGAGCTTACAAGTTACACCTCAGATCTCTGCTTTGTTTGACACGCATCACTTAGGTATGCTAAGTGTGGAAATAAGGGAAAGTTTATGTAACAAAGAGCGCAGATTCAAGTAATAGCAAGTAGCAATATTGGAAACAAATGGTTACATAATAAATAAAATCCTAGCATACATTCTAGAGCCTAGACTTAACCAACAGGATAACTTCCTGCCCAATGAAGCTGAGTTCATCCAGTGTCCTGGGAAGGTTTTCTAGCCAGGTTAGCTATACCCTCTTTTCATAACTCTCAGAATATCCTGACAATTCATCTCCTTTGTAAAGCTTCCAGCTGTCCCACTGCACAACCCTCCCCACACAGTTATACTGTCCACATCCACTGTCTGGCACCCTCAAACAGGGTGCCATGGTGGCTTTTGTGGTTTTTTTCTGCAGTACTCCTCTCTTGTGATTTCGTGTTAGCATCGGGTTCAGTAACGCAGACATGCTACCCTTGTGATATGTACAATTTACCATGACCGGGGCTGAGAGTTTGCTGGGGTTTCTAATATATTTCATGATAACATCTTTTAAATACCTAGGGGCAGGTTAGATAAACATTTGTCAGGAGTGATGTAGAGGGTGCTAGGTCCTGCTGTGAGTGCAAGGGACTTGACTTGATGACCTCTTGAGGTCCCTTCCAGCTCTATGATTCTATTCTCTTCTATTTGTTCTGTTCTAAAGGGAAATGAATGTGTGCTCCCTTCTGACTGAGGCACCTCTCCTCCTGCCTATAAATTCAAGGCTTTAAGTATATAATTACTAGCATAGATACAAAATGTAACTATTACCTGGACATGCATTACACAACAATTACAAAGTCCAGTGAGGTACTGGCTCTCAGAAATTTAACATTACTCTTTGGTGAATTACTATGCATATGCCTGACCCAGGTGATCCTTCATCATAAGGTAAAGCCCATGCATCCCTCTGTCTGCTGACATCCAGAAGTCCTGGGGTCACAGCAGTCCATTGGCCAGTACCTACCACCATAATTAACACATCCCTGGTACGTCTTCACCCATCAGCCCATTCCTGGGCATTACCTGAACCCAGCAGTCCAACTTCTGCCTTACAGAGTTACACTTAGCTCTTCCAGCTGCATGTCCCAAGCAAGACAAACTGAACAGCTCTCATGTATGGAGATTTCTTGCAGGTTGTGTTGGACTTCAGATGTCTGAACTTGCCAAACTGAAAAGCAAATAAAAGAAATGCTAAACCCACGATATAGACCCCCCCATGAACACTCTCGGAAAACTCCGCCTGACTTCATGGAGCAATCAGTACAGTTCTACTTTGCTATTCCAGCTGTCACATGCCCAGCACCAGCCACCCCTGCCCATGGTCGATTGAACTGCTCTCACTGGCATGGAGACTTCACATATAACTCCACCTGCACCTTCTCCTGTGAGATGGGCTTCGTGCGCATTGGACCGGACACACTGGAGTGCACAGCTGTGGGACAATGGACAGAGGAGCCCCCGCTCTGTGAAGGTAGAGGCATAACATTGAGTCCTTTCCTGAGCTGGTGAGATCCCAGGCAGCCCTTTTGTAGGAGCCAGGCAGCAGCACCTGCCCACTTCCTAGTCTGCCTTTGACACAACACACCCAAGCATCTATCCCTTCAACTCATGCTAGCACCCAATCTGTCTGTGGCAGTAACAGCCCTTTACTTCAGTCTGCATCCATGGCACACCATCCTAGGGTGTAAAACCCCCACCAGTGCACCACTCAACATCAATGGCACCCAGTGCCCCATGATCTACCCTTGTGCACCTATGCACTTGGGACACTTCATCACTCCTCAGCCTATTCCCCTGGCACTTCACTCTCTCCAATCAAAGACCATATCCCCATCACCTCCAGACTCCTGCTTTAATGACCTGCGCTTTCCTCTTCCAGCTGTCAGGTGCCCAGCGCTGGCTGCCCCGGACAAGGGTCAGTTAAACTGCTCTCACTTTCACGGAGACTTCACGTATAACTCCACCTGTACCTTCTCCTGTGAGATGGGCTTCATGCGGCAAGGACCAGACACACTGGAGTGTATGGCCGTGGGAGAATGGACAGGGCAAACTCCACTCTGTGAAGGTAAAGACACAGCATTAGTCTCTTTCTTTTCTTTCTTTCTTTCATTTATAAATCCTTCCTATGTAAATATCAAAAACAAAACCATTATTATAACCACAAGCTGTTGTTTAAAGAGATTGTACAGGAATACATTCATCAGCACTCTCTGTTTAAGAAAATGTTACCATATTACACAATGGGCTTGTCTACACTAACTCCCTACTTCGAAGGGAGGATGGTAAGTAGGGTGTTGGGAGTTTATTAATGAAGCCCAAAGAGTTTCATTGTAACATGTATCTTGTTTCTGGTGACTTTACAAAATTTAGTGAAATACCTATGTACACATTTAACAGATCAGATATGTGTTTCAATTGTTAATATTCAAAAATGTTGGGCAGAAGTGCTGGGTTTGTTTTTTTTTTTGCAGATAACTGCATTGTGTCTGAATACTAACTAAAAGACAACCAAATCCATAAACATCCATCTATATTTATCCTGCTTTTCTGGGCAAATAATTGGTGTGTAAATTATTCCATAACTACAACTTCTCATTTTTTAACAATTCCCCAGTGATTGGACTATTTCTCTTTTTTTGACTCTGAGGCTACCAATACACAAGCAGATACAAACAGATGAGATAAATTCACTATTCCCCAAAGGACCTACCCCGCATATACATTTCTGCTTTCCTATTCCAGCTGTCAAGTGCCCAGCTTTGGCTGCCCCAGGCAGAGGCCAATTAAACTGCATTCACTGGCATGGAGACTTCACATATAACTCCACCTGCAGCTTCTCCTGTGAGACTGGCTTTGTGCGACATGGATTGGAGACACTGCAGTGTACGGCCCTGGGACAATGGACAGGGCCTGCCCCACACTGTGAAGGTACAGTAAAGGTTACAGTGCAGGACTGGCTTGGGAAGTTGTTTCTGCCCTCTTGGTAGCAAGCTCTTGGGAGAATAATCCTGAGTTGGCTTTAGAATGTCTGAACAATCAGAATGAAAAGCAAAGCAAGGAAATGTTAAACACAGGATGTAGGGCCCCCATGAAGACTCACGGGAAACTCTGTAGCCTCTGCTCTACTGTAAGTTAAGGCCAGGATTCCCAGTGCTCTGGGCCATTCAGACTTTGTTCTGGTTTGGTATTGCAGCTATCCGGTGCCCAGCTTTGGCAGCCCCAGGCAGAGGCCAATTAAACTGCACTCACTGGCATGGAGACTTCAGTTATAACTCCACCTGTGCCTTCTTCTGCGAGACGGGCTTTGTGCTGCATGGATCAGAGTCACTGGAGTGTGTGGCCCTGGGACAATGGACAGGGCCTGCCCCACGCTGTGAAGGTAGAGACACAATGTTAGCTATAAGCTCTACGGAATGTACCCTGCTAAGCTGGTGTGACCCCAAGTGACTTTTCTAAAGAACCCATTCCTTTGCAACATCTAGGGAACAGAGCTATTGTGTATAATAACTTGGAGTCCAGGGCACTAGATCATTTGATCTGGGGAAGCCATGCAGTGTAAAGCTTCATTGCCCTGCTTATTGGACAGCCTTTTACAATAGTGCCAAGTGAATCCAACCCCTGGCACTATTGTCCTCTCTCTCCTATTCCCATAACCCTCCTCTAGACCCAACCACATATCTCCTGGCACCCTATTGACCTGGCAATTCAGTAACTACCAATCCATGTCCCTAGTACACCCCTCTCAACAGCTCACCCCTCTGAATCATAAAATCATAGAATCCTAAGGCTGGAAGGACCTCAGGAGGTCATCTAGTCCAGCCTCCTGCCTGAGGCAGGATCAACCCCAACTAAATCATCCCAGCCAGGACTTTGTCAAGGTGCAACTTAAAAACCTCTAGGGATGGAGATTCCACCACCTTTCTCTGTAACGCATTCCAGTGCTTCACCACCACCACCACCACTGGTGAAATAGTTTTCCTAATACCTAACCTACACCTCTCCCTCTGTAACTTCAGACCATTGCTCCTTGTTCTGCCATCTGTCACCACTGACAACAGCCTCTCTCTATCCTTTTTAGAGCCCCCCTTCAGGAAGTTGAAGGCTGCTATCAAATCACTCCTCACTCTTCTCTTCTGCAAACTAAATAAGCCCAAATCTCTTAGCCTCTCCTCATAGGTCCTGTGCTCCAGTTCCCTAATCATTTTTGTTGCCATCCACTGAACCTGCTTCAATGCATCCACATCCTTTCCTTACAGGGGGTGGGGGCGGGGGCAGAACTGGACACAATACTCCAGATGTGGCCTCACCAGTGCCAAACAGAAGGGAATAACAACTTCTCTAGATCTGCTTGAAATGCTTCTCCTAATGCATCCCAATATGCCATTAAACTTCTTGGCTACAAGGACACACTGACTCACATCCAGCCTCTCATCCACTGTAATCCGCAGGTCCTTTTCTTTTCTGCTGCACTGCTACTTAGCCAGTCGGTCCCCAGCCTGTAACAATGCCTGGGATTGTTCCATCCCAAGTGCAGGACTCTGCACTTCTCTTTGTTGAACTTCAACAAATTTCTTTTGGTCCAATCCTTCAATTTGTCTAAGTCACTCTGGATCCAATCTCTACCCTCCAATGTATCTCCCTCTCCTCCTCTGACCTCACACCAGAGGCATCAAGCCCTTCAACTCATGATGGCATCTTATCCTCCGCGTTCCTCACACCTCTGCACCTCTTTCCAGACAGTATTGCTCCAACCAGCCCGTGTTCCCTCTAAGCTGTGTGGTTGGGTGGCCACCCAGGTGGGAGTCAGGTGCCACAGAGTTCCACTTCTAGTAGCATGTGTTCAGGTGCCCATCCTCCTTTGCAGCCATGTTGCTCCTGCAGCTGTCCCCAGAACCCTCCCGCTGGTTATGAAGAGCGGGTGAAGGTGGTGATGATTTTAGGGTACCTCCCCACTGCTCCTGTAGCCAATCTTCACAAAGCAGGGCAGAGAGGACAGCCTGGCTAAGAACTCAGAGCTCCTGCTGTCTGAGATCTGAGGACAGCAGCCTCTGGGTGGTCTCTTTCTTAAAGAGACAGTGTATGGTCTCTGAGACTTCCCAGTAGCCAGCTCTGTCAGTCTCTCACAATCATCTCTCAATACATGCTTACATTGTTGTTGCTGTTATGTCTTGGTACTCCCTGTAATACACACATAGTCTCTGTAATTTTATTCTTTCAAAGTCTTATTTCAGTGCTTTAACAAGTCTGTACATTTCATAACTTCTGTCTCTCTTATGCTTAAATTTTAAATCGTTGAGCAGTGTGTCCTAAAATGCCTAGCCTGTCCTGAATGGAGTAATTATCTTTTTTAAAATATGTTATATCTATGTTTTGTTTTGTTTCTTTTGGTGGTGCACATAACAAAAGTTATTCTGAACATATATGGTAAAAGTTGAAGGGAACATTGCTCAGCACCCCATGCCTGTGGTATGTCACCACAAAGATCTGAAATCCCCAGCATCACACGACCCAGACTCTGGCACCATATCTCCTGCAGCACTCACCCTCACACACTGACATACTTATGACATTTCACCCCTCATTGGCTGATTCCCTGATATCTCACCCTCCAGCACCAAAGAACCTATCCCCTTATACACTTCTGCTTTCCTGTTCCAGCTGTCAAGTGCCCAGCTTTGGCTGCCCCAGGCAGAGGCCAATTAAACTGCACTCACTGGCATGGAGACTTCACATATAACTCCACCTGCAGCTTCTCCTGTGAGACTGGCTTTGTGCGACATGGATTGGAGACACTGCAGTGTACGGCCCTGGGACAATGGACAGGGCCTGCCCCACACTGTGAAGGTACAGTTAAGGTTACAGTGCAGGACTGGCTTGGGAAGTTGTTTCTGCCCTCTTGGTAGCAAGCTCTTGGGAGAATAATCCTGAGTTGGCTTTAGAATGTCTGAACAATCAGAATGAAAAGCAAAGCAAGGAAATGTTAAACACAGGATGTAGGGCCCCCATGAAGACTCACGGGAGACTCTGTAGCCTCTGCTCTACTGTAAGTTAAGGCCAGGATTCCCAGTGCTCTGGGCCATTCAGACTTTGTTCTGGTTTGGTATTGCAGCTATCCGGTGCCCAGCTTTGGCAGCCCCAGGCAGAGGCCGATTAAACTGCACTCACTGGCATGGAGACTTCAGGTATAACTCCACCTGTGCCTTCTCCTGCGAGATGGGCTTTGTGCTGCATGGATCAGAGACACTGGAGTGCGCAGCCCTGGGACAATGGACAGGGACCGCCCCACGCTGTGAAGGTAGAGACACAGCATTAGCTGTGGGCTGTGTGAAAGGTATACTGCTAAGCTGGTGTGACCAAGTGACTTTCCATAGGAACCAGTGCAAAGTTAGAAGGTGGATGTTACATTCTGCAGGAAATGTCCTTCCTAACTTATTCACCCAGCACCTTTTTAGAATACACATAGTACCTTCCTCCTGGCACTGCATAACACGCCAGCCTATATCCCTAGCATCCCACTTACCAGCACCTTCTCTCCCTACATACCACACTGCTTCAGCTGAACCACTCCACAGCCCTATTCGCTGCCTGTCAGTGACTGTTTTTCACCCTTGGATTTTTTGAAGGGGTGCACTCAGTCACTTTTCATTGTCCCCCAGAATCCTCTGTGTGACCCTGCCCTATCGCACCATAACCCTTGACACTTTGTCCAGTCACCCTATTACCTCATTCCCATGTCACACATACCCCTCCCGCAACCCTGCTCACCAGCAGCAATATCCATCCTATTCCCAGCCACCAGTACCCCAACTCATGTTCTGCCCCTTCACCTGGCACCCCATCTCCTCTCATTTCACCATTTTAGTTTACTCCTAACTCCACTTCCCCTGAAACTCCTTATCCACAGCACCCCCACAACCTTCCCTGAACCCCACACCTTTGACACTTCCTACCCATCAGCCCATTCCCCTGCACTTCAGCTCCTGCAACTACCCCTCACACACACAGACTTTGGCCTTAAAACTTTTGCTCTATTATTCCAGCCATCAAGTGCCCAGCACTGGACACTCCACAGAGGGGCCAATTAAACTGCTCTGACTGGCATGGAAACTTCACATATAACTCCACCTGCGCTTTCTCCTGTGAGACCGGATTTTTGCTACTTGGACCAGACACACTGGAGTGCACGGCCCTAGGACAATGGACACGGCACCCCCCACGCTGTGAAGGTAGAGGCACAACATTAACTTTGGCTGCTTAGAGAGTATGTGAGTGAGTGGTGTGATATGAAGTATCCTTTCCACAGGATCCCAGATCTTTGCCCATTGTGAGGAGGAGAGCTATTGTGTATGGTGGTTTGGGAATCAGAGCAGGAGGGTACCTGGATCTGGGGCAGACGTAATGGACTGCTTTACTGAGAAAAAATTGTTTAATGGAGCACAACGGGCCTAGGCTGCTATTGCCTTGCCCCCGAAGCAGCCATTTACGCCAGCGAAAAGTGTGTGCAAATAGTGTGCAATCTGTCAGAACTACTCATCCATGTTCCTGTCATGCTGCTCACTTGCATCCCCTTAGCTGACACCCAGTCTGGCAGCACCCCGTCTCTGTCATGCCATTTTACTTGGCCCGTAAATCCCTGACCAGAGCTCCTCAACCAGAGGCTGTTCAAGACAATCTGCCAAGATAAGAAAACTTTTATGTGCCACCCATGCTCTTAGGCCTATGGATTGACATGGACATGGACTGACAAGGGGCAGAAGGCACCGGAGCCAAATTTGAGTGAATAACATTGAAACCTGGTGTGCAGGGTCACAAGGCCACTCTACTGGGGCCTTGACAGTCTGGTTTTGAAGGTTTTTGTCAAAGGATGTCTACTTTTAAATCTATGATTGAGTGTCCAGGGAGGTTAAAGTGTTCTACCATTTTTTGTATGTTACATTTTTTTGATGCCTGATTTGTCCCCGTTTCTCCTTTGGCGCAGAGATTGTCTAATTTGACCAATATACATGGCAAAGGAGCATAGCTGGCACGTGATGACATTTGAGGATTATTTGATTGCTATGTAGACTTCCAGGCTTGGACTGTTGCCTGATCTTGGGCTGGCACAAACCTTGAGAGGTGCTTAACCAGTGTCTCTAGTTATGGTTCCCCAACAGAAGGAATACACAGCACGCTCCCATTAACAATTCCCCAGTTAAACTGTGAGAGTTATCAGTCACCAACATCTTCTGAACTCTTCACACCTCTGTCCTTGCTGCATTCCATGTCCCATTGGCCCTTGGGGTGCACTGAGGACAGGGTGTCTTCCTCAGCTGGCAATGGCTGCACTGTGTATTGCAGTATGTAAGGCTGACATCTGCAAGATGGGTCTGAATATTTGTTTTCTTTATTCCAGTTATCAGATGCCCCCAGCTGAGGGGCCTAGAGCCAATTTTTATGAATTGCTCCCACCCTCTGGGACCTTTCAGCTATGGGTCAATGTGTCACTTTCACTGCACTCCAGGCTACTACCTCAATGGGACGAGCAGAGTGCAGTGCCAGCTTGATGGGCAGTGGTCAGACAAGATGCCTGCCTGCCAAGGTACGTTGTTTTGCTATGTTATAGCTTCCATGTGGAGCAGTACCTTTCCCTTGGAAGTCCTTTGCTGGGAATACATAAGAAGGTGAATGTGAAGAGGCTTAGGTGAGGCGAGAGCATCTCCAGTGTGGGGAAGGAGTTCTGTGGTCTGGCCAATGAGCCTGTGCTCCATAACAGCAGAGCAGAGCCCCCATTGATACACACTAACAATTACAGCCCTTTTATAAGCTGCGCACTTAGATGAAAGCAGCAAGCACTAGCGAGTGGCACACAGGGTGGCCAGTGGGCATCAGACACTATGTCCATCTAACCCACCCAGCATCCTGTCTCTGGCAGGAGCCACCACCAGATGCTTTTCAGGAAGGTGGAAGAAGCCACATAGCGGGCAGATGCGGGATAATTTGATCCATTAACTGCAGGGGTTGACTCAAGCAACAGGGCACCTGTCCTTCCAAGACTGTGTTTAGTGTGTGCTGTCACAACTCCAGATCCTCTTGTGATCTGCACTGACAGCAGATGCCTATCAGCAGTACATTTGTGCACCATGCCATGATGATGATTCTATCAGATTTGAATTTCTCAGCTTTTCTTTTCATTGCATGTTTCCTTATGCTAGGAGACTTGAGAGAATGTTCTCTAGGCCTCATTTATCTGTGTCATCTCTGCAGCAACACTCACAGTCTTTCCCCTTGTCTCACCAGCCACCCTGCACTAATCCTGCAATGTCATTGGGGCTGCGGGGAGTGCATTAACATTGAATCCCAGGCAAGCATAGCCCTTTCCTTTCTGCTCTATATTTTCCATATTATGCTCCATCCAGTTTCATTGCATCCTAACAATTTGTTGGGGTGTTGACTGCCACTGCACATAAAGCAGAGTAGCGCTTTCCATGTAGTTGTCTGTCACTAGTGATGCCCAAGTCTGTCTCCTGAGCTCACACATCTTATTTACAGCTCAGTATGATGCATGGGTAGTTTGAGTTATTCTCTCTAGCCAAGGGTGCTAGAACTAGTTATGTTCACCCATGGATGTAGTTGGGTGGGCTGGAGGTCATGCTGCCCTTCCAAACTGCATGCCCATGCAGGGGCTGTGCTTTGCAGTGGGGAGCTGATCATCTGGGAAGCATAGCCCCTGCTTCACAGCACAAGTCTCTCTCCATGGCAGGGCTCAGGAGAGCCTCAGTCCCCCTTCACCACTAGGCATGGCCACTGTCCACAGGCCTGCCCCCTGTTCCTGCTTTTCTCCCAAGACCTTGTCTTCTCTGGCCAGGACAGAAGATGGAGCTGGGCCAAGGTAAGAGCCATCCAAGGAGCCCAGGCCACTGTGGAGAAACCTAGACTCTCTACCACAAGGGAGACAGGGTCTTGGAGGAAGATGAAGGGCAGAGGGTGGGTCCATGAAAGGTTCATGCGCCTCCCACTTCTACTCAGACTCTGGCACTCCACATCTAACTTCATCTGATTTAGGAACAACAGGACTCCTGGGCTGTGTCTACACGTGCCCCAAACTTCGAAATGGCCATGCAAATGGCCATTTCGAAGTTTACTAATGAAGCGCTGAAATGCATATTCAGCGCTTCATTAGCATGCGGGCGGCAGCGGCGCTTCGAAATTGACGAGCCTTGCCGCCGTGCGGCGCGTCCAGACGGGGCTCCTTTTCGAAAGGACGCCACCTTCTTCGAAGTCCCCTTATTCCCATGAGCTCATGGGAATAAGGGGACTTCGAAGTAGGCGGGGCCCTTTCGAAAAGGAGCCCCGTCTGGACGCGCCGCGCGGCGGCAAGGCTCGTCAATTTCGAAGCGCCGCTGCCGCCCGCATGCTAATGAAGTGCTGAATATGCATTTCAGCGCTTCATTAGTAAACTTCGAAATGGCCATTTGCATGGCCATTTCGAAGTTTGGGGCACGTGTAGACATAGCCCTGGTAACTTTTAATTGGATTCAGGCACCTAAAGTTCAGATTTTTAAAAGTATTGACATGTTGCTTCATTCAGTATTGCAAGGTCTAAGTGACTTAGACAGCTAAATCCTACTAAGTGCCTCTGTCATTTTTGAAAAGGGAACTAGCTAAGTGATGTATAGTCAACTTTTTAAAAGTACTGAGGCACCTAAAGATGCAAACAGGGGCCTAGTGGGAGTATCAGAGGCATTTAATCTCCAGAGTTCAGCACCTCACCTGCTTAGGTGCTTTTTCCAATCCACTAGGGCCAGTTTGTCTCATTAGGGACTTAGATACCTTTGAAAATCTGGCCCTAGGTCCCTTTGGCACTTTTAATAATTTGATTTCAGTGATCTGAACCCTAACATGCTGGCCTGGGAATTTATTTCAGAGGAGGCTTCTGCTTATTTCAAGCAAGCCCTGCTTTACACGGGTGGTGGAGCTGTGGCTTTTGTAGCCCTGTTGCTGACAGGAATACCCTTAGCTCTGCTAGTCAAGCGTCTCAGTAACAAAGGTAAGACGTATATAGTTTTGTTTGTGCATTTGGTCATTACTGCTGTGGGCATTTACTTGGAAACCAGTAATTGATTCCTTGAAGTGCAGTTAAAGTCAAAAAAGTGATTCAAGATGGTCCCTTATTAGTCCAAATGGCTCATCCCTAAAAAGACATGACACAGTAAGAGAGAGGGAGCCCTGTCATCCCTGTTTTATGGAGGGGAAACTGAGGCTTGATGAGATGAACGGGCTCAGCTTACCCTCACTGAAGTCATCAGAAGCAGCATGGCCACTGCTTCTACTTTAAGGGAGGTCCAAGGGCCTAAAATACAGAAGACTGGCATGCTATTGTTGAAACAGATTACCAGAGAAACAGTCTATGATCTCTGGAGCTCTTTGTGAGGGTAAGCAATACTGTCTGTCTTCCTCAATCAGTAGTCAAAGCCCCAGCAGAGAGAGAGAAGCACTATGAGCTGCACCTTGCTTTGCTGGACCCTCTTAATAATTGTGATGGAGTGGGGGGAGTGCATGTGTGAGTCAGGCTGGATGTGAGAGACAAGCAGATCAGCTCCCAGTGGCTAAGGATGACCCTGGGGCTACAACTGGCAGGCAACACCTCTGCCCTGAACAAAGAGGAGGGAGGAGCCGAGCTGGGTTTTGAATCGGGGGCAGCAGTGAGGAAGCTGGGGGAAAGAGGAGCTGGAAGGCAGCCAGCCTGAGGAGGGGGAAAGCTACACCCCAGAGGGGCACCCCTCAGGGTCTTCTCCCCAGGACGGGTTGGAAGGACTGTCTCTGGCTGCTGTGCTGTCGCTTCTGTGAGAAACTGGGCATCTGTTGCCTAATATACCTCCTGTTGTACCTGCTGAGTGAGAGTCAATCCTGCCAGCAGACGGGGTGCAGTGCAGGGGAACCCCTGAACCCCATCACACCCAGTGACCTGGGGAAGTTCGGGGCCCTCCCTGCGTGACAGGGCATCAGCTATGGTGGTGGTGTTCCCCTTCACATGGACCACCTCCATGTCGTAGTCCTGCAGCAGCAGACTCCACCGCAGGAGCTTGGCGTTGGCCCCTTTCATGTGATGCAGCCAGGTCAGGGGTGAGTGATCGGTGTACATGGTGAAACGCCGTCCAAACAGGTACGGCTGCAGCTTCCCCAGCGCCCACACCATGGCCAGACATTCCTTCTCTGTGGCTGCGTAGTTCTGCTCCCGGGGCAGCAGCTTCTTACTCAGGTACACGATGGGGTGTTTCTCCCCTTTGTCATTCACCTACATTAGCACCGCCCCCAGCCCCACGTCTGAGGCATCGGTGAACACCAGGAAGGGTTTGTTGAAGTCTGGATTTGCCAGCACTGGGGCCCTGACCAGAGCCTCCTTCAGCGCGCAGAGGGCCTCTTGGCACTGCTCAGTCCAGACCACCTTGTCAGGCTTTCCCTTTTTACATAGCTCCGTGAGGGGGGCTGCGATGGAGCTAAAGTGGGGCACAAACCTCCGGTAGTACCCCACCATCCCAATGAAGGCCTGGACCTGTTTCTTAGTCTGGGGTGTGGGCCAATCTCTGACAGCCTCCACTTTAGCTGGCTCTGGCTTTAAGCAGCTGCTGCCCACCTTGTGGCCCAGGTAGGTCACCTCAGCCATTCCCACCTTGCACTTCCCTGCCTTGATAGTCAGACCAGCCTTCTGGAGTCGGTCCAGCACCTGCTTGACTTGGGACACATGGTCCTCCCACGTCTGGCTGAAGATGCAAACGTCGTCCATGTACGCCAGGGCAAAGCTCTCCATCCCTTTCAGTAGCTGGTCCACCAGACGCTGGAAGGTAGGAGGTGCCCCCTTGAGGCCAAAGGGCAGGACCAGGAACTCGTAGAGCCCCACAGGGGTGATGAAAGCCGACTTGAGCCGGGCATCTTCGTCTAATGGCACTTGCCAGTACCCCTTGGTGAGGTCTATGGTGGTGAGGTAACGGGCTTCCCCCAGCTTGTCTAAAAGGTCATCAGGCCTGGGCATGGGGTAGGTGTCCGATACAGTGATGGCATTAAGCTTGCGATAGTCCACACAAAACCGAACAGACCCATCTTTTTTTAGGGACTAACACCACGGGAGAGGCCCAGGGGCTGGACGAGGGTTGGATCACCCCCAGAGCCAGCATGTCTTCAACCTCCTGCTCTATGTCCTGAGCCATCTTCCCTGTGACTCTGAATGGTACACACTTGATAGGGGCATGGGTGCCTGTCTCTATTCGGTGGACAGCTAGGTCAGTGCGTCCAGGTCTGTCAGAGAACAGCTGTTGATGCGAATGCAGCACCTCCTTGATCTCCGTCTGCTGGGCAGGGGTCAGCTGGTCTGAGAGGGGAATAGACTCCAGCAAGGAGCTGGCTCCAGCCCTTGTGAGTAAATCCACCAAGGGATCATCCCCCTGCCCCTCCCAGTGTCTGCACATGGCCAGCACCAAGTTCTGTCTGTCCCAGTAAGGTTTCATCATGTTCACGATAGACCCGGTGGCTGTGGGCCCAGTTTGACAGTTCCACCACATAATTCACGTCATTTAGCTGTTTGACGACCTTGAAGGGCCCATCCCAGGCCACTTGCAGCTTGTTCCGCCGCACAGGTACAAGGACCATCACTTGGTCCCCGGTGGCATAGGCTCGGGCCCTGGCATTACGGTCATACCAGACCTTTTGCTTCCTTTGGGCCATGGAGAGGTTCTCCCTGGCCAGGCCCATGAGCTCGGTGAGTTTTTCCCGGAAGGACAGTACATACTGTACCACTGACTCCCCTTCAGGAGAGGCCGTCCCCTCCCACTCTTCTCTGAGCAAGTCCAAGGGTCCCCATATCCTCCTTCCATACAGCAGCTCAAACGGGGAGAACCCCGTGGATTCCTGGGGCACCTCCCTGTATGCAAACAGCAGGTGGGGTAAGTACTTGTCCCAGTCATGGGGGTATTGATTCATGAAGGTTCTCAGCATCTGCTTCAGAGTCCCATTGAACCTCTCCACCAGTCCATTGGTCAGCGGGTGGTAGGCTGTGGCCCAGGTGTGCTGGACCCCACACTTGACCCACAAGCTTTGCAGTAGGGCTGACATGAAGTTGGACCCCTGATCTGTGAGGACCTCTCTGGGAAACCCCACTCTGCTGAAAATGGACAGCAGTGCATCCGCCATGGTGTCAGCGTCGATAGAGGTCAAGGCCACTGCTTCTGGGTATCGCATGGCAAAATCTACCACTACCAAAATATATTTCTTCCCCGAACGCGTTGCCTTGCTGAAGGGTCCCACTATGTCTATAGCCACTTTCTGGAAAGGCTCCTCTATGATGGGCAGTGGCCTCAGGGGAGCTTTCCCCTTGTCCCGGGTCTTCCCCACCCTCTGGCAGGGATCACAGGACAGGCAATACAGATGGACAGCTGCAAAGATCCCAGGCCAAAAAAAGTTTTGTAACAACCTTCTCCTGGTGCGGTGGATCCCCTGGTGTCCTGCGAGCGGGATATCATGGGCTAGGTACAGCAACCTGCGCCGGTACTTTTGGGGAACCACCAGTTGCCTCTGGAGCTTCCATGGCTCCGCTTTGCGTCTGGGAGCCCATTCCCGGTACAGGAATCCCTTTTCCCACAGGAATCTCTCCCCGCAGCCCTCCTCCAGCTGGGGAGCTGAGCTGAGACTGGCCAGTTCCCTCAGCTTCTGCAAGGAGGGGTCTCTCTACTGCTCTGCCTGAAATTCTTTGGCTGGGGCAGGGGCGGATGCTACTTCCCCATCCCTGTCTGGCTCCAGCACCCCTGGCCTGTGAGATCTGGTTTTTGGGGGCCCCCTTTCTCTCAGGGTTGGCCCCTGTGTCTCCTGTGACTTTGGCTGGGCTTGTACCCCTGAATCTGGGGAGCGTACCCGTCGTTTTCTTTGGCTACGGGTCAGGACCAGGGCACGAGGGCGTTCACCTTGCCAGTTCTCCAGGTCAGCCCCCATCAGTACATCCGCCGGCAAATGGCTGTACATGCCCACCTCCTTGGGGCCTTCCTTCTTCCCCCATTTCAGGTGCACCCTTGCCATGGGCACCTTGAAAGGGGTCCCATCAATACCTGTTATCGTCAGGTGGGAATTGGGTATCATGCAGCCCGGTGCCACCACCCCGGGTTGGGCCAGCGTCACATCAGCGCCTGTGTCCCAGAACCCCGTGACCTTTTTCCCGTCTACCTCGAGGTGTTTGAGACGTTTGCTCCACAGAGATAGTGCCGCCCCCACTCTGTAAACTGACCTCTGAGCATTTGGTCCCCCTGGTGAGCTGGTCTGTGGGGCGGACTCGGCCCAATCCGAGTGCCTATTGTCAGCACCACCCGCCTTGGCCGCCAGCCTTTCTGGCTTCTGGGACTCCACCCAGTTGACTCCACGACCCCCCAACCTGCTCAACCTGTCTGGGAGCCTGGGGCACTGGGCTGCTCTATGCCCCTTTCGCCCACAGCGATAACAGCCTGGGTCTTGTTGTGTCCCTCGGGCCGGCTGCTCTGCCCAGGCTCTGCTTGGCTCTCTGGGGGGTAGGTGGCTGGCCCCTCTTTCCTGGGCTCGCCCAAGAGATGGTCCCCTCTGTCGTACAGTCAGGGACCGGTCTCTCTGAGATTCTCGGTCTCTCCGGGACTCCCCCTCCCTCCAGGACTCCCTCTCTCCCCGGGGCTCGCTTTCTTTATGGGGCTCACTTTCAAACCTGGCCTGGCTGTTTGTGAAGTCATCTGCCAGTTTCCCTGCATTGTGTGAATCCTCTGGCTTCCGGTCCACGAGCCACACCCTCAGGTCAGGTGAGCACATCTCGTAGAATCGCTCCACGACCGCCAGCTCGATCAGGTCCTCTACGGACTGGACTCCCATTCCGAACGCCCACTTCTGGTAGTATTGCTTCAGGCGGGCAGTTGTATCTACATGGGTTTCCTCTGGCCTCTTCTGCGCCTCCTGGAACTTCTTCTTGTACATCTCCGGAGTCAGCCCGAACTTATGCAGCAGGGCCTGTTTGAACCGTTCATAGTCCTCAGGCTGCAGCCCCTCCAGCTGGCTGAGCACCACTGCGGCCTTCTGGCCCAGCAAGGGGGTGAGGTGCCGGAGCCACTCATCTGGGGGAACCTCATGCAACTCACAGGCTCGCTCAAAGGCGGTAAGGAACTCATCCATGTCCCCTGGGTCCTGACACCGGGCCAGCACACGTGTCTCCAAGTGACTGGCCACCCCGAGCCGTCTGGCCCTCTCCCTGCTTACCGCAGCTGGGGCCTCTTGGCGTCTCGCCTCTGCCATGGCCCGCTCATGCTCCCGCTCTTGCTCTCTCTCCTTCCGTTCTCATTCTTTCTCCTCCCGCTCTCGCTCTCTTTCCTCCCGCTATCTCTCTTGTAGCTGGCGCTCGTGCTCACGCTCTCTTTCTCGTTCCTGGCGCTCATGCTCACGCTCTCTTTCCCGTTCCTGGTGCTCCAGTTCCTTTAATTTCACCTCGAGCTCCATCCGTCGCAGCTCTGCGGCGGGGGACTCTGCCCGCGATGGACCACCGCTAGCTGAGTGCGACCTGGCGGGCACCGCGTCTGTCTGACGGCGTCGAGCCCCTGCTCCTGTCGGAGAATCTGAAACACTTCCCGAGGCTGACCGGCCACTTTCTGCCAGGACAGGCTCTGCCCCCCCGGATCGGTCACTCTCTTCCAGCTGGGCAATCAGCTGGGCCTTGGTTGCCTTCTCCACGGTCAGGCCCCTCTCTCTGCACAGCCCCGCTAGCTCTGCCTTTAGGAGTCGGGTATAATCCATCTCCCCGCTGCCTCCCGGGGTGTCCACTCACCAGCAGCAGCTGCAGGAATTGCTCTGCTCCCCCTCTGGCTCTTATGAGGCTCCTTCTTTCTCTTGTGCTCAGACAGCCACTGCTGGGAGCTCATCCGTGGGTGCAGTGCATCCCACTTCTGACACCAGTGTGATGGGGTTCAGGGGTCCCCCTGCACTGCACCCCGTCTGCTGGCAGGATTGACTCTCACTCAGCAGGTACAACAGAAGGTTTATTAGGCAACAGATGCCCAGTTTCTCACAGAAGCGACAGCACAGCAGCCAGAGACAGTCCTTCCAACCTGTCCTGGGGAGAAGACCCCGAGGGGTGCCCCTCTGGGGTGTAGCTTTCCCCCTCCTCAGGCTGGCTGCCTTCCAGCTCCTCTTTCCCCAGCTTCCTCACTGCCGCCCCCGATTCAAAACCCAGCTCGGCTCCTCCGTCCTCTTTGTTCAGGGCAGAGGTGTTACCTGCCAGTTGTAGCCCCAGGGTCATCCTTAGCCACTGGGAGCTGCTGCTTGCCTCAGACACCCAGCCTGACTCACACATGCACTCCCCCCACTCCATCACAATAATAACTTCACTTGTCCCAGTATCGGAGGGGGAGCCGTGTTAGTCTGGATCTGTAACAGCAACGAAGGGTCCTGTGGCACCTTACAGACTAACAGAAAAGTTTTGAGCCTGAGCTTTTGTGAGCACAGACTCACTTCATCAGATGCTGGTCTTGGTCTTCTCTTGTCCCAGAGGCCCTACACTTGCACCCCTTGGCTCAGGTGGCATCTTTAAGGTGGGCCCAGTCAACACTCTAACTTTTAACATCCCTGTGTTGAATACATTTTATCACGTGCCCTTAGGCACGTGCAGATGGGCACCACCACTAGGAACACATGCTCTGGCTGTGGATCGTTCTGCTATCAGATGGGCGGGATTTGAATCTCTGGTGGGCAACCACCCAAATACTCAGCTTACAGGGAATACTGGTTTCAGTTATCTTCCATCCACCCAGGTGTGAAGTCAAGCCAGGTGGGTGATATACGTACCCGAGCACAGTGTATTGTCAGTAACCGTCACAGCGTGGAATACACTTTCAGAAGACATTGTGAGAAACTGCTTTATCTCGCATGCTTGCCATATCCTTCACTGATACGGTCTGTTTTGTTTT
Source organism: Carettochelys insculpta (assembly GCF_033958435.1). NCBI lineage: Eukaryota > Metazoa > Chordata > Testudines > Carettochelyidae > Carettochelys > Carettochelys insculpta. Next base: position 65,542,936 of record NC_134145.1, on the reverse strand, counting down.
TCTTCTTGTTTCTGCGTCACCCCATGGATTTTTTGATTCAATCATCAGAGGAAACAAAAAAGCTGCTGAATCCCATCAGGTAAGAGCAATGTGTTCTGTGAGCTGATCACTCTGACTTGCACCATGGCTTTCCCAAACACTGAAGCTGCCAGGCAGATTAACAGTCCTATTTCTACTCTCCTGTTTGTACTGGAAATGTTAACTGTTTGTGGGGAAACATTTGTGTCCAACTCAAAGATAAATTTTTTTGAAAATCTGAACAGGAATGGTTTGTGGTATCAAGCACAGGTGTGTAAGATACTCCACATTCTCTCTCTAAAATGCCACCTAGTCCTTACATGCATAACTCCAGTGCTGAACCAGCTAGGGCTATAAAACTGAATGCTGGCAGGGAGACAGACACCTTCTCAAAATGGAATGCATTTTGAGACTCACAGTGAAAACTGGTTTTGATTAGACCAAACGATGAGCCTTTGGAAGTAATGTTTTGTACATACACAGAGGCACGACAGATGCTGTTTTAATGATCTGCCTGTGTTCCAATGAAAGACAGGGGGTACTGTTTTGCATTGTAAACAACTGGTTGGTAAAGCTTGCAGAATGAACTAGGATTCTATAAAAATCGTGCCATGGTCAAGAGATTGTCTTGCCTGCTATGTGTACCGTAATTGATTACTACTAAATTCCAGTATTTAAAATAATAGCCATTTCTTTAATTGGGTCCTTTTAAAAATTACAGTTCCAGGGGCCTGTGTTATAATCCATATTGTAAGAATTTAAAATGAGTTCCACCATGAAGCCAAAAACACTGTGGCTTGCAGTCCCTGAGGATGACTCCTCTTGTGCACGTATAGTGTTGTTCTGTTAGACCCTGGATTTCTGTGCAGAGCAGGCTGATCTGGAGGGGCAGTAAAGGTTTTGTAAACAGTACACTGGAGAAGGCTCACAAGATAGTTTAAGTTCACTGCTGAACACAGGTACAAAATTTTGTATGCAGTCTTGAGCGGTTATTGCACCACGTTCAGGGGATAGAGAGTCTCTGATAACACACCCTCCCAGACACAGATGAAGTGTCTCTTATAGGAAAATGTGTAGATCCACAGAACCTGCCACATCTGTTCCCCAATTTTTCCTTTGCCTAGGGTGGAAGAACTAGCTCCTCGAGAGAGAAAAGGGCTTTCTGACCCATGCTAGGCATTGCCTCATTTTCCACCACTCCAGGTTTATACCAGTGTGTTTCTGTTGTTGTCTAGTGACCTGGGAGCAGCTGGTGTCTTTACAAATGCAGCATTTGACTCCGATTTGTAAGGTAAACTGCCAGAGAAATCAGTCATTGCTTATTTATTTCTGAGACACTGTGGGTGAGATAATATCTTTTATTGAACCAACTTCTTTTGGTGAGAGAGAGAAGTTTCTGAGTTACACAGAGCTCTGCCTCAGGTCTGGGAAATACACTCTAAGCCTCTGTCATGGGTTCTAAAACTTCATTGCACTGCAGCCCCCTTCTGACAACAAACATTAATACATGACACCAGGAAGGATGGGGGAATGTCAAAGTTTGACCCCAGCTGAGCCCTGCTGGCTCAAATGAAGGAAGGGAACAAAGCCAAAGCCAAGCTCTACTGATCCGGGTGCTGGGGAAAGCCAAAGGCTGGGGGCTTGCGCCCTGAACCCTACCAGCCAGGGCTGAAAGCCTTTGGCTTTGGCTTCAGTTCCAGGTAGTGGGGCTCAGGCAGTGAGGCTTGGGCTTTGCCTTCAGCCCTGGGCCTCAGCAAGTCCACCGCTAGCCCTGGTTACCCCATTAAAGCAGGATTTGACCCACTTTGGGATCCCAATCCACAGTCTGAGAACCTCTGCTCTACATGCAAGATGGAACAGACTGTTTAGCATAATTAGCACACATTCTAAGGGACCATTTAAGGTAAAGTGGGCCATTAACATGTCTGCAATCATAGCACAAAAAGCGGGGTAAGGATTAATGGGCAGCAGATTGCTGTAAGTTCAGTGTCTCTGTTCAGTGCATCATAGTTAGTATCTAGAAGAGTTATGACTTTAAGCTCTCAGGCTTATGTTTTATAAGCATAAAGGTTTCTTCTGAGGATGACCACTGAGAGAACAGATATAGAGTGATCTCTTTGTGAGAACTGTTCACCCACAGGTGGGGTAGCAGGTTTGTAGAAATTCTGGTGGTGCCCAGAAACCACAACCATCCTCCACCCAAACTCTGGGAGGGAGTTTGAGGGTGGGATGAGGTGCAAAGAAAGAGGGGTGGGAGGGAGTTTGGGGGTAGGATGGTATGTGTGTGGAAGGGGATAGGAATGCATGCTCTGGGAGGACGTGGGGGGTACCATGCTTACCTGGGGCATCCCCTTCTGGCAGCAGCTTCCAGACAAGATGTCTGAGGTGGGGTAGGGGCAACTCTGCACTTCTGCCTACAGGCACTGCCCTCCCAGCTCCCATTGGCCACAGAGGGACTGGGGGTCAGGGCAGAGTGTGGAGACATCCTCTCCCCAAGGCCTGGCAGGAAGCTACTCTAGCCCCACTGCACTGCCAGTGGTGGTGGCCAGGACCCCCAGACTATTACAAATCACCTGGGGATGGCAGGCAGGCTGGAGGACAAACTCAAGGGTTGGCATGGGTGGAGGGAGAAGCAGCAGGTAGGATCAGTGGAGAGACTCGGCCCTGAACTTTGCTGGAGCTGGGCCTTCGAGTCGGGAATATTCCTAGTGCCTGGTTACCATGAGCCCACATAACTTGCCACCCTTCCCCAGACATGATATATTTTTGTATTTTATCACTTTCCCATAAAAGTTCATTCAAAAGCTTAGTGATTGTTTGGATTCACACCATAGCTTTTATTGGGGCATTTAGCATACTCGACGAGATATACTGCAAGTTGTGATAGGCATGAGTAGGATTCATGGATCTTGAAAGCTGTGTTTTCAGGAGTGTTGATCTTTGTAGCAGTGGATTTATATGTCTGTAAGCTCTGCATCTGTTCTTGCAGAGGCTGGTGCCATTTTCAGTTGGTGTGTCTTGATTTCTGGAGAGCCTGCTTCTGGTGATGCACTTGGAGAGGTTGGGCCTTGACTGAAAGCCAGAAAAGGGGGTTCAGGATATGTTTCCATCAGTATGGGGAATCCAATGAGTATCGGTTGTAATTATTTGATGATATCCCATATGGGTTCCAATATGGGATAGTAGGTGATGAGTAGATATTTGCAATTGCGGTGGGGGGTCCCCCTTAAAATATATTCATATGATTTATGCTAAACAATCTGTTCCATATTGCATTTTTGTGGTGCTCCAACTACCTCTTCCAGAACTGAACAGCGCTGTGTGGCACAATAGTGGTTTTCTTTCTCTTACCAGCAGAAGTTGGTTGGTCAAAAAAAAATCACCTCACCCATCTTGTCCCTCTAGTAGCCTGGGACCAAAACAGATACAATACTGCATATGTATATATAATATATATATTTCTGTGGTACTGTACGTACAAGGTATATATGGTCCCCTATCTCTGTTAAAATAATTTCACATTGGAATGAAGCACTTATTTCTATGTATAATGTGACCAGACTACACTGGCCAAGTGGGTTTTTGTCTTCTCCTGTATCTGGTTCGTGTTTGCCAATATGAGTGACAGCAGTCAGATACAGAAATCAGCCATTTTGCTCAGATGGGAGAAGCTTATGTTTTTGATGCTTGTTTCAATCCCCACTGACAACTCCAGGAGAAGAAACATGGAATCAACTTAGCTGGTGGCACACATGCACCACCGCCCCCGCCCTCGCAGAACTGGACCTTGGGAGGTTATCAAGTCCAGGGCCCTGCCCTCTTTGCAGGACCAAGCACCATTCCCCCCCAGCTTTTTTTTCTTTTAATCTAATTGCCCCAAATTCTCTAAATGGCCTCCTTAAGGATTGAAGACACAATCCTGGGTTTAGGAGGCCAATGTTCAAATTATCCCTCCTACCCTTTGTTACAGCCCTACCTGAATCGCCACTCTGGCTCGTCACTAGTCTGTTGTATGGGACCCAACCTTTGGTTTCTATCATGGGCACTACAATTTATAGTCGGGCTCTTTGGGAACCACATGATAGTTAAATCAAGGAACATAAAGTCTTTACAAAGGAACTCCATAAACACACATTTTACATTTAGAAAGCACATGAGTTGCTGAGCTAAGCCAAAACAACATTTGCATGCAGTTCTTTTCCTCCAAAAGCTCACCACTACTTTTAAGCCTCTGGGATTTAGATCAGGTTCATGGTGGGCAGGCAAGCCCTTCCTGCCCATTCCTCTAACTTGTCGTGTTTTTTTCAGCAGTGTTCTAGACCTATTGTGCAGGCAATATGTCTCCATCAGGTGGTCAGATACAGGAATAGAGCAATTCAGTCAAGGACAGATTTCCTGCATCTCCCCTCCCAAAAAACATTTCTGTGGCCTGGTCTATGACTAAAAGTTAAGTTGAGCCACGCCCTCAAGTAGACACCAGTAGGTCAATAAGAGAATTTTTCAGCTGACTTAGCTATTGCCTCTCAGGGAGGTGGATTAAATATAGGCACAGAAAACCACATTCTCTCATTGTTGCAGCATCTAAACTACAGAGCTACAACAGCATAGCTGTCAAGCCACAGCTATGCCTCCCATCATACCTTTCCAAACAGTCTGTCCCCTATGTGCCAGGACCCTGCTAGCAAACAGCTGAGCTGTTTCACAGTGATTTATAATTATACACCCTATTGAACATAGCAAAATGGAATTTGTAAATTAAACCAGACAGTCGCCATATATTCACAGCCTCTTATGTGAACCAGCCACTAGTGGCAGACAAAGACACACGTTGACAGCCTGTTACACGAGGGTCCAACAGGGTTTGATGTTTATTTATTTTACTGTCTAAACACTATGCACTACTGGAAAGGTTCTCAATCTGTACATCATGCCCTCCCCCATTCTTGGAGGGTAGATGGAATGAGTGTAATGAAGTGCTTTTCTATTGTGACATAGGATCACAACACATGCTACAGAACCTGTTTTGTATACTTGCATAAACTCTACAAGTTGATACATCATGCAAAATATACTAGAAATTTCTAGCGTAGTCCTAGAAAGACATCTGAAAACTCTACATGAGAACAACTCTTCTACCCACTCTCAATTCATCCAGACAGCATGTGAATAAACTCAGAAATAAACCAAGCTTTCCCAAACACTTCAAAGAAACTCTCCTTTGGGTGATTTCTGTTTTATAGCTAATGTGGAAGGTGCCCCCAGGAGAGAAGATCATTGGACCCAAAAGGACCTGAAGACGGTACTCATGCCTCAATCCTTTTAGAAGCTGTTTTTTACCTTACTTATCTGCTCAGCTTTGCCATCCTCTAGCACAAGAACTCTTAGTGACTGAGTCAGGGATCATACTAACTCTGATGCACACAATCAGTTCTGATCTGAAACCTGGCCTTCCTCTGCCTCTGAGCTGTGGGTCACAATCCAGTTGTATCACGTTAAGGCCTGCAAGCCACTGTTCTTTCATCCACCTCCCTGTTGGATGCTCTCAAAGGACCTCCAGACTTGGACCGTTGTATCTAAACCCTCAATTGCTCTCATGTCACATCCTGACCATCATAATAGTCAACATTCACACGCAATTTGTACCTTCTAAGTGTTTTAGAAGTAAATTGTTACTATTCTGTAAAGTGTCAGCTCTTGGGGTAAATTGGCTAAAATGCATAAGAGGTACCTATTTCTTCTACCTTTCTCCAACTGTGCTTTTTATTATTCACAGCATATGTTGGGTGGGGGGGGGGATTGTGTTTTTTTTAAAATCATACCCAGCTCTTTATGGATGTACTATGACAAATGTATGCAATAGCCAGTATGGTAAGGTCTCAGACTACGCAACCCTGCTCTTTTGCAGCTGACGCCGATTCCTACAATAGAAGGATTCCTGGAAAAGCACAATTTCCAGTTGTACTTAACTTGCTCCCCCGCAACCCTGGCTCAACGCCCCCGCCCCCCAGCTCCGCACAGCCTGGGCTCAGCCCCACCCCCAACCGTGGCTATAGCTCACCACCCTTCAGGTGCGACTCCAGCTCACCTTCCTCAGCCCTGGTTCAACCCCCTGCTGTTCACCCCCCACATCCCTGCGCCTGGTTCTGGCTCACCACCCCTCACACATGGCTCCAACTCAACCTCCCCCTGCCCTGGTTCAACACCCACCCCCCACAGCAACCTTCATGCTCCAGTTCAACCCCCTCCCCCTCCATGTGCGGCCCCAGTTCAAACCCCCACCCCACCCCGTGGCCCAGCTCACCACTCCCACATGCAGCTCTAGCTCAACTCCAACCCTCACCTCCCCCTGCAGCCCCAACCCACCGCCAGGTTTAACCCTACCCAATTGCCTACCCCTACCCCAGGACTTACCTTTCTGCTGTTTCCCCAGATGCAGAACATGTGTTCCGCCAGGGAAAAAGCTGGACCCCCACTTATGCAAAATTTGGGTTATGTGAGGGTATGTGCAACAGAACCCTTACATAACTCGGGGGGGTCTACTGTACCTGAAACAGCTTATTAAGTCTTCAGTTGTCAGTTGCCAGTTGCCCTCCAGAGACATTTTCCAGCTTCTTGTCTTTTCTCTCTCTGCCTGTGATGGTAGACCATGGAACATCATACAGAAACAGAGCAGTTGGAGGGATTGCCATCTAGGAACGAGATAGCTGGTTGGAACTTGAAGTTATGTTGACTAGGGAAAGAAGACATAAGACAGTCCTACAGAGGCTTACATCCCTTACTTGAATACGTTATTGGGGTTCTTTAGCTGGGCTCTTCCACCTTACAAAGCCTGGAATAATTAGTGATAGTGCTGTAAGTAGACCATGAAGGCTGACCTTTTTTCTCTTCATTAAGCTCATAGACCTCTACTGACAGCCCTAGATTTACATGGGAAAAGCTAACCCCAGAGTGATTTTATTTGTATTTTCCTAAGCAGCCTCCTCTATTAATGTTACTATTGGTTGAACCTCTCTTGTTTGGCACCATTGGGAACTGACTGCCGCTGACCCAGAAAACTGCCAGTTTAAGGGAAGTCAATGATGGTGCACACAGATCTCTGTAGGCAGGGGAAGTAGAGGAGGAGTGGTTATGACCCCCATGCCCAAGGCCCACGCTGCCACTAAAGGTCCTGGCTGCTGCCCCCAACCCATGAACTCTGATGCTGGCCCCAGGTCCTGGCCACCAGTCTCTCATGTGGGATCCAGGCTGCTGCTTTAGATCCTGGCTGTATGCCATGGGGCTTCACTCCTGGCCTTGGCCTAGGGTCCCACAGCAGCACTGCCTCTTCCCTGCCTCCTCCACTGAATGAACCCTTCTCCACTCTTCCTCTGCCTTTCTGGAGCTTGAGTACCACAAACAACTGACTCACAGCACTCCAGATGTGCTGGGAGAGAGGGGAAGGAGTCAATACGTGCCAAACCACCAGCAGAAGAAAGAATCAGGGGCTAGGGGAGCTTGGCAACAGTGGGAGCTCAACACCTATTAATTTTCCCTGTGCGTGCTCCAGCCACAGGAAACCCATGAAGTCCATGCCTTTGCCAGACCAGGGAGTTCCAGACTACAGAGATTCAACCTGTACCATGTGCTCCATGGAAATTTAATGTTTCTTCCACATGATTATTTTCAAAGAAGCTCTTTCCTGTCTGTCAGGGTAGGAGTCTGGGCAAACATTTCATGGAGTCACTGCGGCTTTCTTTTTGCCCAGTGTTTGATGGCTTCTCCTTATTTTTCTTCCTCCTCCGAAGTTTCCTGGCAAGATTGTCCCAACTCTGCCCTCACCTCCTGCAACTTATCCCCCCTCCACTCTTTTGCACTAAATATTTGGAAGGCAACTGAACCCAGTTTATAGCAGTCTATAAATGCTGAATAACAACTTTGTAGAATGCCAGGCTTGCTGCCTAGGACTGCTGCTTCTGAAGCTATTTTGCACTTCTCTCTTGTATTGACAATGCCACTCTTATGCTCCCTCAGTGATTAGCCAAAGAGATGGAAAAATATAACTATGAACATGGAACATTAGTATTTTATTGGGTATCTTGTAATTTACCCTTTTTCTCTTTCAGAAGTGGGCCAATAAAGTACAATTCAATAATTAAAGTGTGAATGTGAAATCTGGTTTTTGCTAATCTTACAGTTTTGAGCACTGTGAAAGAAGCAAGGCACAATCAATACCTTGAATTGAAAAATGAACCTTCAAATGGGATTAGTAAAATCATCTATTCTGAGATAGTTGCATAAAATAGGCCAAAGAATTCACCTGATTCCTGCCTGTTTCTAGCCACAGTATACCTTTTAGAAAGAGGACAACTAGTTTAAAGAGGACAACTCATCACATTCCTTTGTAATTTGGTGAAATTACACACTGTTAATTGTCCTTAGTGTGAGTTTAAATGACTTGAATTTCATGGCACAAGGAACCATTAGACTATATTGTTAGAGAACAGGAAACTCAGGAGAGGAGGGAGGAAATGGACTGCTTTATTGCCAATATTCATTGTGCCTCGGACACCCAACACGCTGTTCTGAGTGAGCAATGATTTGGCACCAGTTACATTCTCTTATCTATCCTAGTATGTCAGCCTTGGCCAGTTTTCCTTTAATGACCTACTCAGGCTCAGTCAGGTAGGTGAAACTCCTACCTACATCTCCCAACATGCCCTGAGAGCAAACAGTTCTTTTCCCTTCATTAGTGACAAGTATCAGAGGGGTAGCTGTGTTAGTCTGTCTCTGCAAAAACGAGAAGTCTTGTGATACCTTATAGACTAACAGATATTTTGGAGCATAAGCTTTCATAGGCGAAGACCCCCTTCATCAGATGCAATGCCATGGAGATTCCAGAGGCAGGTCTCATTATACAGGCTTATGAAAAGGACTCCCTTATTTAGTCTACAGAAGAGAAAAATGAGGGAGGATTTGTTAGCAGCCTTCACCTACCTAAAAGGGGGTTCCAAAGAAGACAGAGCTAGGCTACTTTCAGTGGTGGCATATGACAACAAGAATCAATTATCTCATTTTCAGTGGGGGAGGTCTAGGTTGGACTTCCTCCTTTTCATGAGACTGTATAACTAGACCTGCCTCTGGAATCTCCACCACATTGCATCTGATGCAGCAGGTCTTTGCCCACAAAAACTTAAGCTCCAAAATATCTGCTTGTCTATACGGTACTACAGGACTTCTTGTTTTTTCCCCCATTGGTAGCCATGCAACATATAGGGAAAACTAAGGCACACACAAGCTTAATAAAAATATTTCAGAAAGCTCACTTTGTCATATTGCCACTCTCTTGGGCCGTGTCTACGCTAGCCAAAAACTTCGAAATGGCCATGTAAATGGCCATTTTGAAGTTTACTAATGAAGCGCTGAAATACATATTCAGTGCCTCATTAGCATGCGGGTGACCGCGGCACTTCAAAATAGACGCGGCTCATCCAGACGGGGCTCCTTTTCAAAAGGCCCCCAGCTACTTCGAAGTCCCCTTATTTCCACGAGCAGATAGGAATAAGGGGACTTCTAAGTAGCCGGGGCCTTTTGAAAAGGAGTCCCATCTGGACGAGCTGTGCGGCAGCGAGCTGCATCACTTTCAAAGTTCTGTGGCCGCCCGCATGCTAATGAGGCACTGAATATGTATTTCAGCGCTACATTACTAAACTTCGAAATGGCCATTTCGAAGTTTTTGGCTAGTGTAGACGTAGCCTTGAAGTAGAGGTTCCCTTTATTCACATTTACTTCTGATCCAAAACCAAGCTCCAGACACTCCAGAATTATCTTCAGGATAACCTCAGAGCACATTAATTCACCACTCCACATCCTCAGCAGGGGTGCTGTAGTGAAGATAGACAGCTCCCTCTGATCTTGTGTGAACTACTGAGCTCTGGACAAGATCACCTCCTAAGCCCAAATCTTGGTCTAGGTCCTAATGGACCACAAAAATTTGGAGTCCTGATAGCCTACTAGATCACAGAATCATAGATTAGGGTTGGAAGAGCCCTCATCTAGGCCAACCCCCTACTCTAAGCAGGAAGAACCCCTAATTAAATCATTCTAGACAGGGTTTGTCATGCCTGGCCTTAAAAATCTCTAAGGATGGAGATTCTAGCACCTTCCTAGATAACCTATTTCAGTGCTTCACCACCCTGCAAATAAAAGTTTTCCTTAATGTCCAACCTAGACCTCCCCCACTGAAAATGAGATCATTGATTCTTATTGTCATCTGCCATCACTGAAAATAGCCTAGCTCTATCTTCTTTGGAACACTCTTTTAGGTAGTTGAAGGCTGCTAACAAATCCTCCCTCATTTTTCTCTTTTGTAGACTAAATAAGCCCTATTCCCACAGCCTCTTCTCATAAGTCTTGTGCTCCTGCCTCCTAATCATTTTTGTTGTCCGATGCCGGATTAACCAGGAAGCAGTGACGCACTTGCTCCAGGGCCCCTGGTTCAAGGGAGGGGCCCCCAACTTAAGCCAATTATCATAAAACAGGGTGGAGATAAAGACAGGACAACTAATGAAATAATTACTATGTGGGAAATGCGTATATACAAATAATTGGATTTTCTTGATCAAATGGCCCCTTACCCTGGACACCCTCACATGGCATGCTCAAGACACTGGATCACCCTCACTCCTTGCTGACCTTTTTAGTTTGTGTGTTTGCAATTACGGATTTGGAGCAGAGACCTAAAGCGACAATGTGTCTTTGTTATCTGCAGAGAAATCTCCCCATGGATTAGAGTTTGGTGGTCAAAGTAACAATAGTAAACACAGCAAAATGACTTGAATGTGGCTGGTGGACTCCAGCTGCAAAATTTCCCTGCAGTTTCTCTCTCTCTCTCCCACCCCCAGTTGAGAAAAGCAGATTCCATGCATGTGGCTTAGCTAACAAATGCACCGCTTTTTCCCCTGGTGTCAGTTTCATTAAGCGCAATGTGGACCCTGTGTATTTTCTGTGATCACTGTGGTGCTGAGCTAATGGAGTGGAGTTAAAATGCTGGGTAATTTGGTCACATGAGATCAACATTACAACCTAGAGAGTAGGAAAGTAACAGAGAAAGCATCCTGTTGAGGAGAGAGGGAGATATAAAAGTGTGTAAAAGATGTGACTTTTTAAAAAAGTTAAGGCAAGTGTCTCTCCTGGTAGCATTTTTTTGGTGGTTTGTTTCCTTTTTATGTTAAGCTGGACATGTGTGTATTAAGTGTCTACCACTTCAGCAGGCTCTGTTTTACTGCTTGAGCTCCAGCACAGGTGCAGCATGGCTGGAGCAACTGGAGACTTGCTGCGATCTCCGCTGAAGTTCCTCACTGACTTCCACACTTGGCTGGGCAAATAAGTTTTCCAAAGTGACTCTGCTCCTGCCAGCTCCAGGGGTTTCCATGTGCACTTCAATTGACCCCCATGGGTGAGAAACCTTCCCATAGCAATGCCTCCTTTCTGAGCGTGCCCCAGGGCATGTTTCTGGCAGGGCAGGTGTGAGAGGAGGCCATGCACTAGGCAGTGGGTACCTAGCCCTCCTGCTCTGGCACTGCAAACAACCCCTCTGATCCCTTCGCAGCCCCGTTAGATACAAGAGCTGAGCTGGACATGTGACAGAAAAGCAACAAAGGGTCCTGTGGCACCTTATAGACTAACAGAAAAGTTTTGAGCATGAGCTTTCGTGAGCACAGACTCACTTCATCAGATGCTGGTCTTGGAAATCTGCAGGGCCAGGTATAAATAAGCCAGAGCAAGGGTGGGGATAACTACCTTTGACCCCATCATGTAGTACGTGTAATTTGGGTTATTTTTTCCAACATGCATTACCTTACACTTACCCACATTAAATTTCATTTGCCATTTTGCTGCCCAATCACTCAGTTTGCTGAGATCTTTTTGTAGTTCTTCACAATCCCTTTTGGTTTTGACTGTCCTGAACAACTTGGTGTCATCTGCAAACTTGGCCACCTCACTGCTTACCTCATTTTCTAGATCACTGGTCCAAGAGGTAACTCTTACTGTGTTGTATTTCTTTTTAGTGACAGGTCCCAGAGGTGCGATACCGCGAGGGATGAAAGACAAAGACGAACATAGACAGCAGGGGGCCAACAGTTCTATAGTCTGAAGGCCCTGAGTTTATTATTCTCACAGCTTTTATAACCAAGTGAGAGCACATTATTATGAGAAAAGCAGTCAGCTGCAATTAGCTACAATAACTGGCTCAGCACTTCTATCTCTAAAAAAGCCACATCAATCCTCCCAGTCCTTGAACATGGACTCTCAAAAACACCTAATCAAAACAACACAGCTCCGGCGGCTTGCCTACACGAAAGCAGGTGTTCCGTCTAGATGCCAAGAGCCCAGCCAGGCCTGGGAAACATGTAGGAGGGAGAAGGCAAAACTCCTTCATCTCCCCCTTTTTGTTTTTCTAGCTACTCTATGCAACATCAGAGAAAAAACAGCAGCTTGCTGCCTACAATTGGAGGATAGGTTTCTGTTTCTCCTCCAAATAACACAAAACAAGAGCAAAAGAATCAAAATCAGGCCTAACAATACTAGCGCTGAGCCCCCTAACAGCTTAATATATTTGAGTGGATTCAGAGAACTCAGGCCATCCACTAGGCCATCCAACAATTTCGATCCAGAGAGTAGTTCTAATTTTTTATCGAAAGTGGTAAAGATTAGGTTCTGCAGATGTTGTATTTCAATTGACAAATTTCCTTGACCCAACAGGTGTTTTTTCACATTTGCCCACGGAAAGTGGGTATCATTATAAGGTAAAGGGGTAACACAATAAGAAGATACATTCCAATCACATTGCATTCTTAGTTGTTTCTGCATGCTAACTATTTGATCGCCAAGCATTATGACAGCCTGTTGGAGGTCAGCCATCTGAGAGGCTAGCTGGCTATCAACTTGGCGTTGAGAAGTCCAAAGTCTATCTGCATTAGCATGCCATTCTTGTACGAACTCGGTGGTTTGAATCGTTTGATGTAGGGCTGCTCCAGCTACTGCTGCTGTGGCGGTGACGGCAATAAGTCCCATAATCACGGCAATCAGCAGACCAACAAATCGTTTGGCTCTTTTAAGAATTCTGCTCAGGGCTTGGTCGATAAGATACATCTCAGGAGATCGCTGCCAAGACCGAGGCATTCGAACGGGGATCCATATTCCGGTCCGTGCTTTTAACAAATACATCCTATCTTTTAAATGATTAAAGGGAACAGAACGGTTAATACATGTATAAAAAGAACAGTTATGACAACTAACAGAAAAATCGCTCTCATTCCATATGGCAGGGCCAATCATTATCAAATATGGCATGCGAACGCAAGCCTGGATATAATGGGTAGAATTGAGATGAAATGTGACGTTTGAAAAGGTATTGTTTTTTCCTTGGGTATACATCCCTCTCCATGCTCGCATAGGTTGTAGGGCTGTGGCTAATTTCCATAATGAGTCATGGATGGGGCCAAAAGGTAAGTGAGGGGCTGGAGGAGACATACCACCTCCATGCCAAACAATACTTCCTGGGGCACTTGTATACACGCTATTATTTGCTTTACGCCATTTGAGATCCACCACGGTGTTCTTTCGCCGAGCCGAGCCAACAGGGCTCCAATCAATGACTCTTCCATAGGAAGTATTAACTAGAACTCGGCCTGTATTCCCACGACAGGGCTCCCAATGAACCCAATCTGATACATACGCTGTTATCCATTGGACGCAGGGAGGCAGATCAGGAGGTGCTTGATTAGTCAGCTCCAAGCTATTAAATGTATGAGCTACAAGAAGATATAAATGGTAATTATCACTTGTGTTTCGGATCATAGCCAACCAGGCTTGGGCGTGGGTTTTTAAACAATGTCCCTCATTTCCAATGCAAATTGGATGCCCTTCAACTCCTACTATATAAGTAGGAATTTGCATACCTTCCTCCGAAGGGGCTAACAGACCTCGGTTATCATAAGGCCCTGGCATCCATCGGGAATCATTGACATAAATAGGCATAGGAGGATCCAACCAATGAATAGCACGGTTAAGGGGAGGGTTAGGCACATATGCCCAATATGTGAAATTTTGTGTTGATGCACTTACGGTTGTGGTCAATACTACCAGCACGGCCAAAAACAGTGAGGGGGAGACGATATCAACCGGGGGCACCATCCTCATTCGCCGGGGGGTTGTCATATCTTGGCTTGATGTATCGAGCCGGAACCCAGCGCGTTTCTCCAAGATCTGTAAAGATACAAGCAAACCCTCTGCCCCAAATCTTAACCGTTCCTGGAACCCACTGTCCTTCATCATTTTTCCAATATATGGGTTGATTCAGGTTTCTTCTTTTGCTAATAGACCAATGTTTTTCTGCAGCGGACACATCATTTATTGTGGAACTGTTTAAGAAATTAAGAGTAAAGAGAGCCATATGTAATTGCTGTCTGGGTGTTATTTTTCCTAAATGTGATGTCCATACTCCCCCTTTTTGTTTTTCTAGCATGTTTTTAAGTGTTCTATGGGCCCTTTCAATAATTGCTTGACCCTGAGGGTTATAAGGAATACCTGTGGTATGCTGAATGGCCCATTGTGTTAAAAATGCAGCAAACCGTTGTGAGGTGTAAGCCGGTCCATTATCTGTTTTAATGTGTTTGGGGACGCCCAAAATATTGAACGTCTCTAATAAATGCTGAATTACATGATTTGTGGTCTCCCCTGTTAGCGGGGTGGCCCATAAAAATCCAGAATACGTGTCAATGGATGCATGTACAAAGCTTAATTTCCCAAAAGAGGGGATGTGTGTAACATCCATCTGCCACAAGTCATTTGCATTGAGTCCTCGGGGATTTACTCCCGGGGGAAAGGTAGGGGCAGTAATGGGCCCACATGTGGGGCACTGGGCCACTATTTGCTGTGCTTGACTTTTGGTAATTTGAAACTTGCGAGTCAAGCCAGATGTGTTAATGTGAGTTAAGGAATGGTAATCCTTTGCTTGCTGGGTGGTGCCTACCAACAGCCGATCAATACTCTGGTTTCCTGCAGCTATTGGTCCCGGTAGGCCAGAATGAGCACGAACATGTGTAATAAAAATAGGGTGTATACGAGATCTAACAAAAGATTGCAATTGCAAAAACATTTCATGCAATTCAGAACAAGGTAAAATAGTAGCTGTTTCTATCTGTTGGACAGTAAATTCAACATATTGGGAATCAGTGACTATATTAACAGGGTGTAAATAATCAATAAGCAGCTGCATAACAGCAGCAAGTTCAGCCTTTTGTACGGAATTATAAGGGGTCTGCCACACCTTGGTAATTGGGCCGGTATAACCGGCCTTGCCAGGCCCACTAGCATCAGTAAAAAATGTTGCAGCATTAACAAGGGGTTGGTGCCTGACTATGGTAGATAAAATAAACGGGGTCCTTTTAAGAAAGGCAAACAGCTTGGCGTGAGGATAATGATTACCAATTTCTCCCACATAATTAGATAGGCTAATTTGCCATTGCATATTGTTCTCAAAGCTTTGGTTAACCTGATTTGAGGTGAGAGGGACTGTAATTGAATGGGGGTCCCATCCTGTGAGCTGTTTACAACGGGAGCGGCCTCGATAAATTACATCAGCAATCTTATCCAAATAGGTGGATAAGGTTTTTGCCACTTTGTTTGGCAAAAAGATCCATTCTAATATAGCATGTTGCTGGGCCAAAACTCCTGACGGACTGTGAGGAGTGGGAAAAACTAACAGTGTAACCGGCTGCGTTGGCTGCACGCGTTGTAACTGCGCTGAGTGGATTTGTTGTTCCACCCATTTAAGTTCAGCCTCTGCTTCAATAGATAACTTACGTGGACTGTTAAGATCAGGATCTCCCTGGAGTGTGATAAACAGATTTTCCAGGGCATAAGTGGGAATCCCGAGAGAAGGGCGAAGCCAATTAATATCTCCCAGTAATTTCTGAAAATCATTCAGAGAGTTTAAAGAATCCCTACGAATTTGCACCTTCTGTGGAGTCACAATATTTCTCTGTATTATGGTACCAAGATAAGCAAATGGAAAATCCCTTTGTACCTTTTCCTCAGCTATTTGTAATCCAAAATTATCCAAATCCTGCCTTGCTTGTTCAAATACCCTGTCCAGCTCCATTTTACATGGAGAGGAGAGCAGAATGTCATCCATGTAATGAATGATCAGTGCTCGGGGAAACTGTTGTCTGAGTAGCTGTAATGGCTGATTAACATAATATTGACAAAGGGTAGGGCTGTTAAGCATGCCCTGGGGCAAAACCTTCCATTGATATCGGGGAGTAGGCTTATGATGATTGATGACAGGAATGGTAAATGCAAATTTTTCCCTGTCCTGTGGTTGTAGCTGAATGGTAAAAAAGCAGTCTTTCAAATCAATAACAATAATGTGCCAATTGGCAGGTATCATTGCCGGTGAAGGCATCCCGGGCTGTAAAGATCCCATGGGGGCAATAACAGTATTAACTCTATGCAAGTCAGTAAGCATTCTCCACTTCCCTGACTTCTTTTTAATAAGGAAGACAGGAGAATTCCAGGGACTGGTTGATTCTTCAATATGCCCCATTTTCAGTTGTTCCTCGACTAAGATTTGTAAAGCCTCTAGCTTCTCTTGGGACAGAGGCCACTGCTCCACCCAGATTGGGCTGTCAGTCAGCCACTTCAGTGGCAGGGCGAAGCTAGCTCGAGCAGCGGCCGTTACTCTAAATTTGGGAACCCCAACCCATCATGATCAAATTGCTTTAAGGTGTTTGCAGAATTGCATACCATGGCATCTGCCAGTGGCTGAGTTTTTACAGGAGTAGAGGGAATGGTAACATAGGCTCCCCACTGATTTAACAAATCTCTCCCCCAGAGGTTAATAGCTATCTCAGCCACAAAGGGCTGCAAGGTTGCTGCCTGCCCATCGGGCCCTAGGCACTGCAAAATATTGGTGCTCTGGCAGACATCTGTCATGACCCCAACCCCGGTAAAGACAGTTGGGACTTTCTGCAAGGGCCACGCCGAGGGCCAGAACTCTTTTGATATGATGGAGACATCAGCCCCTGTATCCACTAAACCTCTGAATTCTTTACCGCCTAAACTAATGGTAATTTCAGGCCGACGGTCCCCAATGTAGGTTTGCCAATACACACTCCTCCCTGTGCTTCCGAAGCCCCCCTGTCTTTTTATGGGGTGCTTCGACCCTGAAAGGTAGGGCAGCAATAGTAACTGGGCAATTTTATCTCCAGCCTCCAGCTGATATGGAACATCTGCACTCATCATAACTAGAATCTCTCCCTCATAATCACTATCAATAACACCAGTATGTACTATTACTCCTTTAGATGTTAAGCTACTCCTTCCCAAAAGAAGGCCGACCGACCCAGCCGGGACCGGTCCAAAAACATTAGTTTTTATCTTTTGCACACCCCTAGCCGGCTGCAGCAGGATATTGTCTGGAATGGCTATGTCTAAAGCTGCGCTGCCGTGGGTGGCATGCCTGAGGTCGGAAACTGAAAGCCGGTTTGCATCGGGCCGCTGCTGACCGGAAAAAAGCTGCGGCTGCTGCCCATATTGTTTACTTGCGGGCCCCGGGTCGGGCCCGCTTGAAAGTTTCCCGACTGAAAAAGAGGGGTGCCATTTCTGTGATATCTAGAGTGGCACTGAGTAGCCCAATGCCGTCCCTTTTGACATCTGGGACAGATCCCCGGGGGATTGTTAGCAGGATCGTTCCCAGTAACTCTCTGATTTCTTCTTAATCGGTCCTGCCCCTGTCGGCAGTTCCTTTTCAGGTGCCCAGGTTTTCCACATTCAAAACACTTCATGTTCTGATTAGACTGATAGGGGCCATCCCCTTTTAACGCAGCAGCTAAAAGACCCATTTTATAGGCATCTGACCCTATATCATTACAAGCCTTAATATACTCATCCAGGGAGGCCCCCCGACATTTCAGCGGTCTTAAAGTCCGCTGACATTCTCCGTTTGCATTATCAAAAGAAAGCATCTGTAACAAGAGCTCTTTAAGCTCGGGCTGGGATACTGTTTTATCTAAAACCCCTTTCAAACGGGCTATGAAATCCACATAAGGCTCTTGTGCACTCTGTTTTACCTTTACAAAAGAGGGGGTACTCTCCCCTGGCTTAGCAATTTTTTCCCAGGCCTTAAGACAACAAAGGCGGACCTGGACAATTGCAACATCATTATACTGTAACTGTGCCTGGATGCCAAACCAGGCACCGGTACCAGTGAGCTGTTCCAAAGTAATAGCTACAGGGGGATTCTGACTAGCATTTCGCCTGGCCGTGAGAGCAGCCTCATCATGCCACCAGGTCTTAAATTGTAAAAATTCCGCCCCATTCAGCACGGTGCGTCCCAGTACTTCCCAATCCCACGGGATCAATCTCTCGGCCTGGCTTAATCCCTGCACCAAGCCAAAGGTGTAGGGAGAGTTAACACCATACTGGACACACGCTTGTTTTAAATCTTTGAGCAATTTAAAGGTTAATGGCTCATGGTGATAATTAATTGCTCCCTGGGGGAATTGCTGATTAGGAGGGACCTGTTGTATTGTAACTGGAAAAGCCGAAAGGGTTAGAGGGGATAAATCAAAGCCTTCATGGGCTCCGACCGCCAGAACCGTCCTCATCAAATTAGTCACAGGCTCTGTAACGGTCTGTCGCGGGGGTTCTGCAAAAAGCTCATCCTTTCCATAACAAGAAAAGGGGGGTGCAGAGGGGCCTTCCTCCTTAGTAGGTGGTGGGAGCGGGGAAGGCGTGGAGGGAGGGAAATCGGGCTCTGGCTGAGCCACACAAACATTAGCAGGGAAAAAGCCCGATGATGTTTCACGGGCAGTATAATTTTTCTGTTGTTCAGAGTTCCCTGTCTTTTCATCTCCTGTAATAGGCTGACCCTCTTGGCCCTCCTCACTGGAATCTCCTGATTCCTCCGATAAGGCCTCATCTCCCTTGGGAACCCTGCGTCTGGCTCCTCTTTCTGCTAAAGAGTCCGGGGGGAGGGAGCAACCCTCTTCAGAGCCAGACTGTAACGGCTCTAAGGCACGGACTACAAGATTACAAAGAGACCAAACGGGGAGTGGGATAATTTCCCCCTTTTGGTGCGCTCGACGCAGGGCTCTCATAATCAATCTCCACTGTTTTAAATCTAGAGCATTTTTCCCACTTGGGGTAAACCAATAACAATGCTTACAAATAAGATCAAATAGTTTCTGAAATGTACTTTGTTTTACTTTTACTCCTGAGCTTTTCAGTAACGTCTGAAGCAATTCAATATAAGAGGAGTAAGAAGATGGGGAATTCCCCATCTTAACCCTGCCCGAATCCCGAAGGTCTGACTTACCCAGTCTAGAAATTCTCTTCGGTCCCTCCGGTATTGATACACCTTCCTCGCCGCATGGACGCTTCTCACCTCCGTGTCCCTGTTCGGGCGCCAGATGTTGTATTTCTTTTTAGTGACAGGTCCCAGAGGTGCGATACCGCGAGGGATGAAAGACAAAGACGAACATAGACAGCAGGGGGCCAACAGTTCTATAGTCTGAAGGCCCTGAGTTTATTATTCTCACAGCTTTTATAACCAAGTGAGAGCACATTATTATGAGAAAAGCAGTCAGCTGCAATTAGCTACAATAACTGGCTCAGCACTTCTATCTCTAAAAAAGCCACATCAATCCTCCCAGTCCTTGAACATGGACTCTCAAAAACACCTAATCAAAACAACACAGCTCCGGCGGCTTGCCTACACGAAAGCAGGTGTTCCGTCTAGATGCCAAGAGCCCAGCCAGGCCTGGGAAACATGTAGGAGGGAGAAGGCAAAACTCCTTCATTACTGGACCGCTTGGAAATAGTGACCACAATATAATAACTTTTAATATTCCTGTGTTGGGAAGAACACCGCAGCGGTCAAACACTCTGGCATTTAATTTCAAAAAGGGGAATTACACTAAAATGAGGAAGCTAGTTAAACAGAAACTAAAAGGTAGAGTAATTAAACTAAAATTCCCTGGAAGCTGCATGGAAACTGTTTAAAGACACCATACTAGAGGCCCAACTTAAATGTATACCCCAAATAAAAAAACACAGTAAGAGACCTAACAAAGAACCACCATGGCTAAACAGCCATGTTAAAAAGGCAGTGAGAGAGAAAAGGGCAGCTTTTAAAAAGTGGAAGTCAAATCCTAGTGAGGAAAATAGAAAGGAACATAAACACTCCCAAATTAAGTGTCATAATGTAGTAAGAAAAGCCAAAAAAGATTTTGAGGAACAGCTAGCCAAAAATTCAAAAAATGATAGTAAAATGTTTTTTAAATACATTAGAAGCAGGAAGCCCACTAAAAAAGCAGTGGGGCCCTTGGACGATAAAGATATAAAAGGAGCGATCAAGGAAAAGACAGTGCCATTGCAGAGCGATTAAATGATTTCTTTGCTTCAGTCTTCACGGCTGAGGATGTTACAGAGGTTCCTAAATTTGAGCCAGCCTTTTTAGGTGACAAATCTGAGGAACTCACTCAGATTGAAGTGACATTAGAGGAGGTTTTGGAGTTAATTGATAAGCTGAATAGTAACAAGTCTCCAGGACCAGACGGCATTCACCCAAGGGTTCTGAAAGAACTCAAATGTGAAATTGCGGAGTTATTAACAGTGGTTTGTAACCTATCCTTTAAATCCACTTTGGTACCAAATGACTGGAAGACGGCCAATATAACACCAATATTTAAAAAAGGCTCTAGAGGAGACCCTGGCAATTATAGACCGATAAGTTTAACATCAGTACCAGGCAAATTAGTAGAAACACTAGTAAAGAATAAAATTGCAAGGCACGTAGAAGAGCACGAATTGTTGGGCAAAAGTCAGCATGGTTTCTGCAGAGGGAAGTCGTGTCTAACTAATCTATTAGAATTCTTTGAAGGGGTTAATAAACATGCGGACAAGGGGCACCCAGTGGACATAATATACCTAGATTTCCAGAAAGCCTTTGACACGGTCCCACACCAAAGGCTTTTATGTAAATTAGGTGGTCATGGGATAGGAGGAAAGATCCTTTCATGGATCGGGAATTGGTTAAAAGACAGAAAACAAAGGGTGGGAATAAATGGTAAATTTTCACAATGGAGGAGGGTAACTAGTGGTGTTCCCCAGGGGTCAGTCCTGGGACCGATCCTGTTCAACTTGTTCATCAATGATCTAGAAAAGATCCAGCAGATCAACTCTTACAAGCAGAACCATGTACAGTTTACTGGTTTCCAAAACACTTGCCTACGAGTAGCTCTTGTGCCTCTTTCTCCCTTGCTTCATTTCAGATAACCAGTTACTGGTTTCTGACTTTGGTTTTGATGCATGGCTGTGGCCTCTGACTCTAGATCTGACCCTGGATTCTGAATCCCAGCCAGATTCCTGCTCCAACAACTGGGTATAATTCTCTTTCCATCCACTAGATGTGAGCCCCCATGTTCCATTCATATGACACAGAAGTTAGAACTGGAACAAATTGATTCTGTTATTGTCAGTCCCGTGATATATCCACAGGCCACACTGCCTCTCTTGGCATTGACCCCTGCCTATGGCCGACTGGAAAGGGGCACGAGCAGCAGTCTCCCAAGATGTGAACTAATCTAAAGTTGTCTCAAGAATGGGGCCATAAGATTCCCAGATCCCAACACTCAGCCCTGAACAGCTGGAAGGTGACTGAATAACCTCTAGCCGTCTCAGTCAGTGATAGATTTTAACCCTTGGTAAGGGCTGACATTAAAAGATGCCAATGTTTTCAGTACGCTCAAGGCAAAAGCCTAGTGAGGTGCTGGAACCTCCATCCCTAGCGGTTTTTAAGTCCCGGCTTGACAAAGTCCTGGCTGGGATGATTTAGTTGGGGATGATCCTGCTTTAGGCAGGCGGCTGGACTCGATGACTCCTGAGGTCCCTTCCAGCCCTCGGACTGGATGAAAAGACCTAACAACGTATTTGTATAGAAATAAATGCTTCAGTCCCACGCAGAAATAAGGGTGCCCTAATCTTGCCCCAGATTTGCCTTCTTCAGAGCTGCTGAAGGAAGCTCTGCAGCACTGACCTAGGTATGGAACGAATACGTCCTGTTGCGCACGAATCTTGGTTTATGGCTCGCAAGCCCAAAACACAGAGCGTGAACCCGCAGCCGCTATGCGCCACGCACCCGCCACCACAACCCGACAACTCCCGGCGCACACCTACCACCACACCCGCAGTTCTAGACCGCGCGCAAGCTCCCGCCCCATTGGGCACTTCAATCCAGACAACGCGCGAGCCGTCGCTCCATTGGGCACCTGCAGTTCGGCCCGCCCTCGAGGTGTGCGTCACTAGCCTCCTGGGGCGCGCCATGCTGTGAGCGCATGCTCCTGTGACCTCGCGTTCTCTCCCGGCCGCCGTAGCAGGGAGGTGTTTTGCGCAGGCTCGGACCTCTCTGGGAGACGTGTGCTTCCGGCAGAGACGCGGAAGAGAGATGGCGGCGGGGGAAGCTGAGCGGGGCGCCGCTGAGGCGGGTCTGTCGCCACCCGGTGTGGGACTTGACTGGGGTGAGTCGAGCCCAGACTCGGAGGCGCGAAGCCAGGGCAGAGCATGGGCTGGGCATCCCGGTGAGGCCCGCTGGTGGACTTCGGGGTGGGGAGGCGCGTGTCAGGCCGGGGGGCTCTGGGACCCGGTCCGGACACGCGTCTGTGGGCGGCACTGAATGGAGTTGCCTGGGTTTCTTGCGCGACTACGACCACGTTTTCTGAGCGGGGTCTTGCTGTCCACGGAGCTTGCTAAGTGAGAGTCCCAGCCTCTGATGTGCTGGTGCTGGCGCACTACTGCAGTGCAAATGCTGGTCTCGGCTGGCATTGCCAGAGTAAACATTCAGGGTATTATTAGGCACCCAACATCGTATTGGATTTTTCTGTATAGTTCGTTTGGTCTCTCTACGAAAGCTCCCGGTGCTCCCGGACTGCTTGGTCAGGTTATGATGGCGTATCACTTTGTCTTTAGAGTCTGCCCTCTTTGATGAATTCAGTGACTTGCTTGATACAGCTGAAATGCATTTGGATATGGAGAGTGAGATTTGTGTAAGTAGCTTTTGATGAGCATTTGCTTGTGTAATAATTTGTTGCCTGAGCAAGTCGAGGGTGGGGGCAGAGCAGAGGTAACAACTTATGCTGTACTTTACCCTCCCCATCCCATGTTACCTGTTGGGGGTGGCAGGGAAGGCACAGCCCAATAGCCGCAAGAGCTGTTGACAGTTTTGCTCCTTTTCTGTGTTTCTCCTAAAAAAGAAAGCAGTAGAACTTCCAGCCCTGTCCCTCCACTGAGTTGTTACTGCTTTGTATAGGGCTGGTAGGGAGGAGTGTGATGGGGAGTTGTGTTCCTTCCCCTGCTGGTAGGGAAAGCTGGTAAAGAAGCTCCTTCTTTCATTATCTTCTACCCTGTACACAGAGACATGACAGCCAGTGGAAGGGCTGGAGATGAAAAGCTGAGAATCTTTCTGGTATGCAGTACTGGCTAAAAATAACTTGCTGGTATAATGTGTCAGACTGTATTGTCCTGCTTGCATCACTGCTGGGCAGTATGGATCATGAGGGTTCTGTGAAGACTTTGGTTAACTATTTGAGCTCTGGCCCAGGAGACTGGGTGGGCTTTAGAGTCTGAGTATGGAAAGGGAGATGGAGACTCTTGGAACTGAAGAAAGCAATTTATTCTAAATATGAGAAATAAAACACATCTGTTGTAACAGTTGCCAAAATTATTAAAATATGCTGTTTGTACAGCACAGTATAAATAGTCATTATTACTAGTAAGGCATTACTGGAGTATAGATCATTGTCATAATTATTTTCACTTCCCTATACTCAGGTGAGGTTTAGATTTGAAGTAAAGCCACAAATAACTACTCAGGTCAAGTCTGATTAGTTGGAAACCCTGCCTTGTGCAATCAGAGAGGTCTCCTCTTTCAGGATTTCTCATATATATTTATGGTTTGTTATACCAACTGAAACCTGCAAACTGGGATGACTGAATATTTTTATGTTATAAAGGGCTGTAGTGCTTATGGTTGAAGTATATAGTACTTTCTGTTTTGCATTTCTTAACTTTGCTAAATTATCACCTACAGGAAAACAATATTTACGACCTTGACTTTGATTTGGACTTGATATCTTGGGATTCAGCCCCTTCGGATGTGACTAGACATACTTATACAGGTAAATTACGTGCCAGATGTTTCTGCTATATTGTTAGAAGTGTGACTACTGAAGACACAGACTTCAGTGGTCCTGCTTTCTGGAGTATGCAAGAGGGGGGAACCCTTTTTTGGAACAGGAACCATTCACACACAGAAAAATCAGTCAGAATCTGTACATAAGTGAAGCAAGCGAAAAAAAAACCTCACTGCCAGGCAGTGACCTCCATCATGCTCATTGGCTGCAATTCCTGGCCAGTGGGAGCAACATGAGTGAGCCTGCAAGTAAGCACAGGGATAGAGCTTTTGTCTGCTGCCTTTCCCGCAGCAGAAAGGAAGGCGAACAGCAGTGCACAGAGCCATTTCTCCCTTCAGTCCCTTCCCTCCCCCATCATGCAGAGCCCGTGGGTTCCCCATCTGTTGTTTACAGGGGAACATAATAATAATTATTTTTCTGAGATGAAACATAGGTATTGTTGTGATTTTCCCCCCCTGCAAGTATCGGATTGACCAGTTGCTGTAGCTTTACTTTGTTCCTTTGTGTGCTTTATTGCAAAGTTTGGACTAAAACAGCATGTTTCTTGTAGGAGCTGAATTTCTACTGTTAGAAGTCTGTACAATGTAAAAGACTGTGTACCACTCTCTTGCAGATGAAAATGTGAAAGAAGAGCCTCAGTCACCAGCCACTTCAGTTTGTTCAGTCTCTTCACCATTATCAGATTCTTCAGCGCAGCATGTGCCTGTAAGTAGTAAAGACTTGGTGCCACGGCTGTATAGCTATCTCATAGAACTGGAAGGGACCTTCAGAGGTCATCGAGTCCAGTCCTCTGCTCTCGCATCAGGACCTATCACCATCCCTGATGGTTATTTTTTTTTTTTTTTTAAATGTTTGCCCTAGATCTCTAAATGGCCCCCTGAAGGATTGAGCTCACAGCTCTGGGTTTAGCAGGCCAAAGCTCAAACCACCAAGCTACCCCTCTCCCCTGTCCCCCAGGTTTTTGAGGTTTTTTTTCGTTAATATTAAAGTTAACCTGCCCACACCCTTGTGTAGCAAAGTATAGCGTGCAGTTATGTTGTATAAACGAACTTATGGTTCATGTAGAAAATACAAATGAAAGGTGCAGTCTCGTCTTAAATTCTGCGCAATTTCACAGTATAAATTAATTTGATGTACCTGCCCATCAAACACTGACTCTTTTTCTGAGATTCTTCTGTATAAAGCATTTCCTTTTCTTGCCCTTGTAGGTGAGCCATACAAATGAGATATATGGACAGCATGGGCTGAGGAAGCAGGTAGAAGTGTCCTAATATTGCACACACGCTCTAGGACACTCTACATGGTTCCTAGGGCTCAAGGCCCAATACAGAGGACTTAGGCAGCCTATTTATTCCCAGTTCTGGGCAAATGGCAGTCCCTTTTACTGGGTTTCTAGGGGTCAGGGCTTAATCTACGGGTTTTAATGATCTTTTACCAGTGAAATAGCCTTACACAGTAATATCCTTATGCTTTATTCTAATCAATCATTTAATCAATCCTAATATTGGATTCTGTTACAAAATATTGCAAAACTGTTATTTAAACAATCATACCCCATCATCTGAGTTCATTTAAGTTTTACAAAATTATTTATGCAACAGACAGAAACAAAAAATCGGACAGAGCCCATATACACAAACTATAGAGAAGAAGGGACTATAAGGGCAAAACAATAAAGGAGATTGTAAAATTATACAACTGTTGATAAATGATTCCTTTCAAGTCAAAATGTCATCAAGCAAAGTTTTCTTTAAATATTTTAAGAGATTCCTTGCTTGTCTGGTGAGGACTGTGGGGAATGGGGTCAGTTGCTTCCTTAACAGCTCCATATTATGTTGTGACATAATCTAGTATAAATGTGAGGATGTAACTTGCTGCTACTTTTCTAATATTGCTGCAGCAGAAGCCCTGAGACCTTACTATGTGGTGCATAAACAAGAAGTCTTGTGGCACATCGCCCACGAAAGCTTATGCTCCAAAATATCTGTTAGTCTGTGAAGACCCGCTTTGTCAGATACAACGAAGTAGGTCTTTGCCCACGGAAGCTTATGCTCCAAAATATCTGTTAGTCTACAATGTGCCACAAGACTTCTCATTGTTTTTGAGGATATAGGCTGACATGCTACCCCACTGATACCATGTGAGTCATGTGTACAGCTGCCTGTCTTAAAGCTGACTGCACTCACTTATAGGCCTGCCCCTTCAATGGGTGCTACCTCTTTTCTTCCCAGTCCTGCAGATGAAAAGAGGTGCTCTTGGGTTCTAAAAAGGCATTTAGTGCCACTGTATTTAAATCCAACACAAAAAGAACTGAACACAATTACCAGTGAGGTCAGTGCTCATAGTTTTAGGGCCCCAAGAGTGTTGTCTGTACCCAGTACTCTGGATCTATTCAGTAGCATTATGGTTGTGTTGATAGATGCTGGAACATATTCATATTTATTTTGTGTGTGGTTTTTCCAATTATTCATACTCATGCCCTATGTATCCCTATCATTTATTTTCAAGTTTAAAAAAAAAAAGAAAACCTCAGCAGGCTGTTTGTGTCCCTGTGTACAAACATTCTACATCCACATAAAGCTACCTGGACATTGTGGGGGAAAGAGATGAACCTCCAAATTCAAGGCAGGGTTAAATTCAGGGTCTGGCAGACTGAAGGGAATTGAGAGAGCTTTAGGGAGATCTCTTGTCAACTGCTTACTTTCATTTAATAGTGGAGTTGCAGCTTGGATGCCTTTTGGTGGTTGCAGTTGTACCAGCATGACGTGTTGAAAAGGGCAGTCTCAAATAATTAGGCCTCACATCGTTTAGGGCTTTACACACAATTGTCTGAAGTCCATCTAGGGACTTGCAGGTAGTCAGTGCAACACAGATGTAAAGTAGTAGATAAGAAGGTCTTTGAGGTAGCTAGATTGTGATCCTTTCTACAAATGTGTACTGTAAGGCCAGGTCATGAACAGTGTTCCCGCTAACTTTTTCCATCCATGTGCAGAATAAATTTTCTTATGTGCACCACTAATAGAAACACACGTTGCCAGCTGCGGGCACACTGCTAATCAGCTGGGAAGCACCTGAATCTCCTGGTCGGCTGCCCAACTGGTCAGTTTAGAGGGAGCACTGATCATGAACTATGCTTGTGGTGCCTGTGCTGTCTGAAGAGCATGAGCATGGATTATTTGTTTTGCTGCCGTGAAATAAGGTTGTGAGTCTATCACAGAAGGTAGGGAATCCTGTGACTTCTTCAGCAGCTGGTGTAGCTGTCCCCATGGCTACCCCCACTGGGCCAGTCCCACTGGCTGCTTCTGGGGTAGCCCTGTGCTCCCCCTCAACTCCATTAGCAGTGGCCCACCCACCCCCCAGCCATAGTAGCACCACCCCTGGGTGACCCAACTCCCATACCCTGGAGCTGCAGTAGCTGTAGTCCCAGGCTTCCCTTTGCAGCTGTAGTAGTAGCAGCACCCTCATGCCCCAGGAGCCATGTGTATGGAGCCCCCAGAGCACCATTTAGTCTGTATCGTTTATAATAGAAACTTGGACGGGTTACAGGTTGCAGATTTTTGACTGGCTGTCCATGGGCTGTTTGTTGTTTTTACTGAAAATACATATGACTAATACATAGCCTTGCCAATGAGGCATGCTGGTTGCATGCTGTTCCTGTGTGTATCTCTTTTGAGAGTTTGTGTTCGGCCCCAGGGGGTGTTAGGGAATAGGTCTTTGTCTATTTTTTTAAACCAACTATTCATTATTATTTGGTTTCTTTGGTAATGAGAAACAGCTTTTCAGATAAACTTAATTCAGGTCTTTTATAGACACTAAATCCTATGTTAAGGAGATGAACTCACTAGTCTTTCGATTTCTAGAGTCTGTCATTCTGATTCTTGTGTTACGTTGACTCTGCATTGGAGCTTTGAACTTTTGAAATGCTGTGTAAGGCCTGCTCCCAGTGACGTCACAGGGATCCCCAGGGAAACTTGTGCTCCAAAAGTGCACAAAGCCCCTATGTGCCATGTGATCTAGATATACAAAATACTCCTGAGGATTCTGAGGGCTAAAACAGATAAGGAATGAAAGAGAGCATGGTGAATAAACTTGCCCAAGTCACTCAGCTTTTCATTGACCAGAAACAGATTCAAGGTCTGTGGAGACCCAGTTCAAGGCTACTGGGCAATATTTAAGTACAAGGTATTAAGAGAGAGTGAGTGGAATATTAGATTTGTGGTTAGTAGTACAGATCTGAAAGCAGCATTCTGACCACCTTTGAATGCTTTAAGTACATTCTGTTCTGAGAATGATTTCCTCTTCGCTTTATATGTTCTTTGTCAACAGGGAGACTTGGACTTCAGCACTAGCTCCCATATGTCTCCTCTCTCTCTGTACAGCAAGACATCTGGAAGTCTGAAAGATAAAAAACCCCCTTCCAGTGCTGTAAACCAGTCTGGTAAGAATGATCTACTTCGACAATGCATGATTGCCTATTTGTATTAATTTAGATAGAATATATGAGATAAAGGTATAACTATAACCAAGTCGCACTCCACTTAGGAATAGATAAGACAGAAAATGTAATGCTACTGTGCCACTCCTAGTATGCTACACATTGAATAGAGCATGCATTTCTGATCACCAAATTTCAAAAGGATATATAAAATCTGAAAAATTATAGAGGAGTATAACACAAATGAATTGGAGTGTGGCTCAGGGTCCATCTGAGGAGAGACTACAAACAGTGATAGGGTTCATCTTAGAACGTAGATTACCGAGGGGAGTATGTTAGAGATCTGTAAAATCATGAATGGTATGGCGAAAATAAGTGCTATTTACCCCTTCATATAACACAAGAACCAGGAGACCCTGATAAATTAATAGGCAGCAGGTTTAAAACATAGTGAAGTACTTCTTCACACAAGCCCAGTTAACCTGTGGAACTAGTTGCCAGGGATGTTATGAATGCTAACAGTATGGGTCCAAAAAAAAAGAAGCTGATAGGTCCATCGGTGGCTGTTAGCCAAGAGGCTGGGGGTGCAACCCTATGCTCTGTGCGTCTCAAATCTTTGATTCGCAGAGGCTGGAACTGGATGGCGGGGAATGATTCACTTAATGAAGTGCTGTGTTCTCTTTCGCTCCCTCTGAAGCCTCTGGTATTGTCCATTGTCAGAACACAAGCTATTGGACTAGAGACTTTATTAATTCAGTAAAAACTCAATAATTCAAGCGCGGCAATGCATGTGAATAAGATTTTACTAGCAACATGATCAAAATACAGGTACTGTATCATATCTTAGAATGCACACACGTTGAAGGAGTTATCCAGCATTTCTTTCTTTTTAGGGACCCCAAATGGGAATCATCAGTGGAACAGTCTTTTGTGGGTGAACAAAACAGTTAGGCCTTTTATCTAACATACCAGTTTTAATTTCTGGTCCCATGCTTGTACTTTGAGCATTATATTAATATGGTCCTTGAGTTCATTTTATGAACTTTCACACACTCTTCACAGTTGAGCTTATGAATTGTGTACATTTCTAGGTCCAATTACTGCATGCTTTGCATCAGCAAATGTTGACCGAAAGATGTCAGCAGTCCAGCTTTAGCACACACTCGTTTTTGTGACTGATGGGTAAATCCATTTCTGTATAAGAGGTATATTTTACTAGATAGATGGAGAAAGAAGGACTTCAGTAATGCTCACATAGAGCTAGAGCAGTACAGAATTTTTATTTTTAGTCTTATGGTTCAACTCAGCTTTGTTCTTTCTCCAGCAGAGAGCTCTGTGAGGACACCAAAAAGATCTAGTCAGAGAACATCCAAACCTTCAATTCAACCCAAGCCTCTCTTGCTGCCTGCAGTACCTGAAGCTCAGGCCAGCCTGGGCATTCAGGCCAAAGCCATCATTATTCAGGCTCTTCCAACACTTTTGCCGCTGCCTAAGCAACAGCCTGTTGTTAGTATCCAGCCAGCCCCTTCTAAAGGTATGTGGTGGGGTAGGGGTTAAGATGGGTTCTTTCAACATTCACAGCACACAGGGGAAGTGCCACTTTCTGAGGCCACTAAAGTGGGTGAAGTTTGCTTTAACATCTGGAACAAAGGACCCAGAAAGAGGCTAAGAACTTTCCTGGCATGCAAAATGCTATTGAGACTACCATCTCTCAGAAAGAATCGAGAGGAGTTAGGACACTTGTAGATTCCTAAGACTTATTTAAAAAAAATCAAAGAATTGTGTGAAGAGGTGGTTTTTGAGGCTCTATTGGCTACATGATGAACAGTTTTTTAGAGAGGCTGTTTCAAGCTTAGGAAGCACTGTTTGAGAAAGGAGCGTGGGCACGTGGAGGGAATCAGTAGGTGCAGCTGCCAGTCTTGCTTCTGGTAACAAATGGTCTAGACAAAGTGAATTGGATGTCTTTGTTTATCCTTTTTCATAACACCACACCAAGAAAACATTCTGCAGAGTTGATTAAAGTAGTTGAATGACACTTAAAAAGAAGAAAAAAGTGAAATAGAGAGGAAAGTAGTCTCAGAGGGGAAGCTGTGTTGGTCAGTAGCATCACATAATAAGCAGTCCTGTAGCATCTTAAAGACTAATACATTAATTTGTGGGTAAGACCCACTTCTTCAGATAAAGCTCATGTTAGTCTTTCAGGTGCCACAGGACTGCTAGTTGTTAAAGAGGAGAGGTTCCTTATGCCATTAACCGTCCACTAAGCTCTGCATTCTTAAGTTTAGATGCCATACTTATTCTGTTGTTTGCTGAAGTGGGCTCAGCTTTCACTGATAAGAGCGGTGAGTTTATCCAGAGCAGGCATTGTGTGGGATGGTCACTGATTCTCAAACTCATGTAATTGCATGTTTTGACCAGGGGATGGTGACACATACTTGCAGTTCAGCTGCTGTTTGAACTGAAAATGATTTGGGGAGAGCAAGTACACTCACCCCTCATTAAATGAGTACTTTACTTATGAATACTTGCTTAAGCAAGGGACACACAAACCTACCTTGTTCGGTAGCTGAGTGAACTCCTCCCGCTAATACGAGTCTAACCCACTCCCCAGGGCTCCAACCCACTGCAGCCTGACCTCCCCTGCTGACTCCGTAGTCGCACCCAGCCGCACCTCCCACTGACCCGCAGTCCCCCCACCCCACGACCTGGCCTGCTCCCAACACCCACTTGGCCCAGTCCCCGAACTTATCCATCCAGGTAAGTTAAGGACTGACTTACCGCTGAAGCAGCCCAGAAGAGATGCTGGTACCTCCAGCTGTGCACATCAGAGTGGCTCCTGTTGTGTGGTGGGGCAGCTGTGTGGCGGGGTGCCTTCAGCCATGTGGTCAGGTGCCTCCAGCCGCACTCCATAGCTCCCCCCACATCCTGTGGCCCAGCCCGCTCCCAACGCTCCCCGTCCCCAGTCTGCAGCTCCCTGCGCATCTTTCGGCCCGGCCTGCTCCCAACACTCCCCCAGCCCAATGGCACCTCAGACTAACAGTTTTATTATGGCACCATGGTAAAATTGGTAGTCTTTAAGGTGCCATTGGACTTCTTATTGTTTTTTTCTTCAGCAAACTAACATGCCTATCTCAAGATGCATGTACGTATCACAGAGTAGTTTTAGAGAGGGAGTTGGCAGCTAGTTGGCTTTATGGGAGTTTTCAAGGAATCTCCTCCCAAGCATAAGCAGTACATGGAAAGATGAGGATACTTGCTTGAAAATTTTAACAAGGGGACAGTGGAAGATGAGCTCAGGGGCCAGTTGGAAGCATGTGTAGAGTGTGATGTAATAGCTTGTGGGGACAGCAGGGGGAAGATATAATATATTTAAAGATACATATCTCCTAGAACTGGCAGGGATCTTGGGAGGTCATCTAGTCCAGTCCCCTGCCCCCTTGGCAGGACCAGGCACCATCCCTGACATCTATTTGCCCCAATCCCTAATGGCCTCCTCAAGGACTGAGCTCAGAACCATAGGTTTAACAGGCCAGTGCTCAAACCACTGAGCTATCCCTCCGCCATGACATTCTGAAGTTCATTCCAGCCCAATGAAAAGTTGTATCATTCTTTCTCTGCAACCTGAGGTGCCTTATAATGCTCTACTGTTGTAGCTTCCAAACTGGGCTCCTCATAAAAAGCCTAACTATGTGCATGTCTCACCTGCACAAAGTGTAGCTTCAGCCTTCCAATATGTTCCAGTTATACTCTGGTTTCCACCGGCCTTGGTTACCTGTTGCAGGTAACTCAACACATTCCTAGCACCCATAACTTGGGTTCTGCACAGAACATCCCTCTCCTGGACAGTTCAGCTATTTTCAGTCCATTGCCCTTCTAAGCCCTTGCCTGTGGGAAGATCAGCGTGGCAGAGCGTGATACCCTAGAAGTCATTTAGTGAGTCTTGTAAAGATGTACTAAATCGGTCGCTGATTGTACTCTCAGCACTCCACCAGCAGAAGGATAAAGAGCGTTCACAGGAGAGTTTCTCCTGCTGATCCTCTCTCTTCACCTGCACAGTGGGGACACTGTGGTAATTCAGTGTAAGTTATGTTGGCTCCAGCTAGGCTGTTCATGTAATTGGAGTTGTACCTTCGTTTGATGTTGCTTACAAGAGGATCAATATCCAGCGGTTACACACAATTCAGTTTAAACACAACAGTGGATTATTTTTGATTAAATAATAAAATGATTTAACCACAAAAAGATGGGTTTTAAATGAGTACAAGTTATTCAAGTCAGAAATGGTAACGAGAAATGGAGATGGAATGTTTCCTAAAAACTAAAATTTGACAGACTAAACTAGGCTTAAGGTGAAATCCCTTACCATGTACTTACAGAAACATTGCTGACTAACTCATGAAGCCAGAATCTGCTGTCTAAGTCCAAAGGCTGTTTCTTTTGTCTTACATGAAAGAGAAGTTTGACTGTTTTCCCCTTGCTTTTGTAGTCCAGTCCTCCTCGAAATGCATTTTGTTGAGGGTTACCTCTAGATAAAGTTTATTCCTGTTTTGAGGGCAGAGATCTTGTGGCAGGGTGGACTGATTTAAATCAGTAACAGAGAGATAGCCATGTCAATCTGTACTCCAGCAAACCAAAGCAGCAGAAATGTAGCACTTTAAAGACTAACAAAGTGATTTAATTGGTGATGAGCTTTCATGGGACAGACCCACTTCATCAGATTGATCTGATGAAGTGGGTCTGTCCCATGAAAGCTCATCACCAATTAAATCACTTTGTTAGTCTTTAAAGTGCTACATTTCTGCTGCTTTGGTTTGATTTAAATCAAATTGCCAGAAGAAGTTGAGACTGCCTGCACTTAGAGTGCACTTAATTTTGGAGTAAACCTTGTTGAACTCATTGGCACTTCTATTTTTTGAGTGAGGAAAAGCTGTAGGTTGGCGTTCCCCTGGAAAAGCTGAGCTATGCTGAAGTAAAATAGGGAATAGGCTGATGATATCGCCATTGCAACTAGGCCCTGCATCTCCTCCTGACACTGCCCACACTTGACACATTTTTCTTTTTTTACCCAGGGAATTAATTTCTTCAAAATATTCCCAGATAGGATTTCTCTTATGCCCAGAATCATAGAATGCTAGGACTGGAAGGGACTTCGAGAGGCCATCGAGGCCAGCCCCCTGCCCCAATGGCAGGGCCAAGTACTGTCTGAACCATCCCTCATAGCCATCTATCTAACCTGTTAAATGTTTCCAGCGACGGAGATTCCACAACCTCCCTTGGCAATTTATTCCACTGTTTGACCACCCTGACAGTTAGGAACTTTTTCCTAATGTCCAGCCTAAACCTCCCTTGCTGCAGTTTAAGTCCATTGCCTCTTGTTCTATCCTCAGAGGCCAAAAACCAAGTTTTCTCCCTCCTCCTTATGACACACTTTTAGATACCTGAAAACTGTTATCATGTCTCCCCTCAATCTTTTCTTTTCCAAGCTAAACAAGCCCAATTCTTTCAGCCTTTCTTCATAGGTCACATTCTGTAGACCTTTAATCATTCTTGTTGCTCTTTTCTGGACCCTCTCTAATTTCTCCACATCTTTCTTGAACTGTGGTGCCCAGAACTGGATGCAATACTCCAGCTGAGGCCTAACCTGCGCAGAGTAGAGCGGAAGAATGACTTCTCGTGTCTTGTTCACAACACACCTGTTAATGCATCCCAGAATCATGTTTGCTTTTTTTCCAACAGCATCACACTGTTAACTCATATTTAGCTTGTGGTCCACTATAACCCCTAGATCCCTTTCTGCTGTAGTCGTTCCTAGACAGTCTCTCCCCATTCTGTATGTGTGAAACTGATTGTTTCTTCCCAAGTGGAGCACTTCGCATTTGTCCTTATTAAACTTCATCCTGTTTACCTCAGACCATTTCTCCAATTTATCCAGATCATTTTGAATTATGACCTTATCCTCCAAAGCAGTTGCAACCCCTCCCAACTTGGTATCATCTGCAAACTTAATAAGCGTACTTTCTATGCCAATATCTAAATCATTGATGAAGATGTTGAACAGAACCACTCCCAGTATAGGCCCCTGCGGAACCCCACTTGTTGTACTCTTCCAGCAGGATTGAGAACCATTAAGAGCTACTCTCTGAGTACAGTTATCCAGCCAGTTATGCACCCACCTTGTAGTAGCCTCATCTAAATTGTATTTGCCTAGTTTTTTTTATAAGAATATCATGTGAGATCTTATCAAATGTGTTACTAAAGTCAAGGTATACCACATCTACCGCTTCTCCCCTATCCATAAGGCTTATTATCCTATCAAAAAAAGCTATCAGATTGGTGTGACATGATTTGTTCTTTACAAATCCATGCTGACTGTTCCCTATCACTTACCACCTTCCAAGTGCTTGTTGATGATTTCTTGAATTACCTGCTCCATTATCTTTCCTGGCACTGAAGTTAAGCTGACTGGCCTGTAGTTTCCTCGGTTATTCTTATTCCCCTTTTTATAGATGGGCACTATATTTTGCCCTTTTCCAGTCTTCTGGAATCTGTCCTGTCTCCCATGATTCTCCAGAGATGATAGATAAAGGCTCAGATACCTCCTCTATTAGCTCCTTGAGTATTCTAGGATGCATTTCATCAGGCCCTGGTGACTTGCAGACATCTAAGTTGCAGAAGGTATGATGGTTTTTCTGTGGGAAAAATGTAGGAAGCTGTACATGAGCTGAATAGTGACCTTTTTTTTTCTCCTTTTGTTTCCCTTCCTCTTCCTTTCTATGCTGCCTTTGTACTTTCCTGTATGTTGTTTCTGTCTTTGAGAGTGTTTTAACTAACTCCTCTGCTGTGCTTGGGCAAGGTCCATTATCACATAAGCGCAAAACAAAATCAGTCCTATCCAACTTGTATCTGTCTTGGCATGTGTTACTTTTTAGTTTGAGAAAGAGGAATATATTTTTAGAAAAAAATCAATTTTTTCCACCCTATCTTGTAGTGGAAGAGGTTTCATGCCGACTTGTTTTTTCCTGTCCCCCACCTTCCTTGCCAGTGAAATGGCTACTTGACTGGTGATTGCAAAGGCTAGGACCTGCAGGGACACTCCTTTCCCTGCACAAGGCTGTCCTCCATTGCTGGTACCCCGAGGAGGCTGTCGCCTATGGCGGGACCTGCTGGATGTTGGCTCCCATCCTGCACCTGCAGGGGCTGAAACAGAAAATGTCATGAAGGTCTCTGGAAATCATGGATTCTATGACATAAATGTAGCCTTCGGTTTCCTTG
The DNA here is from genome assembly GCF_033958435.1 of Carettochelys insculpta. NCBI lineage: Eukaryota > Metazoa > Chordata > Testudines > Carettochelyidae > Carettochelys > Carettochelys insculpta. The sequence continues at coordinate 65,506,978 of NC_134145.1, read as the reverse complement.
GACACTCAGTAGCAAATTTAAAAGTAGCCATCTTGCAACAAAAAAAACTTCAAAAACAGACTCCAAAGAGAAACTGCAGAGCTGCAATTTGTTTGCAAATTTGGTAATATCAACCAAGAATTGAACAGAAACTGGGAGTGGCGGGCCAGTTACAAAAGCAGTTTCTCCTCTCTTGCTGTTCAATACCTCCACATTAGCTACTAATAATGACTGAATTGGCCTTGTCAACTCTGATCCTCCTCTTGACTGGGACACCCTTCTTTTCATGAGCCTATAAATTTGGACCCTCCTCTGGAACCCCCATTCATGCATCTGATGAAGCAGGTGTTTGCCCATGAAAGCATATACTCCAAAATATCTGTTGTTCTACAAGGTGCCACAGAATTTCTTGGTTTTTTAAGTGTAAAATGTACAAAGATACCTGTGTTTACAGAAGGCCTGAAACTATACCTCTGAGATGAGAATTGTCCCCTTCATTTCATGAAATGCTCACTCATATACCAGTGGTGATTCTTTGAATGTCAGTATTAAATGTTGCTTTGCTCATCAGCATTTCTGAGAAAAGAAGTAGCATAGTATGAATATAGAACTGCTAATCCCAAACATTCAAAAATCATGATGGATTAAAAATGCACAAGATTTTGAAAACAGTAAATATCGGGTGCTTGCTTATTTTCCTGCTAGTATTTGAGACTTTACGGTTCATGGTTTTGAGCTCTTCTTTCCTGCAACTGCAAGAACTAGAATCTTCATGTGGATTGGAGTAGAATAAAAGTGAGATTCTTGAATAATATGTCTTGTGGCACCTTACGGCTGCCTCTCTGATACTTGAATAATATGGGTGCAGGAACTAACCTTTTTTAAAAAAAAAAAAAAAAGGCCAAATATTCTGAGACTTGTGACAAAAATCACCAGAGATCTACACAGTTTGCTCATTTTGTGTTAGTTTGTAACAACACATGACAGGTTAGCGGGCATAGTGATGGATTTCATTAAGCTGTCCGCGCACGCGTGCATGCACACACACACACACACACATGCCCTGTAGTAGTTTAAAATTGGGATTAGCTTCTGAGGGGGAGGTGGAGGTGGAGATCAGTGTTCAAGTCTTGGCTTGTGATTAAGTGTGCCAACAAGTGGGGCAATCTGAAGTAATCATTAGATTAAAAGACCTGGTTCTAGAGCGCTTGTCATGCCATCCTCAGGGCATTGCAATCCTGGTCCATGCTGGAAGGGGAGTAGTTCTGAAATGGAAAATATATTTCAGAAGTTACTACATATCCCCACTTCTGGATACATGGTCAATGTGCCTTCGATCTGGAGCCTTCTGGAAAACTACTAGTTTGGGCCCGCTTACTTGTGTTAGGGTTCTAGGATGTGTCCGTGCTGCAGTTGGGGGGTGTGATTGTTGCATTGGGTGGCTCTCCTGCACATTCTGTAATGTACGTAGCATAGGTAGAAATAGCAGTGAACGTCAGCAGTCCTAAATTTTTCTGTCCATCGGTAGAATAAATTTTGTGTTTGCCAAGGTATATGCAGATGTGCACCACCAATAGAAACCCAGGCAGATGGCTGTGGGTGCTCTGCTAATCAGCTGGGTGGCATCTGAATCTCTCTTGGGTGGCTTCCCAAGCTCTCATCTTACTGGGAGCATTGCTGAAGGTGTGGCACAGTTTTAGTATAAATACATACAACGATAACTTGGCCCACTGATGTGTAGCCAAGATGGCACAGTCTATAACCTTGTGACCACATACTATATTTTTCCATGCCAGGACCCTATCTCAGTCAGTGCACAAGATTGATGTGTTCTATGTGTGAATCGGGTCTGTGCAGTGAAGAAAGCTGCTACCTGTAGAAGCTTTCCCTCATTTGTTGTAGGAGTTGGAAGGTGTGTAGTGAATGAGAGAATGAGTTGCATAAAGAGAAAAGATGGTCTCGTGGTTAAGGTAGTTGAAAGCTGCCATGGAGAACTGGATTCTGTTCTTGCCTCTGAGAGTTCCTGTGGAATATCAGTCAAGTAACTTAAATCACACTTTTTTTCTTGGGTGGTCCATAATTTGAACAGCTATAAAATGAGGCACCTGCACGTTCAAGGTTTGATTTGCAGATGTGCTGAGCATTCATATTTGCAGCTCAAGCTAACGTGGTAAGTCCTCTGAAAAACTGATCCTGGGTGTCTCAAATAGGACTCCTGGAGTTAGTGATATTTGTTAATATTAATGAACTGATGAATTTCTTTTTTTTGTGCTTTTCTTAGTTACTCAGTTCTCCATCTGTACAATGGGGATAATACTCCTCCTCATGGGATGTATTAATTGAGAACCACTTCGGCACTGTAGTGATCAGCATTGAAAAACTCTTGAAATGAATTCTTTCTTCAGAGCAGAGTGTGACTTGGTGGCGACATATTAAACAATAAAACAAAATATTAAATAGCTGCTCATTATTTCAGTGGCATCAGTCCCATACATTGAATGATGCAGAAGTCCTTTCTACCACTGATCAGCCAGATTTCACAGACCACAGTACATTTAGGAAAGAAGCAATCCTGAGAAAACGGACCCTAAAACATTTAAGTTGACACATGCTAAGTACACTAGTTGTTACCCATCTTCTGCAAGGGGACCTGGGCTGTTCCAGTCCTTCCGACCCCTCTAGCAGGGCTTTGCTCTTTTGGTTACAATCTCATGTCACTTTTGGATTGGAATAAGGCACTCTAAGGCAATTCAGGTTGTTCCTCTATGCCCCCCCACCTCCCCTGGCTTTTTTTTTTTTTTGGCCTCCTGGTTTTTTGAATCCAGTCTGAACCAGTATGTTCAGTTCCTCCCAAAGAATGGTACTTGTCTGGGCTGGGGCTCTACAGGAATACAACCTTCACCTTTGCTCGCCACCCTCCCCTCCTTCACACCAATTTCATTTCCTGGAGGAAGCTTAGTAATCTTCCCCATCAGAGCTGGCCATTGTATTCAAACTCCAAAAGATGCATAAACTTAGTATTAATAAATATTACATGAATATTCCTTAGCCAACGGCATTGGGCAATCTGAGTGTCTTCTGGAGTTTCCACACTTCATTGTTTCAAGATTGATTTGAAAAAAATCATTTTTTTTCTACAGATTTAAATTGATTGAAGAACTGCTTGCAAACTGCCCCTTATGCTTGTTTAATGGAGGTCTAGGTTTTGGAGAGCAAGATGATAGCATGAAGTAATGCTGCTCAATCATTTATTAATTTGCATTCTGTGATTTGGCAGGCTTCTGCCTCGTGGCCACACCCAGAAACATTACAGCTCTTCAGTGTGCACAAAGGAGAGGGTTATATTTAGGAATGGTGTTCTGTCCCTGTAGTGATTGTTAGTGCAGTTTACAAAATCACAAATGTTCTACCCCAGCAAAGTAGGTAAACAATAAAATATGGTCAGAATGTCTCCTGTTGGATAATCCATATATTGTAGTCTCACCAACCCTTGCAGAAACAAGTCACCATCACCTGTGGTTGTCGTGCTGCCATCTCCCATGGCACACAGGCTGTGATACAGCTTTTGTAATATGTTACGCCAACTCCCATTGCATGTTTCAGCCCTTTTTCCTTAACCTACTAATGTTGGCGTCCAGGCCTTTTAGCTCAAGCTTATTAGCATGTATGTCAGTTTTTTGCCATAGTATTGGTTTAGTCTGACATCTGCTGCTGTTCTAACTATAGCATAGCTAAATCTGATATTGCCTCTCAGCACTTTAGTCATACTTGTTTATTACAACATTCCATGTTGCGCTGTCTTATGATTGAGCATTACTCCTGGCTAGCCACTCATGCTTTTTGGGCCTTATGCCTTGATTAGTTTAGCTGAGCTAATGTACTATGAACCACAAAACTTGTAGACTCACTGCAGTACTGCCTCTAACTTATACCTATTCCTTAGTCAGCAAAGAGCCTATATGTGTAGCTGTAGCCTATGCCAATGTGCTGTGCTGCTGAACACCTACTCAGTTGGAGCCGTGTCCTTGAGGAGACAGTGACTTACTCTGTTCTTAGACACGCTAGTAATGACTTGTGTGGATGTATAACCTTAACAAATAAAAGGGATCTTTAACTGGCACCTGTGAGAAGAACCATCTAATGCTAAAAGTAATGCATTGCAGAATCTCCAGGGCTTACGTAACTGAGTGTTCTTGTCTTAACTGCTCAACTCCCCTCCTCCCAGTCCCTTGCAATAGCTTATGCTTGGGTAGAGGGCAAACTCATAGTGGCAAATGTTGGTCCTTTATTGTGTCTACAGCTTTCTGGGAATGTGGTGCTTGTGCAACCAGTGAGGCTGAAAACCTGTCTGCTCCCTGGGCTGATTTCCTAGCTCAGGGTTCAGACGTCATTTGGACCCGCTTCCTCTAGCAGCGGCAATATGTGCTTGGTAGTTCTTTGAGTTTCTCATGTTCATTCTCATCCACAGAGCTCCGTCCATGTTCTTGAACAGGAGCTGAGCAGCTGAGGGCTAACAGCAACCATTAAGAAACTTTAGATCATTTGGTGCCTCAAGATGAGGCTTGTGCAAGTCCCACTGGGGCCGTAGGTTTAGGATCATTGCCATGTACTTGCATTGAACCCTGTGTGTATGTTTGTGTGGAGGTAACTCTTGAAAAGCTACATTTGATGGTGAGTAACCTTTTTCCTCAGAGTTAATAATTGTGTTCTCTTCCTGGCTTTGCAACACATTCCTGTTGTATCCTTGGGGAAGTCACTTCATCTCTCTGTGCCTTTGGTGTCCTCATCTCTTACTGGGAATAACAATGTACAAAGAGAATATTTAATAGAATTGTTAGTGTTAGTAAAATGCTAAAATTAATGATGTCACTCTTATTACACACACCCCCTAGAGCTGGAAGGGGCCTTGAGAGGTCATCTAGTCCAGTCCCCTGCCCTTGTGGCAGGACTGAGCACCATTCCTGACATCTATTTGCCCCAATCCCTAAATGGCTTCCTCAAGGATTGAGCTCCTGACCCTGGGTTTAGGAGGCTAATGCTCAAACCACTGAGCTATCCCTCCCCTCAACTTTTTTTATTACACACTTGTAGCATGTGTAGTGACACCAAAATGTGTTTACTCTTGTGAATCCCAAGGAGCCAGCACAGTTCTGGGAGAGTGATCTGAGCTCTATTCTGCTTTATCTATCATCAGCAAAACTGCCAGCTAAATTCTCAGTGCAAAATCTGATTACCATAAGAGACAGAAAAAAGTGCAGCTGGATTTTCAAGTCCCATATTAAGTGTGTATTGTGGCAGAAGAGAAGCTTTATTTTGGTTTATAAACAGATATTATGCTGAGGGAATAAATATAGAACCCTGCAGATTTGTTTTGTTTAACAGAGTTTTGTTTGAGAGCTTACTGATGCTTAAGAACTTAGTCCAGAGTGAGTAGTGCCCCCACATCTAAACTACCCCACCCCGAATGGATGATTAGAACCACTTCTTCTTCAAGTGTCCCCGTGGGTGCTCCACAATAGGTGTCGGGCTTGCCCGGCGCCGCAGATCGGATCTTCCAAGCAGTTTCTGCTGGACCGCGCATGCGCCGGCGCGCGCCACTCCCTTGCGCGCTCCTGGCCATGTGCGTGATCCGGTCCCCGCCAGTTCCTCTTAACCGCCGTCGGCTGCAGACGGAATCCGAACTAGGCTAAGGCCAAGTAGCGTATTCAATGACTTTAACTGTTTTTCTTTAAAGTTTTTCAAGTACTTAGGCTACTGCAAGTTAGCCGGTTGTTATTTTTGCAAAAAAAAAAAAAAAAAGCAACAAACAAACTACAAGCGGGACAGCTTCAATCCAGTCCCAGTAACAAGCGCCGGAGGCCAGGAGCATAGGGCCATCAGCCCTCCTGCTGCGGCAGGCCATCGGAAGGGGAAAACAGCACAGAGAAGGTGCTAAGTACCCGTTTAACAACTGAAAGACTCACCAACAATGTCCTCTTCAGGATTTAAAAAATGTGAGTCCTGCCGAGAGGCGATGCCAGCGTCCGATGGGCACAGTCTATGCATAAGGTGCCTTGGGGAGTCCCATGTTGCACAGAAATGCTCCTTCTGTGCTAAATTAACAGCCAGAGCAAGGAGAGACAGGGAGATGCGGCTTAAAATGCTGCTTTTTGATAAGGCCCTCCAGCCAGACGTGCCGGAGCGGCCGCAGCAGGAGGGACCCTCCGGGGCCCATAAAAGGAAAGCTGCCTCCCTCACCCCATCAGCACAAAAACGGAGGAAAGCCTCCCCAGCCCGATCCCTGCCGGCAGCAACAGCGAGCGGGACGGGAGGAGCGAGCAGCCCCCAGCCGCAGCAACAGCTGATCGGCGGCGGCACGGAGAGCCACGTGGAAGTGACTCAGCCTCCGATAATCAGCCAGCCGCCCCGCACCGCAGGCAGGGCGGCCGCTAAACAAGCGCCGGTACTGGCGGCACCGACCTCCGGGGAACCGGCGGTGCAGAGCGCGCAGGCACGCAGCCTGCAGGCACCGAAGGACACCGCACGTGCGGCACCGCCTTCGAGCGTGCCGAGCACGGTGCGGACGGGGCCGGGATCCCCTGTGCGTCAGGGGGCGGAGTTACCTCCTCCAGGGAGGGGGAAGGCTGCACACAAGAGGAGGCATTGCAGCCCCTCTCCGGACAGGGCTGTGGAGTTGCTTTCTCACAGCCCTCCGCTTATGTTGCAGACTCCAACCAGAAGGCAGGGGTCCCCCCTAGCCTACCCGGAGCCCCCTTCTCCATTTTTGCAACCAGCCTCACCCTGGCTGGGACCACCTTCACCCTTCCTGGGGTTTGAACCGCTGGACTATTATGCAAAATCGCTCTCTCCAGTGTCTCGACGATCTCCCTCCCCCAGACGCAGAGGGTATGCACCAAGGGAGTGGTTTAGGTCACCTTCCCAAGAACAGTGCCTATACTGCCATGGTCGCCCCTACCACGCGGGGCATAGACACCATCGGCAATCTACTAGGGAAAGATCCCCACAGACGATCTCGTACCTCCGAGGGCAATTGCGACCGGGGACAGAGACGCAAGCATCTCAGGGGGGACTGGTTATGGAACCCGAGATTTTCCCTCGCAAACCTCTAGTGAGAGGGTGTACCATCACCAGCAGGAACCGGAAGGGTCCAGAGAGACGTACCCCAGCGGTTCCTCGCTCTCCTCCCCGGACGAGGCTACGGCCCCGAGGGACGTCCATCCTCCGGACGATCTCAAACAGTTTCAAGAGCTGTTTAAGAGGGTGGCCTTCACGCAAGGCATCCAGACAGCAGAGGTGCAAGAGAAACACCATAAGCTCCTCAAAAATTTGAGACCTCCGGCCTCCTCCAGAGTAGCAATACCGCTTGATGAAGCGATCTTAGAGTCCGCCACTACGATATGGCAGACCCCTGCGACTATTCCGCCTGTCCAAAAGAGAGCGGATAAGAAATACTTCATGCCGGCGAAGGGCATGGAGTTCCTGTTCAGCCACCCACAGCCAAATTCCTTGGTGGTGGAGTCGTCGCAACAAAGATCAAAGACATCTCAATTCAGGACAGGGGGAACAGACAAAGATGCCAAGAAGCTAGAGCTGTTCGGCAGAAAGGTCTACTCCTCCTCCACTTTAACGTTGTGAATGGCAAATTATGCAGCGCACTTAGCGAACCATAATTTCGACAACTATTCCAGGTTAACCTCCCTCATGGACTCGCTTCCAGAGGACAAAAAGCCGGTGCTTAAGGCCATAGTGCAAGAAGGCTACGCGGCCTCGAGGACGGGAGTTCAGATCGCCCTGGACGTTGCGGACACAGCATCATGTTCCACAGCAACGGCAGTGGTGATGCGAAGGGAGTCCTGGCTCCAGACTTCGGGTATACCGAGGGATCTGCAGGCGAAGATAGTTGACCTTCCCTTCGACTCACAGAAGCTGTTTGCTGAATCAACTGACTTGGTCCTTCATTCCAGTAAAATTCAAGAGCCACACTCAGGACCCTGGGGATTTACACCCCTCCATACAGAAAGGAAAGGTACTACCCTCAACAAAGACGGTACCAGTACCAGCAACAGCGCCCCCAGTACCACAGGGGTTACGAGCAAGGGTGACATCAACAGCACCAGCAGTACAGAACTCCCAGGCGACGTTCACAACAGAGCTGTGCGTCCTCGGGGTGGGGCCAAAGGCCACAAGTTTGACATACAGATCCAGGGCTGCGCCATCGCTACCATCGCACAAGGTCATCCGAAGTGACTATTCCACCATCGCCTCCGACCATTCTACGACCAGTGGCAAAGGATCACCACAGACAAATGGGTGCTGGAGATCATAGCCACGGGGTACGCCATCCCCTTCCAGTCGCTCCCACCGTCACGACCTCCACCCAAGCCCCACCTCCAGGAGGCCTCCCATGTAGCGAGGCTCAGGCAGGAGGTGGACCATCTCATGCTCATAGGGGCAGTGGAAAGAGTGCCGGAGCAACTGCAAGGGAAAGGGTTCTACTCGAGGTACTTCCTCACGGAGAAAAAGACAGGAGGCTGGAGGCCCATCTTAGACCTTCGCGGCCTCAACAGGTACCTGCGCAAGCAACGTTTTCGGATGACCACAATCGCCTCCATCCTTACAGCACTGGACGATGGAGACTGGTTCGCAGCCCTCGATTTACAAGACGCGTACTTCCACATAACTATCCATCCGGCTCACCGGCGATTCCTCCGGCTCATGGTAGGCAACGAACACTTCCAATACAAGGTCCTACCGTTTGGCCTCTCCTCGGCCCCCAGAGTCTTCACCAAGACCTTGGCAGTGGTGTCAGCCTACCTGCACAGACAGGGGGTATTTCTTTTCCCGTATCTGGACGACTGCCTGCTCAAAGGGGCCTCGAAGGGGGAGGTTCTGCGCATGATACGCGTCACAGCAAACACGTTCTCTTCACTCGGCCTGGTTATCAATCTGGCAAAATCAAAAATAGACCCCACACAGGACATAGAGTTCATAGGGGCTCGCATAAACTCGGTTACAGCGAGAGTATATCTACCAGAGGCTCGCTTTCGGGCCATCGGTTCCCTCGTGCAGGTCATCACCTTCAGCCCTACGGTGCCGGTCTTGACGTGCTTGCAGCTGCTGGGCCACATGGCAGCGGCGACGTTCGTAGTACAGAACGCCAGGTTACACATGCGCAGCATGCAGCACTGGCTGGCGAGAGTATACAAACCGGCAGTACACACCGTTCACAGGGTGGTGTCGCCCACAGCCGGGGTGCGCAAATCCCTACAATGGTGGGTAAACCCCAGGAACCTGCTAACAGGGGTACCCTTCCACCAGCCGCAAATATCGGTTTTTCTCACTACAGATGCCTCCCTCATAGGGTGGGGAGCGCACATGGGCGAAGAAGTGACTCAAGGACTGTGGTCACCCACGGAACAGTCACTACACATAAATATACTGGAGCTCAGAGCAGTGTTCAACGCCTGCAGACACTTTCGAGACCACATACAAGGCAAAGTCGTCGGGATCAGTGCAGACAATACCTCCACCATGTTTTATATAAACAGGCAAGGAGGAGCTCGATCCCGTGCCTTATGCGCGGAAGCAATCCGCTTATGGAACTGGTGCATCGCCAACAATATAATCTTGAAAGCCTCATACTTGCCGGGTGCGCACAATGTGAAAGCAGACCAGCTGAGCAGGCGTTTTGCACTCACACACGAGTGGCAGATCCGTCCCGATCTGCTACGGCCGATTTTCCACGCATGGGGTTTTCCCCAAATAGACCTGTTTGCCACTCAGCACAACAAGAAGTGCCCACGATTCTGCTCCAGGGCAGGACTGGGATGGGGGTCCCTGGGGGACGCGTTCGCGATCCCCTGGAGGGGCCCCCTGCTTTATGCGTTTCCTCCCACAGTGCTGATCCACAAAGTCTTGCAGAAAGCCAGGAGGGAAAGGGCCCGGATGATCCTGATAGTCCCAACGTGGGATCGACAACAATGGTTCCCCCTACTCCTGCGCATGTCGGACCGTCCACCGATGCCTCTTCCGGTGGCGCCGGATCTGCTCACGCAAGCCCAGGGGTCCATAGTGCACCCGCACCCCCAAAGCCTGCGACTGCAAGCGTGGTTAATCCATGGCTCAGCTCCCTAGAGAACACATGCACAGTGGAAGTACAGCAAGTCCTAGAAAGTAGCAGGAGGACTTCCACCAGGAAGACCTACAAGCAAAAATGGACTCGCTTCACGGCTTGGTGTTCTACCAAACAGCTGGCCCCCCTTTTGGTGCCTATTCCTACAATACTAGAGTATTTACTGGACCTCAAGAGAGGAGGACTCTCGCTATCCTCGTTGAAGGTCCACCTTGCCGCCATCTCGGCGTTCAGACATGAGGAGGAAGGGCACACGGTGTTCGCCCACCCTATGGTTACCAGGTTCCTCAAAGGGTTGGTAAACCTATACCCCCCTCGGAAACCGATTCCACCTTCGTGGAACTTGGACCTGGTGCTTACCACGCTAATGGGACCACCGTTCAAGCCCTTGGCCACAGTTCCCCTCCGCCTCCTTACAATAAAGACGACCTTTCTTCTTGCAATTTCGTCAGCTCGTAGGGTGAGCGAGCTCGCGGCAGTCATGGCAACGCCACCCTGCACTGTTTTTTCCAAGGAGGCGGTAACCATACGGCTGCATCCAGCCTTTGTTCCCAAAGTTTCTTCCGAGTTTCACATTAACGAACCTATTGTTCTACCCTCGTTTTATCCAAAGCCTCATAACTCCAATGAAGAGGCGCGCCTACACCTCCTGGATGTGAGGAGGGCGCTAGCCTTCTACGTAGACAGGACCAAGTCCTTCCGGAAAACGGATAGACTCCTAGTCTCCCTCGCTCCCAAATCGAAAGGAGAAGGTCTCTCCTCGCAGAGAATCTCAAAGCACATTGTATCCTGCATAAAAATGTACTACGAGCTCAAAAAGACTCCTTTATCGGCCACTCCCAGGGCTCATTCCACTAGGACGGTGGCGGCATCAACAGCCTTTTTCAAGGGCGTTGCGTTAAAAGACATTTGCAGAGCGGCGACCTGGTCATCCTACGACACCTTCGCCAAACATTACGCCCTTCACAGGGTATTCCAAGAGGATACCCGTCTCTCTGCAGCGGTCCTCTCGGGGACAAGCTGCACATAATCTGATTACCCACCTCCTATCTTGGGTTACTGCTGGGTAGTCACCTATTGTGGAGCACCCACGGGGACACTGGAAGAAGAAAGAGAAGTTACTCACCGTAGTAACGGTGGTTCTTCGAGATGTGTCCCCGTGGGTGCTCCACTACCCGCCCATCCTCCCCGCTTCGGGTCTCTGTTAGTGTTTTGCAGGGGCACCCGAGGCGGTTGGTCGAGGAACTGGCGGGGACCGGATCGCGCACATGGCCAGGAGCGCGCAAGGGAGCGGTGCGCCGGCGCATGCGCGGTCCGGCAGAAACTGCTTGGAAGATCCGATCTGCAGCGCCGGGCAAGCCCGACACCTATTGTGGAGCACCCACGGGGACACATCTCGAAGAACCACCGTTACTACGGTGAGTAACTTCTCTTTTCCTTATCTCCCACTGAACGCACAGTGACTGTTGTTTTTTTGTCTCCCTTCCAGGGCAGCCTCTGGTGATTTCTCAGTCCACTGTGGGGCAGCTTCAGACTCCTGGAGTTCTGCCTGCATCTCAGCCAATAATTGCTGTCACTGGAGGGGCCACACAACTGCCCAGTCACACTGTGAATGTACTGGCACCAGCTGCAGGAAGCATTTCAGTCAGTGGAAAAATAGCATTGGCCAAACCCATCATCCAAGACACCCCCCAAACTGCAGGCATGGATGTAAGTTCCAGCTGTTTTATGACAGTTAAAGTTTGAAACCACATGTCCCTTCAGCTGCTGGCACATAGAGTGGAAGTACTTGTGGGCTGCACAGCCTTATTAAGAAATATCTTTCCTAATGTCTAACCAGGGAAGGCGTTGTGTCAAATTGCGGGGGATCTTTTCTCAAGATTAGCTAGTAATTCTCAGAATGTGGGTTAGGATCCCAAAGTGGGTCACGACCAGTGTTCCTGCTGATCATTTCCCTACATATGCAGAATATTTTTTACGTGTGCTGAGGCTTGTGTGTACCTCCAGTAGAAATAAAACACCTAGATTGATCGCTTTTCTGGTCAGTTAGGTGGCATTTGAGACTCTCTCCTGAGCAGCTGCACAAGTGAACAGCTTACAGGGAACACAGATTAGGACTCCATTTTAGTTGGGTTTCCAGGGCTGGTGTTAGATTGCTGAGGCCCTGGTCTGAAGTTGAAGCCTGAGCCCCACCACCTCGGGCCAAGTGAAAGCCCAAGGACTTCAGTCCTTGGCAGAAAGGCTCAGGTTACAGGCCCTCTGTCTAGGGCTGAGACTTTGCCTCCCCCTACCCAAGGCACTGGGCGCAGGCTTTGCCCTTCTTTCCTTGTCTCCCCCCTCCCGCCCCCCTCTCCACCCCAAGCCCTGCCTGGGGAGGTGGGGCTCAGGTGAGCTCAGGTTTCTGTCAGTCTCCTGGAGTCATGTAGTAATTTTTGTTGTCAGAAGAGGGTAGCAATGCAGTGAAGTTTGAGAATGGCTGTGCTGGTCTAGCAGTGTGTGTGTCTGTGTAGATGCAAGCAGAGTAGTGTTGTCAGATCTTATTGATGTGGTGTCCTGACAGGTATCTTGCTTTGTCAGATGTTGCAAACTGTTCAACTGTGTGCATGTGCTACTTTTTTGTGCTGCCTATATTTTGTGCAGGTAGCCAGCACAGCAAACTCCAAGAGAACCCCAACGACTACAAATCAAACAAGTGACAAAGGTGCCCACACAGGTTTATTATAAATTAAGAATAGTAATAGCACTTGGTAGACTCTGAGACTACTAAGAATGTGTGCCTGTGACAATGGATGCAGCTCAGTTGGTGGTAGGACTTTCCACTTTTCCCTTGGCTGTACAAAGACACTCATTTTTATATGCACATATGATCGAAATACATACAACCCTTGATTTATCAGGGTGCCACCTTCTGACATACCTGGATGCCACCCATTACCTTGTACATGGTGGTTAGATCAAAACATTCCTCTCCGTCATACTGTCATCCTTAACCTATCCTTAATATGGGTCAGTGTGTTTTTGTTATCTGTGGGGAGCATGTTGGTACCAAAATGTTTCCTAATGGAGTGTTCTGATACCATTCTGCCATGTGTCTGTGTAACGTGCACCTTGTAACTCTTCGGTGTTTGTGTTTCTGCGGTGTCAGCCCTGTTGTTGACGGATTCTGTGAGCAGGGCCTGCCTGTTGCTCACAGCTTAACTGTGTGTGTGTGTGTGTGCGTGTGTGTGTGTGTGTGTGTGTGCGCGCGCGCACACATATATAATATATATATTAGCAAAACCTTAACTATTTTTGCCTCAAATTTGGGCCTCATTTTATTTTTGGGTGCTTTGGGCCCAACAGTGGAAGTGCCTGTATACACCAGGTGAGGAGACTGGCTCTGAAGTTAGGGTACTGGACTGGGACTTGCGAGATTTGAAATCTTCCATGGACTGATTGGTGACAATGGGTAAGACATTTAACTTTTTTGTTCCTAAGTCCTCCGAATGCAAATTATCCTCTTCTCCCACCTCTTACTGTTACTAAATACTGTAACAGCATTTATTGGACTGGGTGATGTACAAACACAGCAGAGATGTGGCCCCTTCAGACGAAGTGTAGATGATGAGGATACAAGCAAATGAGGAGGGTAAAGAATTGACTCAGCATTGTCAAACTGTTTTATGTTTACTTCATTGTGGTTTGAGGTACCTTCATATTATCTGCATATATTATATTCTGTTTACTCATAGGCGTACCCACACATATGCACACACTTGTCTTGTAGCTGCCAAAAGTTGCTCACTGTAATCCAGTGACTAGATGGATTAGATGTGACTGTGGAGCCAGGTTCTGTTGATCTGGATCAATGCTCTGATGTTGACAAGACTAAAAGAACCTGAGCCTGTATTGGTGTACACATTTTATTTGTTTTAGTCCATAGTTGTGGTTCTGTCCCACTGCCCCAGGCACTGAGTTACCAGTCAATGTCAGATGGATTTGATCCTTTCCCACTGCCCCAGATTTTTGTGTGATTCGTCACCTACAGATGGCATTTAATCTTCCTGTCTGGGTGGGTCATTGCTGCAGAATCCAGTTCCCATTGTTCTTCAGACACAAAGTTTTTGTTGTCCAGGCAGCTAACTCCAAAGGCTAACTCAATAAGCATCCACATTCACACTTCCAAATGAATCTCATAAACATCCATCCTCACACAGGGACAGCACAAGGTTTACAGGTTAATACAGCAGACCATATCCCTCAAAATGGAGTCTTTCTTACGATATGGAGTCATAAAGTGTCTATGAAAACAAAATGACAAATATAAAGAACAATACATAGTAGCATAAAACAACAAATACATAGATTAATGCAAAGGTACAAAATAGTACAAAGCTCCTATCAATAGATGCAGGGTAATACAGAGAAATACAAAGATACATGGTCATACAAAGTTTCTGTCAAAAAATACATTCCTATCAAAACATAATTTTCTGTCCAGGGCAGCTACATCGGGGAATGGGGCGGGGTGGCTGTTGCACTCCTGTGTGGTGAGTGCTGCTGTGGCAACAGGACTTCATGGGGCTTGCTACACAACTGGGAGGCTGGTGACCTCAGTCTCTGCAAGTGCAAGGCATTCAATGGATTTTTTTGGTTGATTTCAACATGTTAGCATATAATATGAGAGGGTTTCTGAGCATAGCTATCAGATATCAATCCAGGCTGTCTTTGCTTAACACTGGGCCACTTACAGTCCCCAGGCTGGGATTTCATTCTCGCTAAGGCAAATCCAGTCAGCCCCAAAAAACTACCTCTGGCAGCCCCACTGGCCAGGCATAAGCCACACGAGCAAACCCACAGACTTCCCAGCTGCTATACCAGGCCAGACCAACAACCCCCAACTCAGGTGAGCAGTTTTTAAAACCTCTTTCACCAAGTCCACACAGATTCTCCCAGGCCCTAAGGGGTCCAGCCACAGTCCCAGGTCAATATGTACTTGGATCTTACCCCTAAACAATACACTTGCCCAAATCCTTTAGATATAAAAATTTAAATCTTTATTTACAAAGAACAGGGTTAGAGGCAAAAATTGTTAAAGCAATACTTTATATACATCAATTACAGCTATTGAAGCAGGCCAGCGATGTTCTATTCTGAGTCTTGAAAGTCTCTGAAAATATACCTCATAGGAGATATGATTCCTGGTCACATAGTCTTAGTCACAGAAGAATTGCATATCTGGCGAGCTGGAACCAGAGTGCTGGAATATGGAAGCTTGGGAGAACAAAGACAGGAGCAAAGACTAAGACCAAAACCAAGTTCAAGGTGGATGCTGCTAGGCCCCTTTTATAGTGGTTTCTCTTTTTTGTTTCCTCCATGGAGGGAAAAAGCCCTTTCTTCTTCCCATTGTTGGAGAAATGACAGTGTTCTGGCTAACTGAGAGACATGGAGACTTCTCTGGGGTAGAATTACAAGGTGTTTATTATGCGCATAAGGTACCTCTCCAGGGAGAGGGACCCTGTATAGCAAAGTAACAGAGCATTTATAGTCTTAACTAGCATACAGTTGATTGGCTAAACACAGTAACTAGGATACATTTGATTGGATACAGGGTACAGTAATGGATGAGCAAACAGGTATGTCCCAACTGTCAAGCAACAATTCTTTAACATCTTATCTTGACAAGGCACAGTACTCCCAGTTCAGTTAGATCCTGTTCTTTCCAGCTCCTTACAGTCCGTGTGTGATGGAGTGGGGGGAGTGCAAGTGTGAGACTCAGGCT
The DNA here is from genome assembly GCF_033958435.1 of Carettochelys insculpta. Classification (NCBI taxonomy): domain Eukaryota; kingdom Metazoa; phylum Chordata; order Testudines; family Carettochelyidae; genus Carettochelys; species Carettochelys insculpta. The sequence goes on along the minus strand of NC_134145.1, from coordinate 65,491,106 downwards.
GGATGTGTGTGAGACAAGCAGAGCAGCTCCCAGCGGCTAAGGATGACCCTGGGGCTATAACCTAGGCTGGCAGGTAACACCTCTGCCCTGAACAAAGAGGAGGGAGGAGCGGAGCTGGTTTTTGGATCGGAGGTGGCAGTTAGAAGGTGGAGGGGAGAGGGAGCTGGAAGGCAGCCAGCTGGGCGAGGGAGAAGCTACACCCCAGAGGGGCACCCCTCGGGCTCCTCTCCCCAGGATGGGTTGGAATGACTGTCTCTGACTGCTGCAATAACTCTTCTGTAAGAAATTGGGCCACTGTTGCCTAATAAACTTCCTATTCTACCTGCTGAGTGAGAGTCACTCCTGCCTGCGGTCAGGGTGCAGTGCATGGGGATCTCTGAACCCCATCACACCGTGCTTCACATTCCTGTGTGGGATCGTACCATGGTCAGCTTATCTGCCAGCAAGCGAGCAGGGCGAATCACATGGGCATTTAGCCTTACAGAAGCAACATTAGTTATGCTAACTTCATACAGTTCGCCACAGTCCCCGCTTTTGGCTTTGTAGGCTAAGTGCCATTATCTAGACAATTCAGACAATTCCATACAGCAGCTTAGAGAAGAGCTTAGTACAACAAGTTACACAGCAAGTGATACAACAATACATGACCCCTATACAAAGGATAACAGTTATTAACACAAGAAGGACCTTTTTTCCCCAAATACCCAAATTAGGGATCCAGGATGTTAGCCAATCCCACCACTGGATTCCCTCAGTATTCTGCTTAATTTGTGTCTCCAGATGCTGGAGATCGGAGAGGCATCTCTCAATTAGCTGACTTTTATCAGAGAGATTAAAGCAACATGCCTTCAAAATCACTACACCCATGATTATGGCGTAGAAGGAGGTAATCAATTGCCATTCGGTTTTGTAGTACTCCTTGGCGGCGTCCAGATCACCTGATTCAGGTAAGCTGTTGTGGCAGACTGCCATTGAATGAATCCCAGGAGGCAGTCCCAAATTCTTTAGATATGTATTTACATCTGGGAATCCGTTCCTTTGTCTCAGACAAGTACTCTGGCTGCAGAGGCCTCCAACCACACCTGCCATTTTGTATCTTTAGCACTAAAACATTGCTAATACAGCTATAGAGCTAAAACCTATAAGTCTACCTACAAACATGATACAGACATATATGTTCACTCATCCCTCGCTATAGGAGCACAATTGGTTCCCAACTTTTTGCTTGTCAGCAAAAACTCCTAAGAGGGACCCTAAATTCCTATTAAAATACTTGTAAAAGACTCTGGTTCCAAGTGCTCAGAGTGGCAACAGGCAGCGTTCCTTTTGAAAAGTAAGTGAACCTGGGGTTGGGAGGGTGTTAAAGGCTGGGGACAGTTTGGGGCCATGAGGGGGAGGGAGGGTGAGTTAAAACCTGTAGGTGGCTCGGGTGGAGGAGGTGGCGTCTTGTTCCTCCTGGCTGCACCAGAGGTACCAGGGGCTGGGGGGAGCGGGAGCAGGGGGTTTGGAACTGAACAGGATGGGGTGGGTGTTGGGAGTGGGATGGGGGAATGTTGTGTCTGGGGTGGGGGGGAGGTGGAAGGCTGTGGGTTTCCCCACACTCCTGGCCAGGGACCCCGCGGCCAGCTGGGCTACAGCCGCAGGGCTGCGAGTCTTCCCAGCCAGGTACCCCATGGCTGGCTTGGCTCCAGGCGTGGGTCTGCGGGTCTCCCTGCACCCTAGCCAGGGAGCCTGCGGCTGGAGCAGAGCCAGGCGCGGGGCTGCTAGTCTTGCAGCCCCCGCCCCCAGCGGCTGGCTCGTATTAGCGAGGGAAGTTTACTTGTCTAGTGAGCATTGGTATGTATGTGTCTCCCTCATTTTAATGAGTACTCATAAGTCCAGTACTCGTTAAATGAGGGATGAGTGTAGCATACACAGATTCAGGGCATCCTCAGGTTTCATTACACGCTTTTCACAACCACCCGGCACAATATCAGTGTCAATAGATACAATGAACACATAAAAGGGCTTCCACATCCAATATAAAAATCCAGGCAGGTGACACATTTGAACTCAACACTTTCTGATATATGTGCATTTAAATCAAATCGTGCCACACTTGAATATTGTGCAGGGTCTGCAGTGGTTTTCGAATTAGCTAAAATGAGCCTTAGAAGACAAATTTAATCAGGTGTTCTCATTAGGTGGCTTCTGTTGTTCAGCAGATTCTGTTCCTGTGAAGATACCAGAAGTGGGAGCAGTGGTCTTTGAAAGTGATGCAGATACAGATGGTCGTCTTTGTAGCAAAGAAATAACTTGGAATCAGTTTGTAAATTAACCAAAATCAGAAAAGTAATGGCCTGCTGGAATTGGATTGTCTTGCAGAACAATAAATAGGACATAACAAACAAAATCGCTTTGTTTTGCTGTGTTAAGCTGGCTATTTCACGTCCAGCTCTGGTCCAGGATGCCTGTAGCTGCAAAGGCCAAGTGTGAAGAGACGACTCAGCTTTTCATTCCTGAAAGCTGCAGAGTGTGCACTGCTGGAGCTGGAGACTCCTACTCTAATTAGTGGCTTAGCAAGTGGTAGCAGCCCAGCCCAGATCGTACGGTTCTTTCTGTAGGGACAGACAATGAATGCCCTGTGATCAGTTGTTGCTCTCTTTGTACAGAAGATATTTGTGTACTTATGGGGATACCTGTATAGTAACTTCTGGTTTTGACTGAAATGGATCTTGAGGAAACTCCCTGGGAAATATGAATTACAGTGTATCTGTGATGGCTGAACGGAAGGTTCACAATGGACAATAAAGATAAGCAATACAGGACCTAATTTTGAAAAAGTACCTCAGTGCTTGCAAATGGACACCCAGTTCCTCTCGTCCTTAGGTTTGGTAACAGTTAATTTGTGTCATGGCAGTTTGAAGACATACTTGCAACAAATTGTTGTTTTTCCTTCAGATCGAAGTGGGAAAAATGTCTAAATCCATACTCTTGTTGGCAGACTTAAGGAGTAAATGTTACATTGGCCCTAGATGCATCTACTATATTCATTGCTGGAACTGTCAGCTATAGAAGCTGTTGTAAGTTGAACTGTTTAGTGATTTTTAAAGAAGTATCAGTGGCACTCGGATGATATACAGAGGTCAAAATGTTAAATTTCTGCACTCCATCTCAGAAAGGTTGCTGACCCCTGGGCTGCATGATTTCTCTTGACCTTAAGTCAATGAATCTAAGTCTTGATATTTCTTTGGCTGACAAACTTACTGAAGCTGTTCTGGAGGTCCCAGAAGAGCTTGGGCAATGGCCACAGGGATGCCAACTTGGCATGTCTTTTTTTCAAGGACCCAATGGTGTCTGGACTAAGAGTCCCCTAAGTCTTAGCCTGTAACCTCTTAATGTGTAAGATGTTGAGCCCCTTAATGATTGCTTCCCAAGGGATTCAGATTGTCAGAAGAACCTTCCAAGTTTGTGTGAGCGGGAGTCTTCACTGTATGCCCCTCAAACCCCACCCCCTGCCCCACCCAAAAAAAGATAGGGGTAGGAGGAAGCAACCACCATTAGAAACTTGGTAATGATCAATGTAGACCTTGTAGCGTGGGTGCTGTTTCCACTTCATTTAGTGGAGAACCCTAAGGACTATTGTGAAGAGTTGCAGTGGGAAAAGCCTGCATGACTATGACTATGCTATGCTTTGTGAAGATGCAGTTTCCCAGACTCTAACGTTAAAAACAAAAAAAAACCCTTTTGTATTGGTCAAATGAAAGCAACTTTTGTGCTGAGATTAAAACATTGACCTATAATATTTGGCTCAATCTGTTATTCTTCTGAAAGTTAGAGCATGGACCTGATTAGAAACTACCTTGCTTGTTTGAATGTTGTATGCTGAATGCAGTGAAAGAGCAATCTGCATTTATTATATAAAATTAGACTTAAAAATTCACTCAAGCCTTCTGAGACGGTGCTAAGAAATAGGTTAGAAAGAATTGTATCTCACTTTATTTTTAGCCAAACACAACTTAGTTACCTTACAGTCTATGATGAAGAAAAGCTACACTATTGGTGGAAGGCCCATTGCTGAAATTTCTGGTTATATTTGTGTATGTGTGAGTGGAGGAAAGGGAAGTACATTATTGAAAAGCAGATTTTGTTATTCCATCTTTAGTGCAAACAGTGTTTAAACTTGGTGCTCTGCAAGGAGCTTGTCTTTATGAGAGGACAGGTCTGGTATCACTGTGAGATGGATTTTGCAATGAAGTCCGTCTGCCAAATTAGCTGGGCATCAGTCATTTAACTACATAGCACCATTGGCAACATTTTAGCTTTTGGATTCTGGCTGACTAGTGGTGTAGAGCTTTTAAATGAAGGCAAGGTGATAAAATACCTGTCTTTCTCATTAGCTGACCTGCCTATTTCTTTCTGAAAGGAAAAACTGTGAGGTTTTTTAAAAAGTTAAAACAAAGCAATTCAAGCCTCTTAGAAGAAAACAGGGAAAGCGGGGCTTGGTAGAATACAGTTCTCCAAGAAATGGCCAACAAACAAATAATGGTATGAAAAGGTTGGAGACAAGATGCAGTGACTGAACTTTAACAGAAGGTGATATGAAATAAGACCTGAGGTCACATCCTCCACTGAGACAAATGGCATAGTGCCATTGATTTCAGTGGAGCTACGCTAATTGGCACCTACTGAAGAGCTGACCCTTTGTGATGAGCAGATTGGGTAGGTGCTAGGTGACTTCCTGGTATGCTGATCTTTGTTTGCTACCATTGAGACCTTCTCCACTTTCCTGACTGCCTCTTAGTGGGTGTCTTTTGGTTAGGTATTTCCATCCTTATTGTCTGGCTTCAGTTTTTCTGACACGCACAGACGAACATACTGCTCCTAGTGTTTGTTCCAGTCGCTCTTAAAAAGCCATCTTCGTATTTTAAACACATTATTTCCCCATTCGTCCTGTGGATGGTAAAGCCATTTTTGTTTAATTTCCTTAAAAACCTCACATAATATTTTAAAAGCCATAAGACTACTTATTGGTTCCAGATCTGCTGGAAAAAGTGAATGCAGCCTCTCTCCTGCTGTGGAGTTTCTTTGGGGATTTCTTTTAGTGAACCTTCCACTACAAAGCATTCTTGCTGCAATACAAACCCTTCCCTGCATGAAATGATACTGTGTATTAACAGGCATGTTAGTCTTGTGGATTGAGCCAAAACACAATTAAGTACATCAAGCTTTTTAAGAAATAAGTATCAGTATTTTCAAATTTACCAAAGAGCTTAATTTAAACTCTCAAAAAGAAGAAACTTCAGTTCCAGTGTTGAGTCTCTTAGCACTGCACAGTGAGGTTAAAATGCTTTCTGTGGATGAAAGATACGAGACTGTGAAAGTGATGAGGTTCCTGTCCTCCCTCCGCTCTCTTTCCAATCACTTTTAACTTCTCAAGACTCCACATTAGCCATCCTTCTTCAAATCTGGAGTCACTTTTTTAATCTCTTTTTTTTTCCCCCATCATTCTCTCCCATGCCCACACCCAGGCTCCTGTCAGCCTTTATTGGCTCTTCCACAGTGCTGTCTCTGTGCTCTGTTCTGACTGCCAGAATGTTGGTCCATGCCTTGATGCTCTCCTGCCTTGAGTCCTGATTTGCAGATTCCAAGTCCAGGAGGAGCTAGCTGACTACCTGTGTAACACAGGCCATTGGACTGCCCTGAATCAGATCCTTTCTAACTTAGAGCAGATCTTCCAGAAAAAACATCCACTCTTGATTTTAAAAATTAACTGCAATGAAGAATCTACTACCACCTGTTCAGATATTTAATTACTTGCCATTGGGTTGTTTTTTTGTTTTTTTTTTCAGGGGGGGTTGTTTGTTTGATTTTTATTAATATGTGCCCTTCCAGTTTATCTAGTTTGAGATTCCAGCCACTGGATCGTTTTTAACCATCTGCTAAATTGAAGAGCCCAAAGGATTTAACTCACTGCTTGTGGTTAAGCCCATAGTTAAGTCTGTATTTAATTGTAAGTGCTGTACTGAATCAGAATGCATTTCAGACATGTTAATATGCTTTGCTGACCTGGACCCTTAATTACTGCAAATTTATCCTCAACCTGCCCACCTCCACCTTCCCTGTTTGCAGTTTATCCAGAATGCAATTGATGAAGCAACCTTCCTTTTCTGATGCTTTGCTCCTGCTCTCCCTGAACTGCTTGTCTTCTGTTTATTTTCTACATAAGAGTTTGCTCATATTGTTGGTGAGCACAGCTCTGCCTCAGTTTACATTACTCTTCTCTTCCCGTCACCATCTATGATTCACACAATCTTCCTAGCTAGTTACTTTCTTTGTTTCCTTGCCCCACTCTCCTTTCCCCCATTCTTTCATGCAGTCCTTTTTCCCTTGGAATAGGGAAAGCTCAATGATTTTCATGAGCATTTGAGGGCCATTCCAACTGCTTATAGAAATGCTTCATAGCATTTGAGAATCATTATTGTCTAATTTGATGTTGGCATTTGCTAATCACTTCTAAGCATGTGCATGAAACAGATTATTTAAATGAAAACTTGCTTTTGAACAGTTCAGTGACTACTTAATGGGGAATTGAGCCTTTCTTTGCTTGCCTATAAATCCAGGCACCTCAGCTGCAGGATCAGCTAATTACTTGACTTTATCTTAAGCAGCTTTAACAGTGATTTCAGAAATCTCTAATAAAAATCTAGTTCTTTGGAGCAATGAGTAGGTAGGTAGTAGTAGTAGTAGGCATCCTTCAGTCTATGTAGACTATGGATCGCGCCCTTGATAGTTCCATTTGGGATCATTATTTGCAGCATCGACTGTGACTGTGAAGGCCCACACGAGAGTGACAGTCCTTGCTGCACCTGTTGCATGTGTAGTGGGTGTCTGGCAGGTCCTTACTGTGCTTTCTGTGGGCTCACTTCTCCTCTGCTAGCTGTCTGATCCTCATCTCACCCTTCTGAAGGCCCTTGCATAGTTCCTGCCTCCATCTGCTGCGACCGTCTGCGAGTTCCTCCTAGCTGTCCAGCTCGATGTCTACCTCCCTGAGGTCCCTCTTGCGAATATCTTTGTAGCACAACTGGGGGCGTCCAGGAGGTCTTTTGCCAGAGGCTAGCTCGCCATACAGGATGTATTTTGGGATCCTTCCATCATTCATCCTGTGGATGTGGCCAAGCCAGCAGAACTGCCACTGCCTGAGGAGGGTGTGCATGATTGGGATTCTAGCTTGCTCAAGGACGGCAGTGTTGGGCATTCTGTCCTTCCACGACATTCCTGAGGCAGCGCAAGTGGAAGACGTTCAGCCTCTTTTCCTGGCGGGCGTACAGGGTCCAAGACTCGCTGCCATAAAGGAGGGTGCTGAGAATGCAGGCTCTGTAGACCTGCATTTTGGTGTGGGAGTACAACTTGATGTTACTGCACACTCTCTTGCTGAGTCTGGACAGAGTTGTGGCTGCTTTTCCAATCCACCTATTTAGCTCAGTCTCCAGTGACACGGTGTCAGTGATGGTGGACCCGAGGTAAATGAACTCGTGGACAACCTCTAACGAATAGTTGTCAGTGCTGATTGATGGAGGTTCAGCAACGTCCTGACCAGGTACGTTTATCTTCTTTAGGCTGATGGAAAGCCCGAAGTCCTTGCATGCTTTGGAGAACTGATCCAGCAGTTTCTGAAGCTGGTCTTCTGTGTGTGAACGTAAGAATGGCCATACTGGGTCAGACCAAAGGTCCATCTAGCCCAGTATCCTGTCTGCCAACAGTAGCCAATGCCAGGTGCCCCAGAGGAGGTGAACCGAAGACAATGATCGAGCGATTTGTCTCCTGCCATCCATCTCCCACCTTCGACAAAAGGCTAGGCACCATACCTTACTCCTTGCTAATAGCCGTATTTGGACCTAACCTCCAAATATTTATCAAGCTCTCTTTTAAACTCTGTTAGAGTCCTGACCTTCACAGCATCCTCTGGTAAGGAGTTCCACAGGTTGACTGTGCGCTGTGTGAAGAAAAACTTTCTTTTGTTAGTTTTGAACCTGCTACCCATTAATTTCATTTGGTGTCCTCTAGTTCTTATAGTATGGGAACAAGTAAATAACTTTTCTGTATTCACTTTCTCCACACCATTCATGATTTTATATACCTCTATCATATCGCCCCTCAGTCTCCTCTTTTCTAGACTGAAGAATCCCAGTCTCTCTAGCCTCTCCTCATATGGGACCCATTCCAAACCCTTAATCATTTTCATTGCCCTTTTCTGAACCTTTTCTAACGCCAATATATCTTTTTTTTCAGCTGAGGAGACCACATCTGCACGCAGTACTCAAGATGTGGGCGTACCATAGTTTTATATAGGGGAAATAAGATATTCTTCATCTTATTTTCTATCCCTTTTTTAATTATTACTCCTACAGCAGTGTCATCTGCGAACAGCATATCTCTGATGGGGACTTCCCGCACCTTTAGACTTAGCTTTTAGCCTTGCAAGATTAAACAGTTTCCTATCAGATCTAAGCCGTGTCTACACGTGCACGCTACTTCAAAGTAGCGGCACTAACTTCAAAATAGTGCCCGTCATGGCTACACGTGTTGGGCGCTATTTCGATGTTAACATCGACGTTAGGTGGCGAGACGTCAAAGCCGCTAACCCCATGAGGGGATGGGAATAGCGCCCTACTTCGACATTCAGCATCGAAGTAGGGACCGTGTAGTCGTTGCGCGTCCCACAACATCAAAATTGCAGGGTGCTCCATGGCGGCCATCAGCTGAGGGGTTGAGAAACGCTCTCTCCAGCCCCTCAACTCAATGGTGGCCGCGTGGAGCGGCCCCTTAAAGGTCCCCTCCCCCTCCCTTTCCTGTGCAGGAAGCTGAGAGAACGTGCAGGCGGCAGCCCAGACACGCGGCCAGCCTGCACATCTCACAGCCAGCACAGACAGCCACCCCAGCTGTGATGGCTGCCCGGCAGCCCCCCCAGCGCCCCCAGGGCACCCCCCCAAGGGGAGCCAGGGCAGCCAGGGCTCCCAGGCTGGTAGCCAGGCCGGGACGCGGCAGCGGGGCCCCTCCTGGACGGAGGCCAAGCTTCAGGACCTGCTGGGGCTCTGGAGCGAGGAGGAGGTGCTCCAGGTAATGGGGAGCAAGAGGCAGAACGCGGATGCGTTCGCTTGGCTGGCCGAGGGCCTGGCCGCCCGGGGTCACCCTGCCCGCACTCCGGACCGTGTCCGGAGTAAAGTGAAAGAGCTGCGGCAGGGTTACGCCCGGGCCCGGGATGCGGCCGGCCGATCTGGGGCCGCCCCCGTCACTTGCCCCTTTTACAGGGAGCTCAGGGACATCCTGGGCCCCCGGCATACCTCTTCCCCTCCGGCCACTCTTGACACCTTGGCTGAGGAGCCCCAGCAGGCCCCGGAGGCGGAGTACGCCCCGGAGGTAAGCCCCGCCCCCCTGGAGCCCACCCCCGGGGCACCAGAGCAGGAGGAGGAGGATGAGGGGGACTCCTCCTCCACTGAGACGGGGCTACAGATCCTCCTCCCATCCCGGAGCAGCAGCCGGGCGTCCGCCCCCCGGGTGTCCCCCGACCGTGGGAGTGGACCTACAGGTATGTACCCCCCGGTGTACACCCCCGGGGTTGAGGGGCAGGGGTAATAGATATGTGGCCAGGGCCCTCCACATGCCCGGATGGCCGTGGCCCCAAGGACAGCAGTGCCATGTCCCTCACAGGAGTGCATCAGCCCCTGCCCCGCCCCCCCGCCCCCAGCACGACAGTGCCATGCCCCATCCCCGGGGCAGGGGGGAGGGGAACCTCTAGGGTCCGCCGGGAGGAGGGGTGGGACACCCCACAGCAGCAGCAGCAGTCGCAGCAGCATGTGATGGAGTGGGGGGAGTGCAAATGCGAGACTCAGGCTAGATATGAGCAACAAGCTGAATAGCTGCCAGGGGCAAAGGATGATCCTGGGGCTACAACTGGCAGGTTACACCTCTGCCCTGAACAAAGAGGAGGGAAGAGCCGAGCTGGCTTTGAATCGGGGGTGGGGGGTCGCAGGTAGAGGCTAGGGGAAGGGAGAGCTGTAAGGCAGGCAGCCTGAGGAGGGGGAAAGCTACACCCCAGAGGGGCACCCCTTGGGGTCTTCTCCCCAGGACGGGTTGGAAGGAGTGTCTCTGACTGCTGTAGTGTCACTTCTGGGAGAAACTGGGCATCTGTGGCCTAAGAAACCTTTCCTGTCAGACCCTGCTGAGTGAAGTGAGAGTCACTCCCGCCGGGGGACGGGGTGCAGGGCAGGGGGACCCGTGAACCCCATCACAGCAGCATCTCCCAGGGACGGGGATGGGGAACCTGCAGCACAGGGGTCGGGGGACAAGGGCCACGGCTCGGGGCCCACACTAATGCCTCTCTCCACTCTTCTTCCCCGCTCCTGTGTTCCGCAGCTGCACCATCAGAAGGACCGGAGAGCGCCGGCGAGGCTTCAGTGGTCCCGGAAACCCCTCCGGGGCCATCGCTCCAGGCCAGCCCCTCGGCGGAGGACCGACCGGCCCCACAGCGGGCAAGACGGCAGACCCAGCACCACCACCACCCGACGGCGACGGACCCCCAGCTGCTGGCCATCCATCGTCGGCAGCTGGAGGTCGCGGAGCAGCGCCTGCGGGTGGAGCAACGCCGCCTCCACCTCCAGGAGCGGGCGCTGGCCTGGCGCCAAGAGGCATGGGGGGGGCCTACATGGACACGTTCAACCGCCTAGTGGACTACCTGGCCCCCCATGCCGCGCCAGCCGCCGCTGCGCCCACCCTGAGTGCTCCACCCACCGCACCACCCGCTGCTCCGCTCGTCGCCGTGCTGGCCGCCGTCGCCCCGCCACCGAGGGCCGGACTGCCGAGGGAGACCTGGGGCCAGCTGAGATTCGCCGGACGTATCTTCTGGTCCGCCCGGCCCCCAGCCAGCCCCACACAGGGCTGCGGCCAAGGCGGGGCTCCCGGCCGCCCACCCCCAGTGCCGGACTATAGGGGCATGGGGCCCAGGACGTGCCCCCCCCCCCCGTATATAGTTTGGACTTATTTATTTGTGCCCCCCGTTTGCCCCGTCCCCCCCCATGTAAATAGTTCTCCCCTTCCTTGCAATCCCTGGGTTTTTTTGTAAATATATGCATACTTTTTTATTATTCACTTATAATAGAAGTTCTTGTATATAGTTTGGTATTAGTTAAAACAACAGTTAAAAGAAAACCAGTTTGATTTTACAAACAAGTGCGTGCTTTTATTTGTCCAGGAAAAGTTGGGGGGGGTGTGCTGTTGGGTGCTCCGTGGTGTGGGCGTAGGGGCAGGGAGTGTTGTGGAGGAAGTGGGGGGGCGCAGTGGGGGGCCTGGCAGAGTTCACCCCGCGGCCTCATCGAAGTGGGCCCGCAGGGCCTCCCGGACCCGGGTCCCTTTGGGGTCCACCTGGCGACTGGGGGCAGCGGGGGCTGCACGTCAGCCCTGCCGGCCTCCACAGCCCAGCCCTGAAAAAAGGCCTCCCCCTTGCTCTCGACGAGGTTGTGGAGGGCTCTGCATACACCCACAATCTGGGGGATGTTGGTGGGGCCCGCATCGAGGCAGGTGAGGAGACATCTCCAGCACCCTTTGAGGCGGCCAAATGAGCGCTTCACCACCTGGCGCGCGTGGTTCAGGCGCTGGTTGAAGCGTTTCTGGCTGGCAGAGAGATGGCCCGTGTACGGGTGCATGAGCCAGGGCCGGAGGGGGTATGCCGCATCTGCGATGACACAGAGAGGCATGGTGGTGTCCCCCACAGGGATCTCCCGCTGGGGGATGTAGGTCCCCACCTCCAGCCGGCGGCACAGGCCCGAGTTCCGGAAAACCCGGGCGTCGTGGGTGCTACCAGGCCAGCCCACATAAACGTTCTGGAAATGGCCCCGGCTGTCCACCAAGGCCTGGAGGACCACTGAGTGGTAGCCCTTGCGGTTTATGTAGCGTCCTCCACTGTGTTGCGGGGTGCGGATGGGGATGTGAGTCCCATCCAGAGCCCCGAAGCAATTGGGGAAGCCTAGCATGGCAAAGCCCACGATGATGGCATCTGGGTCCCCCAGCCTCATGAGCCTGTGGAGGAGCATGGCGTTGATGGCCCGCATGACCTGCAGGGGAAGCACATGGGAGAGCACCAATGAGGGGTGAGCAGGGTGTGCGTGGCCCTGCCCTGCCCGGGCCCCCCTGCCCTGCAAGGGCTGCCTTCCCCCCCCTCTCCCCTTGGGTCCCCTTACCTCCATGAGGACAGCCCCGACGGTGGCCTTGCTGATGCCAAACTGCTGTCCCATGGATCGGTAGCTGTCTGGAGTGGCCAGCTTCCAGACAGCAATGCCGACCCATTTCTCCACGGGGAGGGCACGCCGCATGGCGGTGTCCTGGTGCCTGAGTGCAGGGGTGAGCCACTGGCACAGCTCCATAAATGTCTGCCGGCTCATCCTAAAGTTCCTGAGCCAGCGGTCGTCGTCCCATTCCTCAAGCACCAGCCGCTCCCACCAGTCAGTGCTGGTGGGGTAGCTCCACAGGCGGCGGCGTGTGAGGTGGGGGGCGGGTCAGGGTGCTGCCGGGTTGGGGGTTGAGTCCTGCTCTCCTGCGGGCCGCTCCTCCTCCGGTGTGGCAAGGAGGTGCTCAGCTGCCTCCCGCATGGCATGGAGCAGGGCAAGCCCTGCTCCTGCAGGGGCGGCTGGGTGGACCTCTGGCGGCGGCGGCTGCTGCTGCTGCTGCTGCTGCTGCTGCTGCTGCTGGGGGTCCATGACTGCGTCGCCCGAGGTCTGCGTGCCTATGGCTCTTCAGACCACGTGCTGTGCAGGCTGTGTGTGTCTGGGAGAGGCCCTTTAAGGGAGCGGCTAGCTGTTGCCCCGGAAGCGCTAGTCCGCCCTGTGACCCTGTCTGCAGCTGTGCCTGGCACCCCTATTTCGATGTGTGCTACTTTGGCGTGTAGACATTCCCTCGCAGCGCCTATTTCGATGTGGTGCTGCGCAACGTCGATGTTGAACATCGACGTTGCCAGCCCTGGAGGACGTGTAGACGTTATTCATCGAAATAGGCTACTTCGAAGTAGGCTTCACGTGTAGACGTAGCTCTTGTGTGCAAAAAGATGCCCTCTGTTGAAGATCCAAAGGCATTTTTCAGGAGGAGTGTGAAGAAGATCCAGAACAACGTTGGAGCAAGGAAGCATCCTTGTTTGACACCGCTTCTGATGCTGAAAACATCCGATAATGTGCCGTCATATTGGATGGTTCCTCTCATGTCTTTGTGGAAAGACTGGGTCATCTTGAGTAGCCGTGGTGGACAGCCTATCTTGTGGAGCAGTTTGAACGGTCCATCCTTGCTGACCAAGTCGAAGGCCTTGGTCAGGTCGATGAAGGCAATATAGAGTGGCTTCCTCTGCTCCCTGCATTTCTCCTGCAGCTGTCTGAGAGAGAAGACCATGTCAACGGTAGATCTTTCTGCACCGAATCCACGCTGGGATTCGGGATACACCCTCTCAGCAATCTTCTGGAGTCTGCCGAGGATGACGCGAGCGAACAGTTTACCAGTGATGCTTAGGAGGGAGATTCCACGGTAATTGTTGCAGTCGCTTCTGTCTCGTTTGTTCTTAGACAAGGTTACAATGTTAGCATAGCACATATCCTGTGGAACCTCTCTCTCTCTCCAGCACAGGCACAGTGGCTCGTGTAGGGGTTCCAGGAGTGTGTCCGTGGCACACTTGATTACCTCTGGTGGTATACCAACCTGGCCTGGGGCCTTTCCTACCACAGTGCTGTTGATGGCTTTCTTCAGTTCGTCCACAGTTGGTACCTGATCCAGTTCGTCCATTACTGGTAGGAGGTCGATGACATTGAGGGACGTATCAATCACAATGTTCTCGCGTGAGTACAGCTCAGAGTAGTGCTCGACCCAGTGCTCCATCTGTTTGGCTTTGTCAGTGATGACTTCATCAGATTTGGATTTCAGAGGTGCCATCTTGTTCTGGATGGGTCCTAATGCCTTCTTGATGCCCTCGTACATTCCCCTGAGATTACCAGAGTCAGCACTGGTCTGGATGCTGCTGCATAGCTTGAGCTAGTAGTTGTTGGCACGGCACCTGGCTGTCTGCTGTACTGTCTTTCTGGCTGCTCTGAGTGCTTGCAGGGTACTCCGGCTCGATAAGCGTTTGTGCTCCAGGAGTGCAGCGCACTTCTTTTCGATGGCTGGAATCATCTCACCGGAGTTAGCTTCGAATGAGTCGTTTGTGTTTCTAGCTCTTCTTCCAAACACCGACAAGGCTGTGTTGTAAATTGTATCCCTCAGATGCTGCCATCTGGATGTCACATAGGCACCCCCAGGGCTCCTGTGCAGATTCTCTTTGAGGGTCTCTCTGAACTTTTCGGCTCTTTCTGAGTTGGCTGTCTTTCTGGCATCAATGCGGGGCCTTCCACTTAGTTTAGAGTGGTACAGCTTCTTGGCAATCACCTTGAGTTTGGAGCAAACTAGCGAGCGATCTGTATCGCAGTCGGCACTATGATAGCTGCGTGTCAGAAGGACGTTTTTGAGGTTCTCACGTCTAGCGATGACCACGTCTAGTTGATGCCAGTTTTTCAAGTGTGGGTGTCTCCATGACACTCTGTGCTGTGGCTTGGTTTGGAAGAATGTGTTTGTGATGCACAGATTGTGGCATGTGCAGAGGTCAAGAAGACGCTGTCCATTTTCATTCATTTTTCCCCACACCAAAGTGGCCTAAGCAGGAAGGCCATGAGTCACAATTGGCTCCAACTCTTGCATTGAAGTCACCCAAAACGTACAGTTGTTCGCGAGCAGGTATTTGCGGTATGGCAGCACTAAGCACGTCATAGAACTTGTCTTTTACTTCCGGTGTGGCATACAGGGTTGGAGCGTAAGCGCTGATCAGGTGGACAGGACCGGCGCAAGTTTGAAGTATGACCTGAAGGAGTCTTTCTGATCCGCCCATGACTAATTTTACCATTTGTAGAAGGGTGTTTCTGATGGCAAAGCCAACACCATGCTCCCTGGGTTCTTCCTGGGCTTTACCCTGCCAGAAAAAGGTGTAGTCCTTTTCCTTTAGAGATCCCGAATCTGCGAGTTGCGTCTCTTGCAGAGCATCAGTGTCAACTTGGAGCCTCTTCAGTTCCTCATTGATGACAGCGGTCTTTCGGGTGTTGCTGATGTCCTGAAGATCTTCAGTCAAACCGGTCAGCATGGTCCGCACATTCCAGCAAGCAAGCTTAAAACTTTGATGGTTTCCTTTTCTTGTTGATTTTCTCATTGGGTTGCCTGGTTCTCAAATTTCATTCACTTGTCAGGTTTGGGAACCTTAAGCCTCATGCACCCAGTGAGGCAGGTGAACTGTGGTGGGACAGTACCCTACTGGGTGGGGGCTGCCCAGCTTGAGGCGGGTGGTGACTGTCCAGTGAGATGCGATGATCTCTCCTGCCATCGAAGGCAGCCCCTGGCGCTCGTTCTCTGTGCCAGTCGAGCAAGAGCTTATAACCTGTATCTGTCACCTCCCGTGTTGGTTCATTTGGAGCAATGAATACATTTGCAAATCCATCTGCTCAGACCCCTTTGCTCCTGTTAGAACGTGGCACTGTATAATATGTCCTGTTAGTGTTGCTGATGTTGCAGCATTGTTAATGCTGTTAGTGTTGCTGTTCTTCAAATGCTTGCTCATGTCATTTCTGTTGTGGGTGTTTGAACACCCATGTGCAAGGTTATTTGAGATGTTTGCTTTACTGGCATCCATAGGGCTGGCTGTAGTGTTGTCTGGAGTGCCATTCTCTGGTGGTGGTGTACTGGGACTGCCATCCCTGTGCCTTCTTAGTTCATTCTTACCTGTTTAGATGGTTCTTCTTTGTTGTTTAGTGTAGTGATTAGTTAGCTGTTAAGTGCTTAGTAATAGAGTCCTGTCCTGTTTGGCCTGTATCAGGGCATGCCCTACTTCCCAGGTTGTAAGCCATGTTCTGAGTGCTGCTGGCTGATGCCCATCAGTGATCCTCATGAGAGGAGTTTGAAGTGTCTGAGGGAGTCCTACGGAAAAGACAAATGCAGTTTCATCGCTGAACGCAGAAAGAACTAGACATTTGATTGAGGGCTGTCCTTATGGAGTCTGCTCTGCACTTGTCTTTGGACTCCATGCTTGCTACCTTGACATCTGCATGCAGTGCACCACCAGCACCAGGATGTGCCTGGCACAGTTCCCCTTCACGGTTACCAAAGAATTAGTCTGAGTTGAGAAGGCACTTCCACTGCACACATATGCCTGACATTGTTAAGTCACATGAAAGCATGGACATATGCTGTCCAGCATGTACAACTCTGCCTCAGACTCTGACTGCTTTGACTGTCATTGGTCAGGTCCTAATGGACAACACAGCCATGGTCTTCTAAATGAGCAGACTGAGAGGCTGTAAGTTGCCTGCTCTCTGTCAGGAGCACTAAAGCGCTGGAACATCAGTCTGCAGCATAACCGGTAATGCAAATGTGACCTTGCCAGTACGCTTACTCTGCTGCCAGTACTCGTACAAATACTTCCCTTCTCTGCTTTTTCCAATTCCGTTTTATCTTTTGTTGAAATAGGATGATCAGAATTGCACGTAGCATTCAAGATCTGTATGTATCATGGATGTACGTAGTGGCATATTTTCTGTTTTAATACTTATCCCTTTCCTAATGAGTGTTAACATTTTTAGCTTTTTTTGACTGCTGTGCACACTGAGCGTATGTTTTAAGAGAACTGTCCATGTTGACACCAAGGTTTCTTTTTTGAGAGGTAACAGATAATTTAGACCTCATTATTTCTTACATATACTTGGCATTTTCCCAGTGCATGTGCATATACAATACATACTTTGCATTTATCATCTGCCATTTTATTATCCAGTCATGGGGTTGTCAGATCCCTTTGTAACTCTTCATAGTCCACTTTGTATTTAACTATTTTAAGTAATCTTGCATTGTCTGCAATTTTTGCTAATTCACATATACGTAAACATACTACATGTTTTGCTAACTTCCATATTTTGGATCTTTTCTTAAATATGCTGAATTGTGGAGTAACTTTGACTCAAAGTAGACATTCAGAACATGTCAAAACGTGACCACTAGCATTAACTGTTCAACCATATATTAAAGAACTATGTACTATGTTGTATGTCTTGTATATTTGCTTTTTAAAAGAAGTCCAAAGTAAGTGTCAGAAAGTTTTCTCCTAAATAATTTTTACCACACTTATAACTAGTCTCACATGATCCTCTCATCTTCAAAGTTACTTAGAAAATTCAATCACTTTACAAACTGAAGTTAGCATTTCAAAGTAATCCTACAAATATTTTTCTGAGCAAACTTTAAGACCTTAACACATGATCTCTGGCATCTCCTTAACCACATGCTTACTTACATAATGTGATGGGAAGGTCCCGTAGATAACTGGAACTAAGCTACCCAGGGAATTATTTTGGATAATGCTGGGTTTACAATATAATGGGAACTATCCCATGGGGGAAAAAAATGGGACAGTACTTATGTTATTGTCATAGGGCTTGTAACATGGCAAGTTTTCTGGACAGGATGTGAATATTTCACTTAAATTATTATGACTGGAATTTTCAGCAGAGGACATCAGGTTCACAAAGTTTACAAAAGGGGAAGAGATAATTCAGGTCCCTGTATAATAATTTGGATTGACTCTAAGGAGAAGGCACGCCTTCCTTCAAAGGATCTGTTGCTTCTTTTTGCTTCAGTAACAAGAATGGCTTGATAGTGGCTGCTGCTTTGTGGCTGGAGGTTTAGTCATGGCAAGCATTTAATCTATTCCTGGATGGATTTTGAATGCAATTTGTTCTTTTATAGCTAAGAGCACATTTAATACTATTCAGTAGTTCTCCATGAAAGACCCTTTACCTTCTATGAGAAATTAAAATGTGTGGTGAACCAGAAAGCAAAGAAGGATATGTTGATTTTGATGGGTGACTTCAACGTGAAAATTGGAAGCACAAGTACAGGCAGAAAACAGAGCATAGGAAAAGAAGGCCTAGGCAACATGCAGCAAATTAACAGCAGTAGACCTACAAAAGAAGAAATTAGAAAAGCCATTGCTCATCTGAAAAAAGGAAAAGCACCTGGTCCACACAATATCCCCACAGAAGCAATCAAGCAGGTAGTGAGACATCAGTCAACATGATGTATAATCTATTTAGGAAAATTTGGGACACCTGAAGAGATCTCACAAGAGTGGAAATGTGGCTACCTTATCAAGCTTCCAAACAAAGGCAACCCAAAGGAATGCAAGAACTGGAGGTGCATCATGTTACTGTCTATTCCAGGAAAAATGTTCAGTGGGATTCTCTTGGAGAGAATAAAGATAGAAATTATAGACAGCTCAGAAGAGAAGAGGCCAGCTTCCGAAGTGAGAGATCATGTACTGACCAAATAGGAACTCTGAGTGATCATAGAACAGTCACTTGAGTGGAACTTGCCCCATATGTAACTTTTGTGGACTTTGAAAAAGCCTTTGACAGCATTGATAGAGACACTTGGTTGAAACTGCTGCAACACCATGGCATCCCATCTAAAATTGACCTAATTCATTCAAGATATGAATCCTTGACATGCCAAGTTATTTACAATTGTGTCTTGACAGAATCCTTCAGCATACTGTCAGGAGAGCGACAAGGGTGCCTATTGTCACCTTTCCTGTTCTTGATCACAATGGACTGGATTATGAACAGGATGGCAGATGACCATCAACAAGGCATTCAGTGGACACTAGAGGATGTTGATTTTGCTGATGATGTCACCTCCTTTCAAACCAACATGAAAGCAATAAAGAAAAGGTTACAACACTAGACAAAACTGCCTCAGTGACAGAACTGAACATTAATAAGGGAAAGACCAAGATAATGAGGATCAATCAGTCCAACAACACCACCATCACCCTGGGAGGGGATGACCTGGAAGATGTGGAGCAGTTCACCTACTTGTGGAGTATTATGAGCATAGATGAACAGATAAGGATATCAATGCCAGCATAGGGAAAGCAACAGCTGCATTCAAGAGTTCACAAATATCTGCAAAGACAAAACTGCAGGTCTTCAACACAAACGTGAAGAGTGTGCTCTTGTATGGATTCAAGACCTGGTACACTAAAAAGTCTTCAAATCACAAGCTACAGACATTCTTAAACAGATGCCTGAGGTACATCCTTCACATCAAATGGCAAGACTTCATCACAAATAAGGAGCTTTGGAACAGAGCAAGACAAGAATCAGTTGACACTGAAATCAAGAGAAGAAAGTGGGGATGGCTGAGCCACACTCTCAGAAAACTATCATCCAGCGCAGTTCATCAAGCTCTCACATGGAACCTGCAAGGAAAACACAAAAGAGGAAGATCTTGGACAAGGTTGAGAAGGTCTACTGAGACTGAAGGACAGTTACTGGGGTGCTCCTGGAGCCAGCTTGAAGTTTTGTCCCAAGACAGAGTGAAGTGGAGGAGGCTTGTAAATTTGTAGATGACCTCTTGTTCCCGTGGGGTACAAGGGTTTAGTAGTAGTAGTAGTAGTACTGCATTTGCCTTTTTCCAGTTGTCTGTGACCGCCTTTTCCAGTTGTCTGTGACCACCTCTTTTTGCTGTCATTTTTTTAAAGTTAATGGCCAATGGCTCTGCAGTCATCTCCACCTACTCTCTCAGCACCCAGGGACTTGTGCATATCCAGCTTTTCTAAATAGTCCTTAATCTGTTCTTTCACCACTGAGTTTTGCTCTCCTCCCCATATTGTGCTGTCTAGTTCATCATCTTTCAGTAGGTCCCCATCTCCATTCAGTAAGGGTGCCCTTCTCCATTCAGTAAGGGTCCCATGCGTTCTCTGACCACCTTCTTGTTGCTAACATGCAAGTAGATACCCTTGATACCTTTGTAAACAACAAATTTGTGCATTATTAGGGTGTTGGAGTATTCTGCAGGTAGATATGCACTCCAGAAGGGTAAAAATAGGTTAAATAACACACATTTTGTTGTGACTTATTGAAAGATTTCTTACGTTTTAATTGTGTGTCTTCATAATAAAGAAAGAACACAATTCCCATTCCTAGGCTACATGGAGGAGAATCTCAATGGAAGACTTCTTAAGGCAGGGGCAGCAATCTAACTCCATATAAAGCTATTGTGGACAAGCTATTTTTGTCTTGAACAAGATGTTTCCAGGTCAGCTTAGGTCTCAAATTTATATTATTTCATTAAATTGGTGACCAAAAAGGTTGGGGGGTTGATTTTATTCCAATAAAAACATCATGAAGTGTCAGATTGAGGTGTGAAGTGAGAAGGTGCTGAAATGTTGATAAAGAGAAGCAAGGCTGCCATTCTGAACCTCCTTGGCATTGTTGTTTGTTCTCAGTTTTCTTTTTTTCTGTTCAGCTTGTTAGTCCCTCTGTTAGCAAATCATTTTGTTTTTTTTCTTTTCCTCTCTCCCTTTTTCAGTAAATGGCCTTCGTGTAAATGAGAATCAATGCTGAGTTTGGAGGGATAAATTCTTAGCCATATAGGTTTATAAACCAACCTTGGAGGGCAATAAGAAGGAACTTCTCTTGCAAATCAGTGCAGGTTTGTTGCCTGCAAACCCTAGAGTTTATTTACCAGTGCATTGGTTAGTCTATTAGTCCAGGTTTGTGGGTGGTTTTTTTATTTTTTTATTTTTTTTGGTATGCCAAGAAGTTCAAGTTTTCTAAAATGGTATTCCAAGGAGACTGGTAGAAAGCTCATCATTTGAGTTAATGTTACTATTTACAAATTTTCCTGATGTTGAGCCTACATTTTCTTTTAATTTCATTCTGTTGTTCTTCATTCTCTGCCTCAGATATCACTGATGTGGAAAATAGCTGTTGCTATTGTGCTGGGTCTCAGGCTTTGCCTTGGTGTGGTTCATCAGGGTTCTGCCTTTGCCCCTAAACTTGCATGATACTAGTGCCCTGGACGGGGAGCCAAGAGGAGCCTGGGAGAGACCTAGGTCTGCCCCCTTCAGCTTCTCAGGTTTTATCTCAGCCCTCTGTGCTGGGGGAGTGCCTCTCCCCTGCTTGGGCAGGGTCTTCTTTCCCCAGGTACTCTGATCCTCTGGGCAAAGTGCACAGCTCTTAACCACAGCTCTTCTTCCTTCCTTTTGTCTGACTGAAGCAGCGGTTCTTATAAGGTCTTGGGTAGGGGCTTAATTGGCCCCAGGTGCTCTAATTAACCTGTAGTAGTGTCTATTTACAGGGAATAAGGCTCTGATCATCTTGGTGTTTGTATACCTTTTGGCTATCACCCTTCTGCTGCTTTCTGGCCCTGCTGTATCACATCATGCACACTCCTGTCTGCTTGATGCTCATACCTGTAGCTGATACTTGTGTCTTGTCTTAGTCAAGATTTTTAAAAGCTGTACACATCAAGTTCTTTACTTTCATAAATTGGCTCCTAATAATCATGTGCTGTTCAAGCACTGCAGTTATCCTCCAGTCGTGTATATGAGTACCAGTTTCTGTCAAAGAAATATGAAATAGTACAGATCAAGAAAGAAAAGAAATTGGGACTTATAATTCTTTCATTCCCTCTGTGATCTAGTTCTTTGTATGTCCTGATAAGAGACGAGGTGCTATAGTGGTGAACACATTAGGAACTTTTACATACATGTGGTCAGTTGGCTGAAAATAAAGTAACTGAGCAGAAATTATGGATGAGATGATCAATGTGCAAGTAGGTTAGAATTCCCTATTTTAACTAGACTGCTTGATCCCCCTCTAGGTTAACACCCTGAGAAGACAGCAGCGCATGATCAAAAACCGGGAGTCAGCCTGCCAGTCACGCAGGAAGAAGAAGGAATATATGTTGGGGCTGGAGGTCAGGCTGAAGGCTGCCTTATTGGAGAATGAACAGCTCAAGAGGGAGAATGGCACACTGAAGAAGCAGCTGGATGAATTGGTGTTAGAGGTAAGAAGTGTCTGTGGAAGGACAAAAATCTGTACAGTAAACCCTTGAGTTAACAGACCCTAATATAATGGACTTTGGAACCCAAACCCCTCAAATAAATGCCAGAGAATCACCATAGCCGCTGCTGGGGCTGAAGGAGCTGCTGGAGCTGGAGGGGCCATGAGAGCTGGTGGGGGGGCCCTGCAGTGGGGTGTAGGAATTCTCCTCCCCCAACCATGTGTGGGTGGAGCATGTTGGCACCCAGCTGCCACTGCCAGCAGTGGCACTGAATAGCACCCATGGTGTCAGAGGCTGCTGCCCACTGGCAGGCTGGAGGCAGCCACGCTCTACCTTTGCTCGGAGCTGGGGCTGGAGGAGCCGCAGCACTGAGAGCTGCAGGAGGTGGAAGGAGCCATGCCAGCATTCAGCTCCTTTCCTGGTAACTGGGGGAGAGAGATGAAGGTGAGGGGGAAAAATAGGGCAGGAGGGGGAGGGGAATGGAAGGAAGGGGGTCAAAGGACAGGAGTGAGTGATGGGCTGGGAAGGTCAGTGCATCATCATACAGTATAACCATTAGGATATAACAGACTTTCTGCATTAATGGACAACCCTTCCCCCACCCCCCACATTAGTCCCTTAAATTGAGGGTTTACCATATCGTGCTTTGTTTAGAATAAATGGTGCACAGGGATCATAATGGCATGTGCTAACACCTGAGAGCTGTAGAGATAGCTGTTATGGACTTTTGTTTGCTATAAGTTGATATTAGTCTCCCTGCCAGTACTCCTAGATTCATCATTTCTGAACTACATTGGTTTACTTACCAGGCTAATCACCATTTTTAATAACACTGGTAATTAACAATTAATTGTTAATTCAGAGGAAACTCCACACTAAAATAAGGAGTATCAGAGGGGTAGCCATGTTAGTCTGAATCTGCGAAGACAAGAAGTCCTGTGGCACCTTATAGACAGATATATTGAAGCATAAACTTTTGTGGGCAAAGACCCACTTCATCAAATGCACTCACTAAAGTAAGTCATGAGTGTCTCTCATGTACTTATGTGCCCTCCATGCCCTCCTTCAGTATTGTTGGCACAGGACCATAGATAAATGCTTGAAGGGGTCCACTGATCTTTTGGCTTTCCTATATAATGCAGGCCAAAGAACTTTTGCAGAATAATTCCTAGAGCATATTTTTTTTTTTCAGAAAATCATCCAGTCTTGATTTATTTTAAAATTGTCACCCCACCACTATGTTCTTTTTTTTTTTTTAATTCTTCTTTCCATTTACGACCAGAAAGGTGTTCCTGTCTTTCAAGCAATAATTACAGCAGATGAAAGCCAATTGACATAATCCTAGTCCTAGTCTTTGTTCTTGCTGGCATGGAACAAGGGAGAAATATTTTGCAGTACAGTTTCAGGACTGCAGATTTCTTTGGCATAGTTCCCAAATGTTAACCCTGCTGCATCATTCTTATACAGCAAACCTTTGAAATGCATAATTTTGAGTTGCATTTAACTCACATTAACACGAATTAGTGCAACTCAAAATCCTGCTCCCCTGGCCCAACTCCCTGCATGGCCCCGGTTCAACATCTCCCCGCTTGCTGTGGCCTGGCTCACCCCCCCACCCCACCCCACCCCACCCCACCCCACCCCACGCAGCTCCGGCTTACCACCACTGCGTGTGTTTCTGGCTCAGGCTCTCCTCTCCTCTCCTCTTCCCTCCCCCGCCCCCGCCCCTGCCATGCATGGCTCCAGCTCAACTCCACCCCACTGCAGCCCTACACCACCCCAGGCTTAACTGCCCTGCCCCCTTCCCGTGGCCTTGACCCACCGCCAGGCTTAACCCTCCCTAGCTGCCCCCCACCCACCCCAGGACTTACGTTTCAAAAGCAGCTCCAGGTACTCCTGGTGCTTCCCCAGCTGCAGAACTTGCATTCCACCAGGGGAAAAGCCACCTTCCCCCTCCCCCTGACTTACGCAAAGTTCGAGTTATGTGAGAGTGCATGGGAATGGACCCCTTGCATAACTCAAGGGACTACAGCACTTCCCTTTAGCAACTGTCTGCAGAGAAGAGATTATTCCAGAGACCCCCTTAAACACCTCATTCTCCAGCTGGAGTGTCCCTGTCAGAGTAAGCCCTTAAAAGGGGACTGAAAGAGGATCTGAAAAAGTTAAGTGTTAGGCTGGCTATTGTCGTGTTTAAATGATGTGTGAAGATGGCCTGGTAGATTCTCCCTTTGCTCTCAATATTTTCACTTTAAAAATTATTCAGGCTTGTCTTCTCTTTGGGCTTTATGCAGCTTATTCCTGAAGGACAAAGTGTTGTGCACTGAGAGCTCTTAAATGTAAGAGCTAAAGTAGTTGAATTTTCAATCAAGGAGCTTTTCTTGTTTTGATTGACAGGCATTTGAGCTACATAAAGCTGTTTAAAAATAATTTGCTCTTCAATTAAAAGTGAGAATGAGAGGAAGAGTAGACCAATGGGCAATATGCTATCTGAGATTTGGTTGAAACGGGTTCCTGGCTCTGCCAGAGGCTGCCTGATGGCATTGGGGAAGTAACTTTCAACCTCACCTTTCCACCTGTACAATGGAGATAATAGGACGACTTTGTTTCACATTGTTGGGGGAGGATTAATATATTAAACTGAAATACTCAGATACTGTGGTGATGGGAGACAGAAAATGTATTAGTTTCAGTTTCTTTTTGCTGTAGATCTACTGGTTCTGTGGTTGTCCATAGAAAGTTTAGGTAGATGGGACTTAATTGAGTGTAGAAAAGGGACTAGATTTGTTTTTAAATAGACTTGGCTGAGTTAATGCATTTTTAAGAAATCAGGGGAAATTCATTTTTTACTCTGCGGTGGTACACTCTGCTAGCCATCTGTAATATGGTTTCAAACCCTCACACTGTGTGTGCTCTGTCTCCCTGTTTAGAACCAGAATCTTAAAATCCCATCTCCAAAGAGAAGAGCTGTGTGTGTGATGGTGATACTGGCCTTTGTAATGTTGAACTGTGGCCCACTCAGGTAAGCTGTCTTCAAGCTCACTTCCTGTGTCCTCTGTCCACAACAGTAGAATTAATTCTTAGTTTGGCTCTGTAGCCTTGATTCTCTCCATTCCCTGGATAGTTAATACAGTCTGAGGGTGGGAAGTCATGGCTCAGATCACAGGGTTTTTTCCCTTCTTCCAATGGTTCACATGTTACCACAGAGAGCAAAAGAGTGAGCTATACCTTCAGGGTATAATAAAAAAGGAACTGAGACATAAACTCTTGTGTTAAAAGTTTGATATTAGACACGAGCAGCTCTCAGAATCCGACAAGAACAGGGCTGATAGTGAAGAAATATGCATTTCTACGACATACTAGTCACAGTGTATTCATGCAAAGACACCCCCCATATTAAGTGGTACCACCACATTTTGATACTAAGGATGGTACAACAAGATTATTTAAGGATAATGGAAATATGATAAGTTAAGGTCAGGTTGACAGTATGTAATTGAGATGTTTTGAATGAACCGATAAGAACAAGTAATGGGTGATAACTAAGCACAGCGGGGGGTAATAACTATGTTAGAGGGGCTGTACTAACTTGTTTATATTAGGGTATAAAGAGAGATTTTAGAGCATGGGTGTCCAACCTTTTGGCTTGCCTGGACCGCATTGAGTGAAGAGGAATTCTCTTGGGCCGCATATAAAATATATAATATAGTTAATGTATATAAATCACATAATAATGTTAAAAGTTTACGATCTTGTGGGGCTGCATTACTAGCTGTCCAGGGCCGCGTGCGGCCTGTGAGCCACAGGTTGGACACTCCTGTTTTAGAGGGAATCACTCTTTTGATCCGCTTTATTGTGTGTGGATGCACTCTATTGAAAGAAGTTCTTCTGGAAAAGATCTTAGAGAGAGGCTTCTTTGAAAGATCTCAGTAGCGTTGATGTAGCCCTAGAGTGAGACTATCCTTGAAAGAGAGACAGTTTTCTCTGCTGTGTTATGTCACACTGAGGCTTTGGACAGGGCACATGCTCTCCCTCAGTGTAGGCCAAACACTTGTTTTGACTCCTTTGTTTGGTGTTCAGTGAGCTGGTACCTGTTCTGCCAGCATCACAGCATGATCTTGTATAAGAATTTTTTTTTAAAGTCTTTAAGGAAAATACTCCTGCGAAAAATTGTGAGTTCAAGCAGCATGCACCAATGTTTGGAGATATTGTCTGCTAAATTTGTTCCACTGCTAATGGAAAGGGTGTTTTTTTGGGTGTTCCCAATAGCATATAAATAAAGGGTGCTCCTACAGGCTGTGTTTTCATGATAGGGAAATATGGTCTCCCTATCTATTACCCATTTTAAAACCGCCCTCCCTTTTTTTTCTTCCTGTGACTAAATGGATCACATCATCTTGAATGATTACTTAGATCATGGGCTAACACCTTCTGCTACACAATCTCTTTAGTTTTGGATTTAGCTGTGACACACTTAGGCTATGTTTGCGCTGCGGGCCATACAATAGCACAGCTGTACAGTCTCCTTTGTAGCCGTTCAGTGCTGAAGGGAGAAAGCTCTCTTGCTGTCATAATTAAACCACTCACAGCGACTGGCTGTTTGCACCACTGATGTTGTCGGTGAACCTTTGTTCAGTTGGTGTGGTTTTTTTTGCACCCCTGACTGACATGTTTTGCTGACAAAAGTATTAGTGTGGACATAACCTTAATATCTTTCCCAGACCTGAAGATGAGCTCTGTGTGGCTCAAAAAGTTGTCTTTCTCCAACAGATGTTTGTTCAATAAAAGACATGTCATCCCTTAGGCCAGGTCTATATTAGAGGATAAAATACAATTTTAGATATGCAAATCCAGCTAGAAGAATCACGTAGCTGTTGTTGGCATATTTAAAATAGATTTTTGCTGCCATCCCCACAGTGGGAGGTCAACGGGAGAAGCACTCGCATTAACTTCCCTTACTCCTCATGACTGCCAAGAGTACCGTGGTTGACAGAGGCACCATCACAGATCAATTTAACGCAGCCCCGCTAGGTGCCCTAAATCAACCCCCCAGGAGACTGATTGCCAGCGCATAAATGTAGGTTTACCCTTAGTCTCACTAATAACCTGGGACCTACAAAGTTGCAATAACAATACATAAGATAATGGGTAGCATAAGCCTGGTAAGGTAATGAATAAATGCTGTACAGATTGTGTGTGAACCAAGGATGCTGTACCGCTACTGGTTTCTGTAAAGGGGCCAAGCTACCCCCAAAATGTGCGACAGAATGTGTAGTAAATGCAATGGAATGTGTTGTGTATATAAAAGAAGTAATTTACTTTATAACTTTGAATGACTGGTATGCCCTGCCAGGAATCCTCCTTTGACACTTAGCGTAACCAGTGTCAGTTACACTTTGAGGTTACCCAAGCTTGACCCTAAGGATCATAAATTGTTTGCAAATCACAGTTTTAAAAGCAAAAATAGTGACCATATTTACATCTTTCTTGACTGACTTAATAGAAACGTATTGTGGTTTGAGTTCACTAGGGAAAAACACCCGCAGTTGATTACTTTTTTCCTCACCCTGCAGTTGTAGGGAACACAAGGTAGTACTTTGGGTGCCTCTTCTAGGAGGGGATCTTAATCTCTGCTGATGTTGCTCTGAAGTGGCTCAGCAGATGGGGCTCTCATCAGGAGATTAGCAAGCCAGAACTGGATAGAGAGAACTACTGGCATTCTGGCAGATTTGTTGGGAAGGAAACAACTTTGGGTATTTCCAAGCATTGTCAATTGATCATTCATCCTGTTAGAGGGAAAAACCCAGTGCATATTCAGAGATTATCCCACCCTGAGAGAACTTTTATAGCAGAGCTTGTTTGTTGGTATGATATCATTGTTGGCTTGAGTGTGAAAGTTACTATGCAGCTTAAAAGTCAGCGTTCAAAAATCTAAATGTACAAGATTTGGTGAGCCAGGTTTAGAGATGAAAGCCAATTAAAGTTGGCAAAACTGGCTTTCCACATTTGTCAAGCTGACATACAAACTAGAGGAATAAAATATTGCTAAATATCAGGTGCTGTAGCATGCCTGGAGAACTAATCTTTACAGAGACAAGGCAGTGATATTCTTTTCCACTCTAAAGACGAGTCTGTACAAGATAACTGAGTCTCCTGTCTTTCTTTCTTTGTATTTAGTTCCATATGTTCAAACATGGCCCAAAGGTCAGCCAGCTCAGTGCCCAAATGTAGCCAGTAACTGCACAGTCCTGGCTAGGATGGTTTAGTTGGGGTTGGAGTAGATGATTCCTGATGTCTGTCTTCTACGGTTTTATGATACATGGGTGTGGTGGTGGTGGTATCTTAAGTAGTAGAAGACCTTTGGATATATCCCTTTATGATGCCTATGTGAGCTCTAATATTTGTAAGAAATATGTGAGAAGAATGCATTTTATATGTTCTTCTTAGGGGAATTAGACTGGGGAGGGATAGTTCAGTGGTTAGAGCACTGGCCTTATAAACCCAGACCAATGTTCAATCATTGAGGGGGCCTTTCAAGAGTCTGGGGCAAGTTAGATTAAAATCTGTCAGGGATGGTGATAGGTCCTACTGTGAGGGCAGGGGACTGGACGCGATGACCCCTCAAGGTCCTTTCCAGTTCTGTGATAAGACTTGTTTTGAACTTTAAATACAAAAATGTTACCTGCATATGAATGGATAATCATATTCAGTAAATCATAATCTTTCTAACGATCCTTTACATGAGCTATCTTGCATAAAGTATATCTGTTATGTCATACTTGTAGCATAAGCATGTTTTATTTTCATAAAGGATATGGAACATAACGTCACTATATGTATTTTTGAATTTCAGTGTGTTTGAAAGGGATACCAGTGGAACTGAACCCATTGTGAGCCATAAGCACCGCAACAGAAATCTTTTGGAGTTCTCAGCCAGCCAGCTCAATGCAGCTCAGCAAATGCATGATAACATCATTCCCCAGAGAAGGACGAGGTGAGATGAATATATGTAAAGTTTAAAAGTACTGGCTGTTCATCATGCGTTGGACTTTAGTGTCCCTGTACATCATGAGCCAGAGTTAAATGAGCATAGTTAGGGCAAAAACGTGCACCTGACAAAGCAGGTCTTTGCTCATGAAAGCTTATGCTCCAAAAAATCTGTTAGTCTGTGAGGTGCCATGGGACTTCTTGTTGTTTTTGCAGATGCAGATTCACATGACTATCCCTCTGATAACTGTTATGGCATTTAAGCCTAAAAATGGCATGCTTTGAAAGCTGATTCCTCTTGTACTGTAGTTATGGGATTTGTCAAGATTCTTCTTTCAAGGTTGAGTCTTGGTGAACTGAGATATAAAAATGAGCCAAACCCTGAATCAGACAAATCTGCCTTTGCATTGCCTGGTGAGGGAGAGAGCTGCGTGAGCACTCATGCCTCCTCCAATCAGGACTAAGGTGCATGCTTTTCATATGCAGCTCCATCAGGCCACGTCTGATCCCATTCTGGTGTTGAACAGGTCAAGTGACAGTCCAACACTGGACTTGCATACATTCAAAAGCAGCTCCTGGTCTCTTCCAACATAGTAAGCAAGATGTTGATGCTTGCGTTCCATGTATGGGGCTGTGATGGGGTGAACAAACACCAGACTGCAAAGCAGGGGCTTAGGAAACATCTCTGGGCTCGCATGGCCCCACCCATTTGTACCTGCAGGGCCTGCACAAGCTGGAGTCAAGGTTTTAACAAGAGAAGCAGAGCAGTTCAGAGCAGGCAGGCAGTGGAAGGGCAGAGGTAGCTGCTGTGAAGGGAGAGCATTGCTCTGGAGTGCCTTGCCTGAGGTCTGACCACACAGATCAGACTCTCTGCCTAGTGCAGGGATCAGCAACCTTTCTGAGGCAGAGCACTGAAATTTGAGCTTTTGACCTCTGTGTATGGTCTGAGTGCCAGTGATACTTTTTAAAGTCACTAAAAATCCTTCTTACAACAGCTTAATAAATAAGTAAAGATGCAGAGCTTTACCATTTAGTGTGATCCTTGGCCTTGCTTTTGCCTTGGTGAGTTCTCCATTGTGGCAGGGTGGGTGTGGAGCACCTGGGGAGAGGCTGTGGTGTGGTTGTGTGAGCATGAAGCAGAGTAACAGTGGCACGAGCTCCCAGGTGCATAGTGGGGAGGAGGAGTGGAGCTGAACTTCCACCTCACGTGCCACAGAAAATGGGCTCGAATGCCACTCTTGGCATGTGTGCTGGGGTTGCTGACCCCTTGGCTGGAGCAGTGCTTCTCAACCTTTTTTTTATAAAGTTCCTCTTTAAAAAATTAGAAATAACCCGAGTACCTACAATTTTCAGAAACACAATTTTTCTACCATTTCAACCCATTTGTTTAAACAACTTAACCATAACTAGTTGGTTGGAAGAAATTGCCTGTAGGCAATAAACTTGCCATTGTACTTAAGACTGTGCAAAAATATCTTTTTTTTTTAAAGTGAACATACAGTAAGTCCAATTTTTTTAATTAATAAAAAAGACTGAGAAACATTAGTTACCCTCTGGAAGAGCTGTGTGTACCACCAGGGTACACACATCCCTGGTTGAGAACCACTGACCTAGAGTATGGGTTGCCAGGTTCTGTCTCACTAGAGCAAAGAGCAGGCCACTTGACCAGAGGCTTCTCTGCACACTGGCCATAGAAGGCTGTGTCTTTGGGTAGGAAATCTGTAGAGCTGTGCTTTGGACTGTGTCCCTTTCTTTCGTGTTGCATTTTAAAACTTGAAATCAATTGGAAATGTGGTTACAATATGCACGTGAAAGAGATACTGTCTGTGGGCTCCTGCCAGTTGGCCTGGATGGCCTACAGTGCAGATTTAGATAGCCCCTGCTTCAATATTTTCCACTTCTTCATGGGAAAAACTCATTTTCCTTCCCCAGCCGTGCAGTGTGTCACTGCCAAGAGCCTGTACACTGGAGTCAAGCTTCACCCAGGTTCACTACTCCACGTACATGCACAATGCTATAGAAGCAAAGCAATTGCTGTGGGCTGCAGGTTTACATGTGGTGAATGGTGTCGGTGAATCTGATCAGAATGGTAATTTATCATTGTATTTGTATCACAGTAACACCTAGGAACCCTGGTCATAGAGTCAGGACCCCACTGTACTGGGCACAGAACACAAACAATTCCAGCCCTGTGGAGATAACTGTCTTAGATTTATGATTAAACTGCTAACATTTGGCTTATTTATGTGAACACTACAGATTTTTTGGCTTAAGGAGAAAATTTTGTTTCTGGCCTGCAGCCCAAGATACTGCTGATATGTTTCCATGTGTTGTGCCTACAAAAATCATGAGGACATAGGGAGTAAAATACTGAGTTACTGGGCACAAATTGTTACCTTCTATAAGAAGAATCTGTTGTAGCAACAGTAATCTGTTCATTGGCTCTTATTGCCCCATGGTGATTCATGTTCACTGGGCAGGGCTGCAGGAACTTGGCAAGAAATTTTAAGGTATTTTTGATGTCTCTATTTCCAGGTATGAACGTTCTGTTTCTGATAACAAAGCCTTAATGGTAGTAACAGAAGATCCATTGTTGTATATTTCTCCACCACCCTGTCAGCCTCTGATCAACCGGACTGAATCTCTCAGGTCGGCAATCATTGATTTCCCAGTGCCTGTCTTCTAATTTGTAATTGTTGTGTGAATTCTGCATAGAGGAAGAGACCAGGAAACCCTTGATTTTTATGGACCCCGATTTGGCAGACTTTGGGAACAACAGACATCTGTCACGCCCTCTGCCTCTGGATGTTCCCAAAGCCTGCTTAACTGAGGCCTTAAAATCCTAAATCCTGCCCCCCCGCCTCCTCCCACAAAAGTAAGGTATTTACCCAAGCCCCTGGAGCCACCATCATCACAGCCACCACGTGCTTCTCCCACCAGGTGTGGGGCATGTATGCGGGCTGACAGCATTTGAGGATGCGCCCCACCTTTGATGAGAGGAATGGGCTGCAGGCTGGCTCAGGCAGCTCCTCAAGTGCCAGCAGTTCCAACTCCAGTGGTAGTGGTCTGAGTCCATGGTGCCTTTTTTTTTTGGAGGGTGGGGGGCTGGGGCTGGGGAAGCCTGAAGGGGTGTGTGGGCAGTAAACCATTGGCTGTAACGCATTTTCAGGTTTAACAGAGACCCCTTGCCCCATTAGTACATTAAATCAAGATTTTACTGTACTTTCTTTGTCTTGCTGGAAGAACTAGAATTCTGTGGCTTCTGAAGGCATGAATTAATCACTGAATGGTTTTTCTTTTTTCCCTGCTTTACTCTGTTAAGTTTAATTGAGCATTTCATCCACGTTTTGTTCTTGTGGGTAGCCTTGGGATTTAAATTCTCAATCCCCTTTTGTTTTCAGGATTTGTTTAATTAAATATAGGATCCTCTCTAGCTGGAAAAGTCTAGTCCAATATTAATATGTAGCAGATATTTAGCTATGAATTCTCTTAGAAATTGTGACTAGTAATCATGTCCCAGTGTTTAAAAGGAACACAATATAAAATGTTAAGGTGAAAAAAAACCCAATCATTAAATCACAAGAATTTTAAAGTGAATTGGTAAAATGCTGCTCGAAACCCAAGACCTTTTGACTCCTTTTTTTAAAGACATGCCCAATTTAATGTTGCATTTACAGGTTAAATCATGAACTTCGAGGGTGGGTTCATAGGCATGAAGTAGAAAGGACAAGGTCCAGGAGGATGTCTAATAACCAGCAGCAGAAAACACAAGTTGTCCAGGTAGGTTTGTACTGTTGAATCAATAACAATATAAGTTAACTGCTGGCAACATGATTGACTTTCCTGAAACACTGCTCATTCTCCCAGGCTTTTGTGTGAAGTAAAATGGATTGAATGTGGAAAGAAATCTGCAGGCTCGTAGAACAAGGGGTTAACACGCTGATTTGTGGAATCCGTGGTTCGTATCTGAGGTTGTTTCAGTTCAATCAAAAATGGCCTCACCATAAGTTCTTGACAGATGTTCATCCACATCACAGAACTCCCACAGTTTGACATGGTTATAAGCCTCTGTTTGCAGTGGATCTAGCAGATGTGCATTGAATGGTATTACAAGAGCTGTGAAGAAAAGATGTAGATACCT
This sequence comes from Carettochelys insculpta, assembly GCF_033958435.1. Taxonomy (NCBI): domain Eukaryota; kingdom Metazoa; phylum Chordata; order Testudines; family Carettochelyidae; genus Carettochelys; species Carettochelys insculpta. The sequence continues at coordinate 65,458,051 of NC_134145.1, read as the reverse complement.
CCTTGACTCTGCCTTGCTTGAGTCTTGTCATTATAAACAATCTTTCAATGCAGTGACACAAAGGAGAGTGTTGAGACTGTAAATCTTGTTTTGGTTAACCTAATACGCGTAAGTTACCTCTTCTGCAATAAATCTTTTTATTTCTCTGTGTTTTGGTGTATTAGGCTGAGCTGGCAGCAACACCTGTAGTTAAAAGTGCTTGACTTTTGCCAGCTTAAATCACGGTTTTCAGATAGCTTTTAGCTGGCTAGATTTTAAGTATTCAAGATGAATTTTTCCATGCTTGCGCTTGGCTTCAAGCCAAATTAAAAAAATAAATAAATAAATAAAAGTTGGTTCAGCCATTTGAAAGGATGAGCTTATGCAACTTTTCCCTGTGTTCAGAAAATACGTCAAGCCATTTAACTGAAAAGTTTTAGCATCTGTGTACTTTGGAGTAGGAGCTTGAAATTTGGCAAGGAGACAGTGCTAGAGTCAGGGTGGTGCTTTTGGCTGACTTCATGAAAATCCAGCCAGCATTGACTTTTATAAAGTGTCATATGCACAGATTCAATAAAGCTTTTTAGAGGCTTGCTGCAAAAATTTCTGAAGATACCATTTGCAGTGAACATATTTCCCGCTCTGTTGGCCTTGATGTGCACAGAGGGCACTTCCATAGTTCTTCGTCTCCTACGTGCTAGGCCCAGGCACAGAACTACACCTTCAGTGAGGATAAAGGTCCAGAAGCAGCAATATGCTCCTTCTTTACTTTTGGTGTAGGAGTTAGTGGAAAACATCCACTAATGGTAAGTGTGAATCCTATGCACTGAATAGTCATTATTGAGCTACCATGCCTTAGCAGCAAGGTGAACATCATTATTGCTAGTTTACAAATGTTGTACAGAAGTAGTGAAGCATCACTTCTGGGGGAGGTGAGAGTAGATTCCTGTCTCTAATGCAACTAATCCAAGTCTCATCCAAAGGCTCACAGTGCAAAATCTGTATACAGTATGCCTGTATATTATGCTGTGAAGAAAAGGAAGAAGAAAGAAATGTCAGAAAATGCCCCGTACCATTCCAACAGCTACTAACACTTGCCTGTTCTGTGTAAAGATCTGCGGCTCCAGAGTTGGGCTGATCAGCCATCAATGGACTCACAAGTAGGAGTGTGACATGAAGACATCCTACTCATTTCCAAGTGACCACCAGGAAGAGAAGGAAGGAAAACTATGCTGTGTGTAACCTTAGACCACACTTTTCTTCAGAGCTAGACATTTCATAGATTTGTGGTTTCCAAGGCCACAAGAGACTACTGTGATTGATTATCTAATCAGAGTTCTTGCGTAACACAGGCTCCTTAAAGAGCCACAGGTTGCCGACTACTGGGTTAGGCTGTTTGACAAGGCAACCGTTACAGCAGCACAGAAGAGGCTGGTGACTGAAAAGCACACACTGGCTTCTCTGCTTAGTGCTCCAGTACTGGCAGGTGACAGTGCTGAGAAACCAGCACAGGGCCAACATGCCAAAAAAAACATACTATCTGCACTGACTCCTGTTCCCCGGTACGGACGGTGCAAGGGGTCCCGCTACCGATGCCTCTGCTGCCATTCATACCATACGCTTTCTCAGAGGACTTATTTGTCAATTCAGTGCCTGGCACAGCTCTGCTGAGTCTTTGCATAATCCAAGGCTGTCTGACACACACTCCAGCTACAGACCTGACAAAGTCCTCAGATTCTCAAGATGACAGACCACTCCAGAAAAGAGCAAAGAAGCACTCTAAACCTTTACATGCACAGCAGTGGCAGAAACAATGGGCTCTACCTTCGGCTCCCAGTTGGGCCTAATGGGGCCCATGGGTGGTATTCGCACACCAGCCTCTCCCACCAGCACTTCCGGTACCTAGCCATAACCCATATCCCAGTATGCAGTCATCTGTTACGTCAGACTTCTCTGACACAGAGGACTGTGACTCTCAGCTTAGAGAGGAAGATCGTTCAGCCACTCTTTATCCATCACGTCTCTTCACCGTCCTCCACAGACTCAATAATTCAGCCTTCCACCTTGACCAACAACTCTAGATCCCTCCAGGATCTATTCAGAAGAATCTTAGATAAACTTGAGATTCCTCTCTCTACCTCAAGGAATAGTAAACACAAAGTAACAAATATTCTACACAACTCCACACAGAATAGACTGGTCCTACCTGTCAATTAAGTGTTGCTGGATCCCGCTAAAATCATCTAGAACACTCCAGCGTCTGTCACACCAACATCAAACAGACTTGAATGCAAATACTATGTAGTGTCAGAAGGCTCAGCCTTCCTCTTCTCTCATCCACCCTCAAATTCTTTAATAGAGGATGCTGTGAACTGGGGGCAGACAGTATAATACCATAGTCAACCCCAGCAACACAGAATGGAAAAGGCTGGATACAATGGGGAAGAAATCATACTCTTCAGCCAGCCTCCAGTTTTGCATTGCCAACTACCCGCATCACATATTTGACAAGCTTAACACCTCTATTGAGGCCATGCCAATCAATAAAATAGACCTATACAAAGACTTCACACCCAAGGGCTCCTTAATTGCAAGATCGGTGTTACAGTCCATCCTAAACACAGCAGACACTGCAGCCAGGTCCTTAGCACTGGCAGTCGTCCTGGCTGCAACTCCAGATTCCCCAAGGTCCAAGCCATTGCTGAATATGAGATGTCCAGTCTCTTTTCAGAAAGCACCAATGAGACGTAGCAGTGCTTCACAGTCAAGGGTCAACTTGCATACCCTGGTCATTCAAACAGCCACTGTAAAGCACAACAACTATATAATTGCAAATATAAACCACCATTTAACAATAGACAGTATTACAATAGCTGATGCCAAAAACAGCCAAGGAAGAGATCGGCATCAAGCCAGTCTCTGACACATCAGGCTCCGGCCTGCCAATTATTTTTAAAGTTTTGGTCAAGAGTCAGGCCCCACACAGACCTGGGCACCATCTTCAGCTCAAGGCTAGCAGCATTCTACCCTGCTTGATGAGCCATCATGACCGATTGCTGGGTCTGAGAAATGGTACAAACTGGTTATGTGACTTCATTCCTCTCCAAACCCCAACCCCATCCTCGTTCCTCTTCAGGGACCCTTCTCACAAGACTTGAAGTAGCACAGAAGTACAATGCCTTCTGCGGCTGTGGTCCATAGAAGAGGTAGCTACTGAGCACAGAGGAAGGGGATTCTACTCCCGATATTTGCTTACACAGAAAACGGGTTGGAGACCCATATTAGACCTCAGGAACCTGAACTTAAAGCATGTACTTTGTCAAATGTTCAGGATGGTAATGCTAGCCATGATTATCCTCACTCTGGAAAGGGGGACTGGCTGTCCACTCTTGATTTCCATGATGCATACTTTCATATAACCGTCCACCCATCACACAGGAGATGCCTCAAACTTGTCATAGAAACCGAACATTATGAGCGCTCCTCTTTGGCCTACGCATAGCACCAGCAGCCTTCTGAAAGGTGTTGACAGTGGTCACCGTGCATCTGAGAACAAAGGGAGTGACCATCTTCCCTTATCTAGACAACTGCTTTATAAGGGTCCAAGCCTCGGCTCAGAACGAAGAAGCAACAACATTCACCATATGTCTGTTATCTAATCTCAGTCTATGCATAAACCTCCAAAAGTGCACCTTCTTGCCAACACCCAGACTGGAATTCATAGGGGCGCTCTGGAACTGTGAGACCACTGTAGCCTCACAGCTTCCACATCTGACGAAGTGGGTCTTTGCCCACGAAAGCTTATGCTCATACATTTCTGTTAGCCTATAAGGTGCCACAGGACCCCTCGTTGCTTTTGCTGATCTTCTGCATAGGCTGCAAATATTACAGGACCTTGTATACAAACTGCAACTCTCTCCTACCGTCACAGCCAGGCAATACCTATGCCTGCTAGGCCACATGGCAGCAGCAATATCAGTTGTGCCACATACACGCCTCTTCATGAGACCTGTGCATGCCTGGCTCAGAGTGATGTTCAGATCACATATACACCCACTGAAAAAAACATTGAGTGTTCCAGTCAAAATGGTGCGCGCAACCTCACAATGTATATTTATGTAGGAGTCCCATTTCACAGGCCCCCTCCAACTATGGGGTTTCCTGGCCATTGACCTGTTTGCCACAGCTCCCAACTCACTCTGCCCCCAGGTTTGCTCCAGGCAGGGATTAGACCACAGTTCACTGGGGGGATGCGTTCAATATCACATGGAATGCTCCTTTAGTGTATGCATTCCCACTGATACACCTCATCCGGACGGTCATGGCCAAGATAAAATGGAATGACACTTGGGTCATATTTACAGTATCCAGATGGCCTAGACAAACCTGGTTCTCTGAACTGATGCCCCTGTGCAGCCATCCTCTGCACTATCTTTCTCCCGTGCCAATGCTCTTGACCCAGCAGAACGGGTCCATACATCACCCAGCCATGGAACACATTTGCCTCCACTTATGGTTCCTGTTTAGTGAACGGAAGTAGGGTTGGTTGTCCTCCCCAGGTCCACTCGATCCTCAAAAACAGCAGGAGGCCTGCAAAGAGAAAGACGTATTCACAAAAATGGCAGCATTTTATAGCCTGCTGTCATGCACAAGCATGTGACCCTACACAAGCAGGGATGCCATATATACCTAGCTGCTTACTACACCTCCAACAAGCAAACTTATCGATAAGCAATGTTAGGGTCCACCTGGCTGCCATATCCACTTTCCACTCGCCAGTGCAAAACTACACAATGTTTACCCATTCCTCCATAAAATGGTTGCCAGTGGGTGTCTGCAACATGTATCCACCAATCAAAAAATGGACACCAGCATGGGACCTTAACCTGGGTCTCAGGGCTCTAATGGGGAAACCATTTGAACACTTGGCCACCTGCTCTTTATTATCTCTCTCCATGAAAGTAGTCTTCCGTGTAGCAATTGGCAGGGAAGGTAGGAGAAATCAGCGCACTCGTGTCCAAACCACCGTACACAATCTTTAAGGACAAGCTGGTCCTATGAAACCACCTCAAATTCCTCCTCAAAGTTCTTACCTCATTCCATTGTAATGAACTGGTGTACTTACCTGTGTTCTTCCCCAAACCATACATGTGCAATAGGGACAGAATCGTGCACACCCTTGATGTCTGCCAAGCATTGGTCTTTTACTTGCAAAAAAACTCAGTCCTTCCGGAGAACAACAGGGTTATTCATTTCCACTGCCGATAGCTCCCATGGCATGCCCATCTCCAAACAGAGACTCTCAAAATGGATTTCCAGCTGCATGAGACTTGCCTATTTTAATGCTCATAGGGAACCCCCACTAGGTATTCAGGCACATTCCACATGTGTGATGGCTGTATCTACAGCCTACCTGCAAGGCATATTCACTGAGGACTTGTGTAGAACAGCCACAAGGGCCTCTGCTCACACATTTACACACGATTATGCCATACAGTAAACCCTCGAGATGCACACAACCAAGTTGCGCATGTCTCGGGTTAACGCAGCTACCGCCCTGACAGGTTTCCTGGTGCCCAGAGTGGTGGGGAGTGGAAACCAGAAGGTAGCCTGGGTCCCCTCCACTTGCAGAGCTGGGAAACTGACCAGGGCAACACCTCTGTATGTGTGTGTGCGTGCATGTGCACACACACCAGGAACCTTAAATCAGGCATTTCTTACCTCCGTGTTAGACTTTGCACGCTGAATGTAGGGTTTTTATGCAATAGGAAAAATTTGGACTGCTACAAATAATGAGGCTAATAAATAGCAAATATTGTATAATTAAGAAATATCTAAAATATTGTCCTTGTCCAATAAGAGTTTGCAGCCGCTAAATTTCAATTAACACACATTAATTGGTAACAGAGAAGTAGCCCTGTTAGTCTGTATTTTAACAAAACAAAACAGCAGTCATGTAGCACTTCAAAGACTAACAAAATGATGTGTTAGGTGATGAGCTTCCGTGGGACAGACCCACTTCTTCAGATCTGGACATTCCACGCCATGTGTCTGTCCCACGGAAGCTCATCACCTCATGCATCATTTTGTTAGTCTATAGAGTACTTCAGTTGAGACTGTTAGGCCGATTGAGACACTTGACATCAATAAAGGACCTGCTAGTGCTATTTAAGAACTTCCCCTCTTGAGTCAAGAGATCCCAGAGGAGGTAGAAAGGCAGAAGTGCTACCAAAGGACTTAAAAGTACAAACACCAACAACCTACAGATGAAAGAAGTGATGAGAGAGCAGAGGGCCATAGGAGAGTATCCCAGGGAATTGAAGCAGTTCTGGGGTTGACGGGAAACACTGTCAACAGCTGTTATCATTAGGGTCCCTGGACTGGAGCTTGGAGAAGGTGGGCCTAGGTTTCCCTTCTGCTGATTAACTGTAGAGACACTTGGAAAGGGAAGACAGATGCCTGCTGAGACAGGAGGCTGAACTGCTACTACTAAGCTTGAAGGAGCAACAGACTGTGGGAATTCTCCCACCAACCCCTTGCTGGCCCATAATGAAAGTGGCTCAGTAGCCTTTGACCCTTGCTTCTACTGAGGGAAGGGGTACATCAAGGGTCATAGTAAGCCTCTGAGGCAAGCTGGGTGGGGAGAGATAGCTCAGTGGTTTGAGCATTGGCCTTGTAAACCAGGGTTATGAGCTTACTCCT